>NC_138372.1:124215634-124244405 GCF_054177405.1 Leptonychotes weddellii
AGTAGCATGTCAATACATTTAAAAATTATTTACTAAAATTATTCACAATATATCTCATAAAGAATTGGTGGGAAATTTAAATTTTAAAATTCAAATTCTCTTGAATTCAACAAACATAAAAGACCTAAATTGTCCAAAAGTGAGAAAATGAATTTTTGTGTTTATCTGACATAAAAAATGGATACACCCTTTACATATCACAGATGCTGAAACTGAGTATGGAAATTTTTCATTACATGGCTACTTCTTGTGAGAAGTAATAATTTGTTTAATAAAAGCTTTGGGAAGAGGAAGACACATATGTGTATCTACTGAGAATCCCCTTTTAATGATATATTTTGTTTACATAGGATATAGAAAATTAAAATAATGCTATTATGGAACAGTCAGACAGTGGTTAAATAATGTGAACTTGTAATAACCTTCCCATGAGATCAAGGCCATGATTATCATCCATACATATTGTTGGATTCATTACCACAGGCAGTGTATGCTTGTATTGTTGGTGTTCTTGGACATATCTTCCATTGATAACAAGCAAAACTAAAAAAAAACAACTAGTTGGCATATAAAGGAAAGTTCCTGAAATTCACATAGGGGTTTCTAGCATGAATGAACCATGAATTTGAGAACAATATACTGGAGGAAAAAGATATACAGAGAATAGAATAACACATTTATTTTAATAATTTTCAGTTAAATGATCAATATTTCCATGAAAAAGTGTCAGTATGCATTTGGAAATACCAAGACTGTCCATGTGGACAAAAACACTTATATTTATATGGTAGAAGAAAATCTATGAAAAAGAAAAGCCCTAAAACAAACTGATTAGTAAAAGAAAGAAATAAACTATGCAACCCAAAATATTTAATGGAGAGGATCCACAGAGGGAGATTGATAAATATCAGTCAGACAGGTTGGGGGATTGGTAGATAAATGTGTACAATAGTGAATTCAAGAGCAGAGAGATTCAACAAAGAGACGAGCAATAACATCATGCTTGGAAGTAAAATCTATGAGGACAACACAATGTGGTGTATTTAATGAATGTAACTAAAGTAAATTGATGAGAAAGCACAGAACTTTTAGCAGCAATATATGGGAAGATTTAATCCAGAATGCAAATATCTAAGAAGTGAATGAAGGTGAGTTGGTGTTTGGAAATTCTTTCCTTTAACAAAATTGCAACAGAAGAGATAAGGGAGCCAAGGCCTTGAAAGTTTTTGAATGTTGGATTTTGGGAGAGTTGTTGGTTTCCTTCTATGTTTGTTTTTGTTTTAAGCACCAGAAGAACTTGAAAATGTTTAGGCCAAGGAGGACAAATTCTTAGAGGAAAAAGTTGATGTCACCCTCCTTGAAATACAAACATACAAAGAGAAAAAAATAAGTCAAATATGAAACACTGGAAATGATAAAGCCAAATGTCAAAGTGAATGAGCTTACCCTCTGAGTAAAATTAAGAGGATAGAAGTAAAAAATGAATGAACTTATTAAGAATTTAAAGAGAATAACATCAGTGGGCCTTAATTTTCTTCATTAATATTGGAATGTTACAATTTTCTATTCTTCTCATACCCTCAATGTTACTGGGGAACTCTAAACACTGTAATATTCCCATTAAGGGAAATTGTCACTATTTTCCCACAGATGTTATATAGTCTTTTAAATTCTTTTAAATAATTCACTAATAAATGTAAAGAAATTTCTAAATTTGGGGAGGTAATTCATCAGAGTAGAGTGCTAAAAAAATGAAATTATCTGAAAAGATATAACATCTGCCCTGTCATTTTCCTAAAAGTCACTTCAGTTTCATTCACTGTTTAAATATAAATGAAAACTGAAGTCCCTTAAAATATAAAAGTCTAAGATATAGCAATCTATATGTTTGTTAACTAGATGTTCCCAAATCCTCTACAACACTGGAAATTCTCTTTTATTTGATTATATCAGGACACCCTCCCCCAATTTCTGAGGTTTCTTAGGGAACCTACCTGCACACATTCACAACTCCCACAAGATTTCTTGTTAAATTTTCACTACTTCAGTCATCATCTCACCAAATACAAGAGGGAATGATCTATTTTATAATACAGGCCAAAGAACAACTGAAAATTATCTGCCAGGTATCATATTCTTCTATTCTCTGGCCAGTCCTCTGACCAGTGACAGTTCACCCTTTCCCCAAAGCCCTGTCCAAGACAGCCACTTATGGTTTAGCAGATTGGGCCCTGCATAGGGATGTTGAGTGAAGGGCTGACTGAAGGCTGAAATTCAGCCCAGAGCTGTGGCCCAGTGTTGCTCTCATATGATGGAAAGGCAGCTTTCCTAGTTCTACAAAAACAAAAAAACAAACAAAAAACATATGGAGTAGCATCAGCCATTGGCCTCTTCCGTAGCCTTTTAAGCTCCTCCTTCAGTAAAGATCTTTCTTCCTCAACTCTCTATACCTTCCTAAATCTGAACTTTCCCAAATCCTGCCACCCCATTGCATTGGATCTGAATTATAAATTCTTTTGCCCTATTTTGTATAGACACCTATCTGGGTTATATCCAGTGGCTTCAACTTTTTATGTAAGCTCACAGTAGAGTGGTTTTCTAAAACAAGAGTTCTTTCCTCAATATGATTTCTGCCTCCCTGCAATTTTTAAATAAACATTTTTTTGGCCTTTAACTTTCTATTGTTTTGTGTGCTTCTAAATAAGAAACAATACTTATATTTATGCCTCAACTTAAAAGACCCTTTTAGAACCATGTAATAGTAGGAGTTGAGCTTTCTTAGCTATAAGGGCTAGTGCTATACAACCCCTCTTCAGACTGCTTGTTGACCCAGTCATTAACTGTTTTGGAATAAGGAGTACAGTTAAATAGTACCAGAAAATAAGCAAGGGGCAACTAATTCAAAGAAAAGAAAAAACGAAGCTAGTACAAAATAATGTATTTCATTTCCCTGAGTAATATAAGACATTTTGCCCGAAGAACATAAAGTTTCTTTGAAGATGACAACTAGAAAGGGACAGACTGATTCAGAGCAGCTTTGGGAGGAAATGTGAGGATCGATTCAGTCTGGCCTCTGCCCAAAGGAAACTTTTCTAATATATGTTAAAGCAAGCCTAAGCAAGAAACCTAGTTTTTCAGAGTTGGTTGGGATCATCAGAAATACAGTAATTTGATAAGCAAATTATCCATTGGTAATTTAATGAAACAGCATCAGGGAATTGGCTAAATATTTTTACTTTGCTATCTCTGTGATAAATAGTCATAGAATCTGTCTTCCAAACAGCATGAATACATTGGGCTCTAACACCAGATTACATTATAATTTACTATGCTAGTATCCTGTAATTGAGCAGACATTGGTAGATGCTTTTCTTTTCCCTTGGGATAGTATTAAAACACATTTCTGTGCCGAAACAGGGACTTTGCATGTACTCCAGGAACCGTTCCCGAATATACTTCACTGGCAAGCGTCACCAAATAAAATGATACAATGGATTTGTATTAGTCATTTCTATGAGGGTGGTTTTCTCCAAAGTAGTAGAATAGACTTCTGTGTGAGGGTATATTTAAATCCTATTGAAATTTTCTATAGAGTTTGCAGTAACCATAATAAGGTAACAAGTCAAATTTGTCTTTTAATTATTATAAAACTGCATATATAATGATGCTGTCTAGTAGTTTGATGCTATTTTGGATGGCTGTATGCCTTTTAAATAATAAGATAGAATGAATTTTATATTATATAAAATAATAGATGTCTTTACATCAAATAAAGATAATAGAAACTCTAATAAAATGATTATGATAACATGGCAGGAGTGAACAAGTTGTACAGTAGTTCGCTTAATACTTAGAATGTTGAAGATATTATTCTGGAAAATGCCCAAGCCCAACTATTCAATTCGTTCTCTTTCTCACTAGGCACACGTCTGGGTGAAAACCTTAAATGCTTCTGGTTGTTTCGTTTTTCTTTTATACTCACAGGTTGAATAAAAGATTGAAACGTAATTGAAAACCAAATCCCAATGTCCCAAACTTGTCTCACCTGTGCCCCTAAGTTAATAATTAGAAACGGTAGAAACTTGAACTAGAGACTCTTCTAATACACAAATTTGCATTCCTTCCAACATCAGAAATAATACTCATACTGAGAGGCTATTAATGTTTTCCATGGAGCATTTATACAACACATATACAGAGTCCTATAGCATAAAAGGAAAACCAGAGAAAGCTTATTATTGTAAGACTGAGTGCTTTAATGAATAGATGTGAAAAATTAAAACCACAGAATGTATCAGTCTTCTGTTTGCACAACGTACATAGAGATATATCTTTTATATCCCAACAGAGGAAAATTTAAATATGAAGATAGTCATTTATATCACACAAGGGTGCAGCTAAATATGCTTTACATTTTAAGCTTCCCACAGTGCCCTGATAGAAATCCACAGCTGCTGAGGCAATCATCTATAACAATCAGCTGACCAACTGATCTTATAATGGTATGCTATCAGAATTCAATTTGGCCATTGTAAAGCCCGTAATTTAAACAAAACACTGCTGGGATTTTCATAAATTGAAGTTACAAAGTAAGTGCCAGAAAAATCTTACTTTTATCATTGACACATCCAGTTTTGGATTATTCTAATTTCTAAAATACAGCCTTTTTATTAAATGTTTTTCTACCACCCTGCAGTCAGAAATCAATTTCTAATGGAACTTGGTAAAGATACCCCTTTGTATAATAAAAAAGCTACATATAATTAAGTTTTTCTGAGATCAGAATGGATTGCTAAAGGAATTTTTGTAATTCTCTTGATGGTGGTATTTAGACATCTTGATTTCTATTATCTGGAAAGATTTATGTGCCAAATGGTTCTTGAGATTAAAGGTTTGCCAGAGGCTCTTATATGCCATTTACATTTCTTCTGCCTAATTAGAAATATATTTTATAAAAACCTAAAACTTTATAGAAAAACTATAAAGATACAATCAGATAATGACTGATGGAAGAAATACAAATGTCCAATAAACATAGGAAAACAGTTTATAGCACCTAGTAACATAAAATAAAAACAAATTATAAGGTAGTATTATTATCTATAAACTTATCAAGTATTTTAAAAGCATATTATTCAGCACTAATAAAATTCGGTCAGTATTCTCATGCATACCTAGAAACCAGTCTCTTATAAGGACCAGGGGTTTAAATTCATTATAATTACGTTGGTTTTACCCATTACATCCACTTCTAATCCTAATGAAATAATCAGAAATGTACACACAAATATTTTCCAAAAGGTAAGAATGAATAATAATAAGTAACATTTAATAAATAATTGTGTATCAAGTCCTTTTCTTAGAAGTTTTCATTATATTAACTCATTAATTATCACAAGTCTAAGAAATTTGTGCTACTATTATCCCTACTTATAAGAAAACTGAGGACCAGAGGCTTTAAATAACTTGTCTAGACTCTTATAGTTATACAGAAGTGTATTCAGATTACATACCACCCAGCCAATTCTTATTCCAGAGTATATGATGTTACATCTACATTATTTTTAGGAATAATAATAATAATAATGATAACTGAAGTGGCCAGAATGCTTTATAATAGTGAAATTATTTGCATAAACTAGGATATAAAACATATGACAATGATGTGAAGTAATTAAAGCTTATTTTTGAAATTCTGATATGTCAAAGAACTGATATTTCATGAAATAAATAAGAGATTATAAAGCATCTAAATATGTTTCTAATTATTTATAAACCTATTCATATATAGTGTAACAAGAACATTACTTCAGCAATTACAATTTATATTAACGATGGAATAGTCTTTTTTTCAGGGAAGTACCTTGATAATTTCCCTAAATATAGATTATGAGACACTGATGTCATTAGATAGTAAGAAACAAACAAACAAAAATAGGTAAATCCCTTTACAGGATATGTTATATCTTCCCCATTAAAAATTAATTTATATATCTATATATTCATTCACAAACAGGATTTTAGGGTGAGGGAAGAGTGACATCAAGGCAAGGGAATGGACAAAGGGAAAAAAGAAGTGGGATCCTGAAAAGAGAATGACAGAGAAGGAAATCAAGAGGGATTAAAGGCAAGGGAGAGAAGACTCATTAACACTCTAAGAAATTAAACCCTTCTATTAATGAGAAGTTTTAAGAAAAAATAATCTAGTATTATTATTTTTTTTTTATTTTGTGGTTGCTTTGGTAAATCTCTTCTATCTTTCCTGAAACTTCAGTCAAAGCCTAAACAAGTTACCTCTTAGTTTTTTTGCTTTTTTTTTTTTTTTTCATTTTTAAAAAAAATTTGGTAGGATGAGGTAGCAGAAGTATCTTCAGACTTGAACGACCCCATTCAGGTCTTTAATCAAATGTCACTTCACCATAAGATCTTCGCAGACCACTTTTTAGAAATTGCAACCTCCACCTTTGCAACCCTCTATCTTACTCCCCCGCTTTATTTTTCTCTGTAGCACTCAGGGCCATCTGACATACTAGCTGCTGTGCTTACTTGTTTGCCTGTGTGTCTGCCCCTCACACTCTTCACCACCCTTGAAGTATAATTTAGCAAGAACAGGATTCTATCTTTCTTTCTCACCGTTGTTTCTCCAGTGTCTTGAATAGTGTCCAACACAGAGTTGGTATTTGCTGAATATTTCTGAATAAATAAATGTGTCCATGTCGTAGTAGTGAACATAGATAAAGTACTAATCACAGAATGCAAAACAGAGAAAAAGAATACAGCAGAAAGCAGAAACAAAAGCCAGAAATGACTAGCCACTCCGAATATATATAGCCAAAAATATATATGTAAATATAAATATATTATTTAATATATAAATATAATAAATACATAACCATAAATTTGTATGCATCTTGTATGCCCCCAGTGAATTCCCTAAGCTCTTGGAGAAGATATTGGATTTCTTACATAATAGGTGAACAATATTTGACTTAGTCTTATCATGAGATGAGGTCAACCAAGCTCACATAGGAAATGGAGATATGATTGGAGAATATGTATCAAAATGTTACAAATGATTATTTCTCGGTTATGGAGCTGTAAGCATTGTTTTATTCTTTATACTTTTATATATATCTTACCCATTTAAAAATATGTGCTGTTTGTAATTAGAAAAATATTTAGAAAGGGGGAAATCTACAACCATCCACAAAGATGAGATAAAGAATTAAAGACTTTCTCTCCACCTTCTTCATCTTAATCCATTTGAAAATTGAACTTGTTAAAAGAAGAATGGCAATGCTACCTTCAGTCGTGGAGGATTTGAACACACAGTTATTAAGCAGCATATTCCTTTGTAGCTTAGTGAGCGAGTTTTTTTTTCAAATCTGTGTAAACCCATAAGACAAAGGATTGGTTTGGTAAAAGAATTGTGGGGGACCTGGGCTACCTAGTCACAGAAAGTCTTTCCCTCATAAATAAGGAATATCATAAATCATTAGAGTTGTAAATCCATTTTCATTTAATTGTTTTTTTACCTCTTTTTATATTGATTATTTTTCTTGAAATATGATCAGTTTTTTCAGAAGATTATCATAAAATGTACAAAAGCATGCAACCTTGATTTAATTAAGTCTAGGCTATTTTAAATTTTGGGATAAATTGATTTTAAATGCTGCACAAAGAAAAGCACTTAAAATATAATAATTAGTCTTTGTTTAACATCTGTGGAAATTTGTCTTTATTTTTTAATTGAAGTACAATTAATATACAGTTACATTAGTTTAGGGTGTGCAATATAGTGATTCAACAATTGTATACATTTCTCAGGGCTCATCAAGATAAGTGTGCTCATAATCTTCTCTATCTAATTCTCTCATCCCCCTATTGACCTCCCCTCTGGCAACCCCATGTTTCTTCTTTGTATTTAAGTGTCTCTTTCTTGTTTTTTTTTCTTTGTTTTCTTTCTTAAATTCCACAGGTGAGTGAAATCATATGGTATTTATCTTTCTCTGACTATTTCATTTAGCATTATACCCTCTAGGTCCATCCATATTGTCTCAAATGGCTAGATTTCATTTTTTATGGCTGAGTAATATTCCATTGTGTGAATATATAAATATATATATATATGTGTGTGTGTGTGTTTGTGTGTGTGTGTGTGTGTGTATGTATATATCACACCTTCTTTATCCAGTCAGCTATGGATGGACACTTGGATTGCTTCCATATCTTGGCTTTTGTAAATAATGCTACAGTAAACAAAGTGGTGCATATATCTTTTTGAGTTAGTGTTTTCATTTTCTTTGGGTAAATACCCAGTTGTAGAATGACTGACCATATGGTAATTCTATTTTAAATTTTTTGAGGAACCTCCATACTGTTTTCCACAGTTATTGCACCAATTTGCATTCCTACCTGTGGAATTCTCACCCATTCCACATCTGTGAAGATTTGTCTTTTCAACATTTGTTCTCCATTTTTAGATTATTATTTCTTTAATTTGGCTTTTTCTGCTATAGTTCCCCATTATTGAATAAATGAGCCAATATTTGTTGAACATCTCCACACAAAATGAAGTATAAGAGTTCATTCAATATGATGATTCAATATATTCACATATAAAACGGTTAAGCAAGACCAGTAATAGTGTATTGACAACTGTGTAAGACAATATAAATAAGACTAGTTTCTATCGGTTTGTTACCATATCAAACAAAATGGACGGAAGTATTTAAATGGAAGTCTTGGAGGATGTATTAGTAATTGTATATTTTAAAATATAAGCTATGTGGTATAGAAGATACTCACCTTAGGAGGACTTTGGGGCACTTTGGACTGAATTGGAGTTATACTCCGAATCACCCTAAAGTACAAGGGGAAGGTATGTAATCACTGATCCAGAGATAAGTTTTAAACCACCTTGGAAGAGAGAACACACAGTTGTTTCAGAAATGAGCTCCAAATCAAATCACAAGAGGATTCACTAGGAATTGCAGGTGTCGATTTGTTCCTGAGGTGCTTTTCATGTGGGCTACTATATGGAAGGCTCTGCACACTGCAAAGCAATAGGGGTTTCTTAGGCTGTCCTTATGAACAGGGATGGGAAGGCAGGCAGCAGCTAATAACCTCTAGATGTTCAAGGTAGAATTAGGTTGGAGAAAGTAGGATTGCAACTACACAAAAAGAATACAAATAGAAGCAGAGAAAAAGCAGGGCCTCTGAAGGAGCTCAGATTGTGTTAGATTTTGGCTTTAGAATTTACAGTTTATCTGTCCTTGGAAAAGTTTTCTGACCTTGATCTTTAGAGTCACTATGTAAAAAGCAAAAATGATTCTAATTTCTCATGGTTCTTGTTTGTAAAGTGTCTGTCTTTAGCACTCAATAACAATGATGATGTGGCAGTTTTAAAAATGGTTTCCATAGGTAGATTTCAAAAAGGCAAATCAGAGTTTCTATTACACAATAAAGTAGAGGTGATCTTATCTTATACAGAGAAACTGTCCACTCTGCTGACATTTCTTTCTAGTGGTTTTAGAGCAGTGTTTATACCGGGAGACAAGAGTGTCAGTTTTTGTTAAGCTATAGCTTTCTGACATTTGGAAGTCTGAATAGCTCGTATGGGATGTTTTGATGATTAATTGTAATCCACCACCACCCCAACCCCCCCCCCCCAGTATATATTGGTTGGTTCTTTATACTGGTTCTATCTGGAGAATCCTGACTAATATACAGGAGGAAAAGACAGAGGAAATGGTGGATCCAGCATTAGAACTTTACTAGCTTTAAAAGTTAAAACTTTTTAAAAATTGAAGTAAAAATTTCATATTAAGAAATGTATCATAGTACACTATTCTCTCATTGTTTTTTACTGGAATATGGTGACTCCAATGACTATTTTAGGTCTGGCAAACACCAAGAAAATTATCTCTCAACCCATTTTTTTCCTAAATGAAAACAATCCACTGCATCAAGTCTTACAGATCTCTAGCCTTTTCCCCACTGTTAGCTCTTACAGTCC
Source organism: Leptonychotes weddellii (assembly GCF_054177405.1). Classification (NCBI taxonomy): domain Eukaryota; kingdom Metazoa; phylum Chordata; class Mammalia; order Carnivora; family Phocidae; genus Leptonychotes; species Leptonychotes weddellii. The sequence goes on from NC_138372.1 coordinate 124,225,653, forward strand.
TTGATGTGGGAGTCCTGATGTTATTGGCAAAACTAAAACATGGCAGGGGCACCTGGGTGGCTCTGTCAGGCTGAGTGTCTGACTCCTGGTTTCGGCTCTGGTCGTGGTCTCAGGGTCGTAGGATGGAGCCCCATGACAGGCTCAGCGTGGAGTCTGCTTGAGCTTCTCTGTCCCCTCACCCCCACTTGCGCTCGCTCTCTCTCCCTCTTTCTCTAAAAACAAACAAAATCTTTTTTTAAAAAAGCTAAAACATGGCAGTCTTTGACTTTAAGGACTTTAAAAAGTGCTTTGAAGGGTCACTATTTATTGGTTTACTTGCTGACTTATCTTGGCTTACCTAGAAGAGATCTTTGACTGCTGAAGCACAAAGCTAAGGCAACTGAAATTTATAATATTTTTGCAGGTCACCTTTAATGTAATTAAACTGGAGTGAATTGTACATATATTTTATCCTACAGGTAATAAAGACAAAGTAGATATTCTGTTCATTATACTTATATGCTATTTTTAAGTTCGAAATATAGGTACACACCATTTAAAGCTTCCATTGCATTCAGTCATAGATTAAACAACTGTCCAAAATCTAGCATAGTATGAAGGAAGCCCGTGAATTTCATTATTATTAGCCCCTTCACGTCTTGAATAAAGGTAATCTCTCCATTTAATCTACATGCATCTTAACCTTAAGAGACAACATATTTCAAGAAGGAAAAAAAATTATCATGCCTCTCCAGATAACATTAAATTACCACAACGATGACTATTCTTTTTACCTGTTTTTCCTGAGACTAAATTAAATCCTTAGCTGAGAGTGATATTTTCAGAAACCTGTCACTTCTGGCTCTTTCCCCAAATAACTAAACTTGTTGTTGCTTTCAATTTCCACTCATTCTTGTCTTAGCTTTCTTTTTTTTGTTATAAATTTATTTATTTATTTAAGAGAGCGAGAATGAGAGAGAGAGAGAGTACATGAGAGGGGGGGAGGGTCAGAGGGAGAAGCAGGCTCCCCGCTGAGCAGGGACCCCCCCCCCCCCGATGTGGGACTCGATCCCAGGACTCCAGGATCATGACCTGAGCCGAAGGCAGTCGCTTAACCAACTGAGCCACCCAGGCGCCCCGTTGTCTTAGTTTTCTAAAAACACGTCAAAATTCTTCAAGCTGTGGCTCCTAAAGAATAAATAAATAAATAAAAAGAGGTTATATATAATAAAATTTGTTTTTTCTACTTGACTCTTATTCTTGGACACTGATTCTTTAGTTACTCTTTTCACTTAATAATTCACGGTATGATCCATGATTTTACTGTAAAATTGAAATGCTTAAGTGTATGTTCATTTTAGCACAGAAAATTTTCACTTTTTATTTTGGAGTTTGGTTTCATTTTATTATCATGTTTTAGGTTCAGATAATCTTCCATAACATAGATTTGGGACATGATTAAGTTGAGGAAAAAAAAGCTAGAGCAGATGTTGTGTCCAGGAGAGATTTTATTTATTTATTTATTTGAGAGAGAAAAAGAGAGAGAGAGAGAAAGAGCACAAGCAGTGGGAGAGGCAGAGGGGGAAGGAGAAAGAGGGAAAGAGTCTGAAGCCAGCTCTGCACTGAGCATGGAGACTGACATAGGGCTTAATCTCACGACTGCAGGATCATGACCTGAAATGAAATCAGAAGTCAGACACTTAACCAACTGAGCCATCCAGGGGGCTCCAGGAGATAATTTTAATAAACAACAGAAGTGTGGAGGTGGAAGGACGATCATTAAATTAGTAGAATTACTAGTGCTCTGAAGGCAAGTCAAGTGTTACCGTTTCACCTACCCACTACTTCAGAATATCATTTTGCCTCCATTTCAATATAAGCTGATAGTGCCAGGGTCATAACATGCTAATAGATTTTTAGTAAGAGGAAGTGCAAAGTTATAATTTTCTTCTATTTACTCAGAAGACACAAGTAACATGATGAGAAAACAATTTCAATGGGATTTAAATAGGTTGGTAATGGTATAAAGATTAGCATTTGCGGCCAGGATTCTTAAAATAGTATTGCTCTACTTTATAATTTGGGCATAATTATGGAATTTTTAGTAAGAAAAGTTGAACTGATTAATAATAAAATTAAAATGCTTAATTTAACATCAGTGATGAATTCTTGACCTTTAAATCTGTTGTTCCTACTTAAATATTTGGTATTCTAAAGTAATTCTTTTCACATAATTCGAATTACATTTGCTTCAAATTAAACTGATTTTCAGTTATTATATATTCAACATAGACAATCACTGTTGTTATAAAATGGGATTCCTTTGTAAATCTGAATGCTACTATTATATCATGGCTAAATAACCCTCACATCTTCATTTCTAAGTCATCTCCATTCATTTATTGCCTGGTTTTCATTATCTTAATTTTTTTTTTTTTAAAGATTGTATTTATTTATTTGATAGAGACACAGTGAGAGAGGGAACACAAGCAGGGGGAGTGGGAGAGGGAGAAGCAGGCTTCCGCTGAGCAGAGAGCCCGATGTGGGGCTCGATCCCAGGACCCTGGGATCATGACCTGAGCTGAAGGCAGACGCTTAATGACCGCGCCACCCAGGCACCCCAATTCTTTTTTTCTTTTAACTCCAATTGTCAGAGTCATCATTTGCAGAAGAAATTATGGAAAATATAAGTGAATTTTTTTTCCCCTTAGTTCTTCAAAAAGTCCTTGATGTTTCTGAAGAAATTTTCAAACCTTTCTCATGGTCTATGTCTTCAGGGAGCCCAAAGACCTCTCTTATTAACCAATGAAAATATACAGAAAACATTGAATACTTATGTAAATAAAAACATAAATAATCTTATGCCATGCTCAGTACCATCTATTAAAACTGTTTAAACTTGTCAGTATCATGCCAGAAGAATAAGAGGCCTGTATTTAATATAAACCTGTTGTGATATTACCTTTATCTTTCATGAAACACAGAGACCTTTTTATTGGAAAACCAAGTCATACCAATAACGTACATTGCTTTGACAATCTCTTTACCCACCCCGTATAGAATACTCTTAAAAAGTGTTCCTGGTTATGTTTCAACAGCTGGTCATTTGAACTTCAGGTTTGAAATTTACATAGCCTGTTTTCACTATCTATATCTGTATATGTATTTGTATCTTCATCTCTTTATCTGTGTCTAGGTCTATATCTTTATCATCTATATATTTTAGCCTGTTTTTCCACTATCTTGAGCTTTATTACTATTTGATATATTTTCTATTTGATATTTTAGTTTGGAGTAAGGTAGTCGGTTCAGTTTGATATCTATTAGAAAGAGCCAGTTCCTTTTTGTGAAACAATTGACCAGATAAAGAAAAAGAGAGTGAGAGAAGCTCAAGAAGGGAGGAAGGTTGGGGGCGGTGAACAGGGGAAGAGATGGGAGGGTTTGGAGGGAGGGAGTGAGGGAGGAAGAAAAGGGGAAAAATATTCTCTCTGTGATTTGATTTAAGTTACTGACAAATTATCACAGGATACATTGTTAAATTTCCTGCTGAAAACTGTATAGACTTTCTCTCTGGCATAACTATGAACAAGAAATACACCAAAGCAAGGAAATTAGTTCAGTTCCCCATAATTTGATATTACTACATTCTGATGTCCCCTAGTGATTCTACATTTCTTTTTGCATGTACTCTCAAGTAACTGACAAATAATCAAGGTCTTTAGTAATACTGTCCTCAAGAAACTAGGGACTTTAAGATTAGTTACAGTTAATATTTTAATACTTAATATTTTAAATATTGGTCACAGTTACCCTAAATATAACTTTTTTTTTTAAGATTTTATTTATTTGACAGAGAGAGACACAGCGAGAGAGGGAACACAAGCAGGGGGAGGGGGAGAGGGAGAAGCAGGCTTCCAGATGAGCAGGGAGCCCAATGAGGGGCTCCATCCCATGATCCTGGGATTATGACCTGAGCTGAAGGCAGATGCTTAATGACTGAGCCACCCAGGTGCCCCCTAAATACAACTTCTAATATATTTTTAAGGAAGAAAGTTTTTTGGTTTTTTTTTTAAGATTTTATTTATTTATTTGACAGAGAGAGAGACAGCAAGAGAAGGAACACAAGCAGGGAGAGTGGGAGAGGGAGAAGCAGGCTTCCCGCAGAGCAGGGAACCCGATGCCTGGCTCGATCCCAGGACCCCGGGATCATGACCTGGGCCGAAGGCAGACACTTAACGACTGAGCCACCCAGGCGCCCCAGGAAGAAAGTTTAAAAAGTGTTATTTTACTTTTGATAAGCCCAGAGGAAATTCTATACATAGAAAATATATAACACCTTGTACACAGGAATAATTTATAATTGTTGCAGAAGTGGTTTATTGGGAGACAAAATAGTTGAGCAACTAAGAGTATGAGTTTTGAAATCAGTCAGAACTGATTCAAGGATCTTTTCTTGTACCTTACTTCCTTTGTTTATAAAATTTAATCATTCACTGCAATATCATCCAAAATTGGATCATTTTCCAATATCCTATTTAAATAAATGTCAGTTCTGCAATCCAAAAAGTGTAAGATCATCAATAACATCTGTGTCTTGCCCACCAGTCCTTTTGCTATTCATTGTAAGATCTGTCAGTTTTTTCCCTTAAATTTAACTTTGAATGTAAGTACTTCTTTCCATGTCCTTCACTACAGTTCTTGACAAACTATCTTTGTCTCTTGCCAGGACAAATTCCTATGGGTTTCAGTGACTGAAAATTATCTTCTGTGGTTGATTCTCCACCTTCTGGGCCTGTAGAGATTACTTTGGTCTTTGTTTCAGGGCATGCCTTTCTGATCTCTGCCTCTGTTTCTGTGGCTTTGCCTTTCAAGTCTTTATTCCTTTTCTTGAAAGTTAGCACATGCAGATAGCCCTACCAGCCTATTTCCTGCCTATAGAATCCCAGAAGTCTGACAGTCTTCCTTTATTTCATGACATCTCACTTCATCAACATAAAAAGCTTTTGCACAGCAAAGGAAACAGTCAACAAAACCAAAAGACAACCGACAGAATGGGAGAAGATATTTGCAAATGACATATCAGATAAAGGGCTAGTATCCAAAATGTATAAAGAACTTATCAAACTCAACACCCAAAGAACAAATAATCCAATCAAGAGATGGGCAGAAGACATGAACAGACATTTCTCCAAGGAAGACACCCAAATGGCCAACAGACACATGAAAAAGTGCTCAACATCGCTCGGCATCAGGGAAATACAAATCAAAACCACAAGGAGATACCACCTCACACCAGTCAAAATAGCTAAAATTAACAAATCAGGAAATGACAGATGTTGGTGAGGATGCAGAGAAAGGGGAACCCTCCTACACTGTTGGTGGGAATGCAAGCTGGTGCAGCCACTCTGGAAAACAGTATGGAGGTTTCTCAAAAAGCTGAAAATAGAGCTACCATTCGACCCAGTAATTGCACTACTGGGTATTTACCCCAAAGATACAAATGTAGTGATCCGAAGGGGCACATAAACCCCAATGTTTATAGCAGCAATGTCCACAATAGCCAAACTATAGAAAGAGTCAAGATGTCCATCAACAGATGAATGGATAAAGAAGATGTGGTATATATATATATATATATATACCACATGGAATATTACTCAGCCATCAGAAAAATGAAATCTTGCCATTTGCAATGATGTGGATGGAACTAGAGGGTATTATGCTGAGTGAAATAAGTCAATCAGAGAAAGACAGTTATCATATGATCTCACTGATGTGTGGAATTTAAGAAACAAAAGAGAGGATCATGGGGAAAAGAGGAAAAAATTAAACAAGACAAAACTAGAGAGGGATAAAAACAATATGTGACTCTTAATCATAGGAAATAAACTGAGAGTTGCTGGAGGGGAGGGAGATGGGGTGATGGGGGAACTGGGTGATGGACACTAAGGAGGGCATGTGACATAATGAGCTCTGGCTATATTATATAAGATTGATGAATCACTGACCCCTACCTCTGAAACCAATAATATATTATGTGTTAGTTAATTGAATTTAAATAAATAAGTAAATAAATAAATAAATAAATAAAATTTAAAAAATAAAAAGTGTGTTCTGGAGACTTTCAGTTAGTGATAGCATGGCAGATTTCCTAAATGAAATCTAATCTCATTAAAATGGGAAATGAATCCCTTCCATTAAAAACAATTTAAAATTCTGGATAATTTTATATTTCTTAATATTTTAAAGATCTTGCAAACAAGTAAGGAATTTGCAGATGCCAAAATGAACCAAAAACAGGAATCCTAGGAGGAACATCCCTGGAACTGGCTTTTATCCTAAGGGTGTTTGCTCAACTGTAGTGAACTTTAATCTTTGTTTGGTTGATGCTCAAGGCACACAGAAGGAGATGAAGTCTAGGGCCCACCCTAACTGGGAGGGTAATAGGAACCCCCCATATAAAGCTCAGTTCCCAAAGGGATGGATCTTAAAGAGTGAACAAGAAAAGAAACCACAGTGCAGAAAGAGAAAGCAGGTGCTCCCATAGAATGTCGATGGGAATATAAAACAGTATTACCACTTTGGAAGAAGGTCTGGAAGTTTCCTATAAAACTAAACATAATCCTATGCTATGACCCAGAAATTCTATTCCTGAGGTCTTTACCCAAGATAATGAAAACATATGTCCTAAGATTGACTTGTACGGGAATATTAATAGAAGCTTTATTTATAATAGACCCAAATTGGAAACAGCTCAAGTATTCACCAACACAAGAATGGGTAAACAAATTGTGGTGTATATACACAGGAATACTAGCTAGCAATAAAGAACAAACTACTGATACACTTAACAACATGAATACATTTCAAAAACATTATGCTAAGTGAAAGGAGCCTCACAAAAGAGCACAAAATGTATGATCCTATTTATATGAAATTCTAGAATGTACTAAACTAATCTAAGATGGAAAAAATCAGAATAATTCACACTTCCAGGGTTAGAGATAGGGAACATGGACTCATTGGGAAGGGTAGGAGAAGACCTTCTGCTGTTATGTTAATATTCTATATCTTGATAAAACTGAAACTCAAAAAAAAAAAAGCACTGTGCTGGTTCTTTTTTGCTTCCGAATTCCTCCCTCAGTTTATCTCTTTCTCCTCAGATTTCACTGTAAGTATCAAGAACAAACTAGGTGGCAACTTCCACACTCTGCTAGGAAATCTCAGCTAATTATCCAATGTCCCTGCCTTTAAGACTTGCTTTTCGTACAACTCTAGATTACAGTTCAGCCAAGTTTTCTGCAATTTTATAACAAAGAATGCCTCCCTTTTAGTTTCTAGTAACATGTTCCTCATTTTATTTTCATATCTCATCAGTAGCCCTTTTAAAATTTATATTTCCACCAGTAGTCCCTGGAAAGCAATCCAGGCTTTTTCTTTTATGTGCTTCAAAATTCTTCCAGCCTCTACGTATTGTCCAATTTCAAAGCCAGTCCACATTTTCAGGTACTTATAGCTGCTCACTCTTCTGGGTTACAAAATCTGTATTAGTTTCCTAGGACGGTCGTAACAAATTACTACAAACTTCATAACAGAAATTATTCTTGTACACTTCTGGAGCCAGAAGTCCAAAATCAAGCTGTTGGCAGGATTGGTTTTTTCTGGAGGCTCTAAGAGAAAATCCATTCTATGCCTCTCTTATTCTTGGTGTGCCTTGGTTTATAGACACATCACTCAGATCTCTGCTTCGATCTTCATGTGGCTTTCTCCTTTCCACGTGCCTCTTTGCCCCAAATATCCTTCTCTTTTCTAAGGACACTAGTCATTGGATTTAGGACCTACCTTAAATCCAAGATGATTTCATCCTGAGATACTTAATTATATTTACAAAGATACTATTTCCAATAAGGTCATATTCACTACATCAAATCATACTTGCAAATGTATGTGATTGTTTTGAAATGTGTATGTATATATATATATATATAATCATATATATACACACATAAATATATACATTGTTTTATATATAACATTCCTAAATAAATTTTCACTTCACATTTTAGCATTTCTAAATTGAAATATATCCTATGATAGATGTGCATAGGTAATTTGATTAGACTTCTTTTTTTCTCCAAAATATGTTATTAAATTATAGTGGCCATTTCTTTGAATCAAAGAAATATAGTAATTTAAGTATTCTTGTCACTGGTTTTAGATCAAAAACTACTATGAGGAAAATTTCCAAAAATCAATTATATGTGTGTAGGTTGGCATAAGTGTTTGGTGTTTGTATGGGTGTAACTTTTAAAAATCAACTGATCATTTTTAGGATGGATGAAAATGGTTTAGAGAAATTTATCTGAGAAATATCCAAAGATATAAACTGACCATAGATAAGTTGCTAGCAGTATGAAATGTTTGCCAAAAAAAAAAAAAAAATTGTGCATTGTTACAACTTTCCACCTTTAGGTAATAGATAATTCTGTGCCCTTTTCAGTCAGTTCACTTCTGAATCACTGTTTAATACAGAGCACAGTGCTTTATGATTGACACTAACGAAACAGGGCATATACAGAGAGATGTATTAGTTAATGCCTTTGAGGAGGGCAAGAATACTTCAAAGAATTAAGGGTTAGCTTGGAGAAAAGAAGGCGAATAGGAAGATACTGAGTTATTTTGAAAACCTGAAATTATTCCAAGGAGTTGGATTGGGAGTTACAGGGTTTCTTTGCAGGGCCAGGAGACAGAACCAGTGAACATTGTATTATTTTATATTACAGTCATTATTATTACCATAAATTTATTATTATAAATTTATCACTGTTCTGTATTTCAGAAATCAGAGTGGGCTTGGTTGTTTGCTTTGGGTCTCAGAGGGCAGAGGTGGACTCTTACCTGCTGTTTCTGGAGGAGAATCCACTGTTAGGCTCCCTCAGCTTGTTGTCAGAATTCACTCCCGTGCATTTTAGGGCTGAAGGCCTTGTTTCCTTACTGGTTTTCACCTGGATATTGTTTTCAGCTTCTAGAGGCCTCCTGTGCCCCCAGGTCTGTAGCCCTTTGTCTTCAAAGCCAGCAATGGCAGATTGAGTCCTTCTCATAGTTTAAGTCTCTCTGATCTTCACTTCTGCTTTATGTCTTCTTGCCTCCAACTGGAGAAAATACTCTGTTTTAAGGCCTTATATTAACAGACTAGTCCCACCCTAATGGTTTATGACAATCTATCCATCTCAAAATCCTTAACCTTATTCACATCTGCAAAGTGCTTTTTGCCATATGACATATCCACAGGTTCAAGGATCTACAGCATAGATATTTTTGCAAGGTCATTTTGCTGCCACAACCATAAATATGAGTTTCAGAAAAGTAGCTTTGGGTTCAGTGTGAAGAACTTTCAGTAAAAAAAATTCTATTCAACATTAGGACTTTATTTGCCTTAAAATGATCCTCTGCTTCCCAGAAATGTTCAAGGACAAGTCCATATCTTGGACTTTGAAAGATAAATATTCCTATATGCAGGTCCATTGCAAGGTTTTTAGTTCAATTCTCAAATATACATGATTAAACATAATTAAAATTCCTTTAAATACTTACTACCTTCCCTTACTATTTTAATTATTGGGAAATCTTCTCACATTTGAAAAATACATATTTTCTGCAGGGTCCCTTGCATTTGTTTTCCTGCTTTTTGCTACACTTACTTAGGTGATAAGAAAAATGTTCTTCTAATCTAATCTTCTAATCTAATACTCTTCTAATCATCGGCCTGGATTCAGAGGTGGGTGAGAATCCCAAAGAGTTTTCCCAACATGACTTACGTCTACTCTGTGACTTTAAAACTTAAATTAGCCATTTTCAACATTAAAAAAGAAGTGAAAACTTGCAATTTGGCCATGAATTTAGCTTTTATGTCAACTTCCAGACCTTTAATCTCTATTTTATGGAAGTTTTGTCTTGCAGTACATGATTTTAGAATAATAAGCACAGAAGAATAATTATATGTGCAAAAAAAGACCAGACTCATAATTACATCACCTACTGCTTATAACATTACACATTATTTCTTAAAACAACACTGAAATAAATCTGTAGAAAATGAACTCCTAACATTTTTATTGTTCATACACCAGTTTAAAAAAATACATTATTGACACTGGCAATAATTATTCTGGGAAAGAAAGTGATAACCTTTAAAATGCCAAGCTGTTTAAACTTTTCAGATTTTAAAAACATAGTATTTGTGAGGTACTGTCAAGAATATGTAACTAATAAGAGCTCTACTGGAATGTGCTGACAGTAGGCTGACAACTCTAAGCCAGAGCAGGATCAAGGCGGCTTAGAACCTTGTAGCAATTATCTATGTAAGTCATATAATGGTCTTCTAAATGTCATGTTTGCAGGAAGAGTGGGGAGAGATGCCTTAATGAGATACAGGGTGCCTGTGTTCAAGGACCCTAAATTGTGACGGCCATTAATAAGTGGTGGCAGTTTTATAGGATATATCGCCACACTGGAATTATGAAAATTTTAGAGATTTTGCAGTGGACTTTAAAAATGCCTTTATCTTCAAATACCAAGAGTCCTTGTCTAACATGTAAAATTGCTTGGCGCTGAATCATATCTAGGCATCACTTTTTTTTTTTCATTTTGGAAAGGATTTTGATGTTGCACAAGTCAATGAACAGCTGAGCTAAAATGAACACAAACTGTCACTTCAAGAATTCATCTCCATGGCAAATAATGAAGCTGGAATAAAAAAGGAAACAAAACATATTTTCTGTCAGTCAACTGTCAGGGTGTTTATTTGTTTCTTTAAGCAGAGTATTCAGATAATAGCAGGGGAAACAGATTTTCACTTATAATGTTGTTTAATAAAGGACTTGGGTGAACTGAGGATATTTTCATTTCTTTCTTAGGTAATTCCAAAATAAAATTCCTCCATGATTCTAAATAAGTCTAAAAACATTTTCTTCAAGTTGTCCTATAAATAGGAGAAGGTAAATAAGCTAAAATATATATGAAAAAGTAAACTAAATGAATAAAATAAATTTGAAAGAAATAAAATATCCTAACTTGTGCTTTTCTGCACTTGCATTTTTAGGCTAGTGATGTCTGATGTAAATGAAAGCAAACTCATGTTGTTTGACATAAAATATCTTTTATCATTTATTTTAACTGGCTTCAAACCTGGTAATGACGTGAATGAGGTCACATGATTTATGTAGCCATTCTTGTCATGAGGAAGGAAAAATCGCCTAGCTTTAGAGATATTTCCATACCAAAGGTCACCAAAATGAATTACACAAATCATCCCACTTGGAGCCTTCTATTCATTCATTAAATACTTTTATAATCTGAGGGTCTTAGGGCACAAATTACGGACAGGAAAACAAATGAGGTAACACATTTTAGGTATTACCTAAAATCGTACTTTTCTTGTAAATTACAGTCAGATTCATTGTAGCAGGTAGGTGACCCTCTTTAAGATGCACTTTTGAAAACAGGACTTTCAGGGCACCTGGGTGGCTCAGTTGTTGAGCGTCTGCCTTCGGCTCAGGTCATGATCCCAGGGTTTTGGGATTGAACCCCACATCGGGCTCCCTGCTCCGCAAGAAGCCTGCTTCTCCCTCTCCCACTCCCCCTGCTTGTGTTTCCTCTCTCGCTGTGTCTCTCTCTGTCAAATAAATAAAATCTTAAAAAAAAAAAAGAAAAAGAAAGAAAACAGGACTTTCATACCAGTTTTCAAATGCCTGAGTTCTGTTGCAGTTTCTCAATCTGGAGACGTTTGGTTCTTGAATTGTATGCTCAATATTCTCCTTCTCCATTTCCTCAATATATATTGAGCTCCAAAATGTGCTACTCTTAATTCCAATTCTTGTACATACTGAATGCAAATTTTCTTTTTATAGTTACTCAGTTTCTTCTTCTATTCCCTAACACTATCCTGCCTTTTCTTTCCTCTTCTCTTCCATTGCTTCTCCACTCACTATCAAGATAGAACATTTCTCGGGGCACCTGTGGCTCAGTGGGCTAAGCATCTGCCTTTGGCTCGGGTCATGATCCTGAGGTCTTGGGATCCAACACCGCTTTGGATTCCCTACTAAGTGGAGAGTCAGCTTCTCCCTCTGCCCCTCCCCCATGACTTGTGTGCTGTCTTGCTCTCTCTCTCTCTCAAATAAATATGTAAATAAAACCTTCAAAAGAAGATATAACACTACTGTCTGATTAGCCCCTCCTGGTCTTTTAAATTTGCCCTAATTTTAGTTTTAAATCACAAAGGAAATAAAGGTCACTTCTCTACATTAAAATGTTATATAATTCTTGTACACATTAATATTTGGTGTAAACTTATTCCTGGAGACTTTTCTTAGGCATTTCCCAGAAGAATTTTGCAATGTTGACATGAATATCATTTGAGATTTTAGGAAACATATAAACTGTATAATTTATACCTTTAGTTTTGAATTTAATTAGTATCATGTTTACATGCTATACACAGTTCTCTAAGAAGTAAACTCTCTCACTGAAATGGTAGGGTTTTTTTTTTTTAAGATTTTATTTATTTATTTATTTATTGAGAAAGGGGGAGTGGGGAAAAGGGTAGTGGGAGAAGGAGAGAGAGTATCTCCAGCAGATTCTACACTGAGCGTGGAGCCTGACACAAGGCTTGATCTTCTGACTCTGAGATCATGACCTGAGCCAAAATCAAAAGTCAGATGCTTAACCGACTGAGCCATCCAGGCACCCCTGAAATGGTAGTTTAGAAATAAACTATAAGAATATGTAAAATAATCACAATTGTTATTTTTATCATGTCTGAATCTTCCAATAGTTTTCTCATAATTAAAGAAAATGTGATTATTCTGGGGAAAAAAAAACCTTTGTTCCATCCATTCAATAAAAATAAAATTATCAAAAAAGTATGTAATTTGTAATTCCATTCTGTTTAATCAGAATGGTGCCTCTTTTTCCTTAAAAAGAAGAGCAAGCAGGCAGGCAGGAAAAATAAGAAACAGCATTGTCAACTCACATCTTTAATATGAAAGATTTTAAGAATTAGGGATTACTCTAATTGTATGTAGAGAGTAAATAGGTATATAATTAAATACTCTGTGGCTGCATGTATAGATTCCTAATGGGTAAATGCATAAACTTTCATATTGTTTTATATATTTACTTCTTGGAGGGTCAAAATATACCCTAAGATATTAAAAGCTCTGAAAGCCTATAGTATGGAAATCTACACTAAATCTTTCTCAAACTTATTTGACTGTGAGCCTTCTTCTGCACATTAATTTTCATAACCATTATTGACATTTCACAAAACACTTATAAAATAAAAATAAATCCCAAGTCTCAGGTCAGAGCATATTGATTAATTAAAAAAAAAAAAAAACAACTATCTCAAAAGTTATTAGTTTGATTCCTAGCCAGTAACTTTTATGTTTTTAAACTTCAGTGTGAGTATTCTACAAAATGAGTATCATGCAAATGATAACCACCTAACATGGTAACTGTAAAGTTAAACAAGTATACAGAATTTAATTATAAACTATAAGGCACTAAGCAATTGGTTAAATAGAAAAATGTATATTTTGAGAAGTTTCATTTTGGAGTTAGACTTATCTTTAAATCCTCACTATGCTATTTGCTATCTATGGGGCACTTTGCAACCATCTTTCTATTTGTGAACATAAGTTTCCTCATCTGTAAACTGAGGTTAATATACTTAACTTACATAGGAAGAATTGGAGATACAAGACTAAAGATCTGTAATACAGTAATTTTCCAATATATGATAACAATTTAATTTGGAATTTTATTTTTTAAATGTGTAATATTTGTTGTGAGTATGGTATCAGGGATGTGGGAAAGTGAGAAAATGCATGTGTTATCAGAAACCTTGTAAAAAGAGAACATTTAATTTTTCTCACAAAATGAAAGAATAAATTACCATTGGTTTCAGTGTTTTCCAAGAAAAAGGATAGAGAAGACAGTGCTAAAAATGGCAAGTTATTCTCTGTTTACCAGGTCATTGAAAATAAAAATAATTATGATAAAATAATGCTAAATTTAATAGTTTACATTGTGTATCATACATTGTGATAAGAATTCTACACTCAATATCTAATTAACTCCTTGAAGCAGCTCTATAACATGGGTATTATTTTTTTCTTTAAAGGACTCAGATATATAAATGTAGTAGTCAATAGAACTTCTCATCAATTATTTGCAACACTTTTCCAGCTGAACACAGGTTAGGGGTACTTGCTGAGTGACTAACTGTAACTGTGGTCAGTGAGTTTTGACTAAAAATTAAGAATTTGCCAGTTCAAAATCTTCTAAAGCTTTCTTCGGTGTCTGGAATAATTACAGAGAATATTCAACTATGGCTGCCATTCAGCTTTTCCCATGAATGACTGGAATGAACAGTTTATATTTCTCTAAATAAACCTGAATGAACATGTAGCAGGAGAAAAAAAAATAAACTCTTAAGATATCAGAAATATATTCATAGTAGTATAGCTATTATATGAAAAATCCAGTATTTGAACTGTTCTCTAATACCAGAAGTTATGTTCATATTATTTTACCTATTATACCTCCCCATATAAGTACAGTATAAGGTAAATCTAAGAATTATGAAAGATATTGTCTAATGACACATGGACCCATTGTTACAGGTGTTATTGTCAAAGCATATATAAGCAGGCTTAATAAGAATTTTTGTGAAGATTAATGATAAAATGATGAAAGAATACATTAGAAACCCAAAGAAGCTCAACTGTAGGTTGCATATGTATATCCCATTGAAAAAGAAAGTGATGTCTCAAAGTCTAGTTTCCTTAAGAGGCAGCTCAACTTCATCTCTGTTTCATGGAATTATACTAATTTTCATACTTCAAGTAGAGTTTTTGTGTAGGACTGTCATAGTGACGTGTAAGGGTAGTGAAAAACACCTATCACAGTAGCACTCAAAAGAGTACTTTTACCAAGTTTCTTCTCAGGACTTTTTTAAGCCCCAGAAATGATTTAAAAACATATTAAAAGATGCAAAAGTAAGTGATCAGTCTTATAAAGGAAAATGGAAAAGTAAAACCAAGATTGGCTGAGCTGGTAACTTAGACTAACAAAATTTAATTTAGAGAAAATACAACTTTCACTTGCAAATAATAATTTTAGAGTTTGGGAATAGAGATTTTGAAAGATTTTTGGCAAAGTCATTGCTAGGCCTTTATTCTAAAAGATTTACCTTTTCAATAACACAAATTATAGAATACAGAAAAAGTAGGAAGATGTCATTTATCAGGAGAGACAGAAAGTAGGCATATCCTGTACAGCCAGAGAAATTAGCTGGAGACATATTACCATGAAATATCTTGAAATGAAATACTCAACAAGAGCCTCAGAATTCAATGTTTTTGTATCTGATTAAAGTAATACTTTGTATTTTGCAGTAATTTTGTACTTGGATTGCCAAATACTTTAGAAGCAAATTATTATTTTCATTATTCTATAAATGTGAAATAGAACTACAGCTAAATTGGTAAAAGCTTTTAAAGTTACAACACATAAATATAAGTTAAAGTGAAACCAAAGACTTCAGATTTCAACCCGGTGTATATAAGGCAAAGATACATTAATTTTAATTCAACTCATACCTTTCTTGGATCATGATAAATAATTACACACCACAGAAGAATAATCCTTCAAAGACAAGTGACCTATTTTAATTCAAGGAATATTTTATTTTCTTTATTCAATTATATTGAATTTTAAAATTCTAAAATTTAAAATAAATGCTTTACAGAGCACCTGACTGGCTCATTTGGTAGAGCATGTGAGTCTTGACCTCAGGGTTGTGAATTTGAGCCCCACGTTGGGTGCAAATACTACTTAAAAATACATTATTTAAAAAAAAAAGATTTTATTTGAGAGAGAGAGAGCAAGAGAAAGGGGAGGGCCAAGGGAGAAGCAGACTCCCTGCTCAGCAGGGAGCCTGACACAGGGCTGGATCCCGGGACTCCAGGATCATGACCTGAGCTGAAGGCAGATGCCCAACTGACTGAGTCACCCAATCACCCCTTAAAAATAAATGCTTAAAAAATAAAAAAAAATAAAAAATGCTTTATGACCATTCTTAAAAGAGATGTATTTCATTGTGAACTTTTATCCAAGATTATTTTTTATTGTATCAGTGCAGCCATTTGAATAAAATAAAATTTAAACCATCTGGTAGACCAAAATGGTATCTTTCCATTTTCTATTAATTATTATATTACTTTGAGCTCTAAAATTATTACCTTGAATGCAATACAGATTCTTTGTTTCTCTGGTTGTTATAACTGATTGCCCAATGCCTAAAAGCCCTGTAAATGAAGACTTTCTGTATAAATAATGGCATCAATTACATTTATGAAAGTAGTTAAGCCAGTCTGTCATTGTAGGTAAAAATGCTAGAATGTAGCAGTGTAAATGCCTGCGACACAGGCATCACACTTCCTGATTTCAAACTATAGTACAAAGTGTTAGTAATTAAAACAGCATGGCACTGGCATAAAAAAAGACACATAGACCAGTGGAGCAGATTAGAGAGCCCAGAAATAAATGATTGCATATACAGTCAACTCATATTTGACAGGGAAGCCAAGAACATTCAGTGGGGAAAGGAGAGTCTCTTCAACAAAGGGTGTTGGGAAAACTGGATAACAACATTTGGACCCCCACCTTACACCACTCAAAAAATTAACTCAAAATGGATTAAAGACTTAAACATAAGACCTGATACCATAAAACTTGAAGGAGAGGTAGGGAAGAAGCTCTTTGACATTGTTTTTGTCTTTCTTTCCTTCTTTTTTTTTTTTTTTTTTTGGTATGACTCCAAAACACAAGCAATGAAAGCAAAAATCAAAAAGTAAGACTACATAAACAAAAGTTTCTGCACAGCAAAAAAAAATCAACAAAATGAAAAGGCAACCTATGTATGGCAGAAAATATTTGCCAACCATATATTGGATAAGTGATTAATATCCAAAATATAGGAAGAACTTATGCAACTTAATAACAAAACTGTAATCAAATAAAAAAATGGTTAGAGGAGGGGCGCCTGGGTGGCTCAGTTGGTTAAGCGACTGCCTTTGGCTCAGGTCATGATCCTGGAGTCCCGGGATCGAGTCCCACGTCGGGCTCCCTGCTCAGCAGGGAGTCTGCTTCTCTCTCTGACCCTCCCCCCTCTCACGCTCTATCTCATTCTCTCTCTCAAATAAATAAATAAAATCTTTTAAAAAAAATGGTTAGAGGAATTAATAAACATTTTTTCAAAGAAGACATACACATTGCCAACAGGTACATGCAAAGATGCTCAGCATAACTAATATCAGGAAAATGAAAATCAAAATCACAATGAGAAATCACCTCTCACTTATTAGAGTGGCATCATCAAGAAGACAAAAGATAACAAGTGTTGGTGAGTATGTGAAGTAAAGGGGACCCTAGGATACTTTTGGTGAGAATATAAATTGCTGCAACCATTATGGAAAATGGTATTGCATTTCCCCAAAAAATTAAAAATAGAATTACCATTTGATCCAGCAATTCCACTTTTGAGTATATACTAAGCAACTGAAAACAGGATATCAAAGAAATACCCACACTTCCATGTTATTTGCAACATCATTTACAATAACCTAGATATGGAAACTGGCATGTCAACGAATAAATGAATAAAGAAGATGTGGTCTCTTTAAACAATGGAATATTATTCAGTCATAAAAAGAAGCAGATCTTGCCATTTGCAACAACATGGGTGGACCTTGAGGTCTTATGCCAAGTGAGACATGTCAGACAGAGAAAGACAGATGCTGAATGATGTTACTTATAAGTGGAATCTAAAAAAGCTGGACTTGTGAAAACAGAGTAGAATAGTGATTGGAAAACCTCATGTAGACTTCTGGTGCCATATTTTTGCATAGCTCTTTCCTCTACTGCATTATACTTCACAGATCAGTCCCCTCATTAGTCTTACTCTCCAAACTTAGTCTTCAGCTCAGCAAGGCCATGTGCATATGCTTGGACTCCATATATCTGCACCACAGACCAGAAAGTGCCTCGGCAGAAATTTGATACAAATGTGGGGATCTCCTTATGTGTTCCCTTCTCTCATGTATCACAGTCCTGTACCGCCTCTTTCCTAATACCTGAAAACAGCTGTTTTATAGATTTCTAAATACGGATTTCTTTCCTATATTAGTAGGAAAGCAAAGCTTATCCCAGTTACTCCAAGATGGTCAGAGGTTTTAAAGACTTCTGGATATTCTTTTTTTTTTTTTTTTTTAAAGATTTTATTTATTTATTTGAGAGAGAATGAGATAGAGAGAGAGAGCATGAGAGGGGGGAGGGTCAGAGGGAGAAGCAGACTCCCTGCTGAGCAAGGAGCCCGATGCAGGACTCGATCCTGGGACTCCAGGATCATGACCTGAGCCGAAGGCAGTTGCTTAACCAACTGAGCCACCCAGGCGCCCGACTTCTGGATATTCTTAAAGGTGCCATAGAAAGGGTGCATCTGAATGAATTTTCAAGAAGTTATACAACTTTTAATATGACTAACCCCACTTAGAATTATGCTTTGTGGCAGGCTTCCATAGGTGCTGAATTATTGGGGTGTTATGAAAGATAATGGGGCTAATATATTTAGTTGTAGAGTTCAGTTAGTTCTATAAAGAAAGATGTGTCATTGAAGAAGGGCGCCTGGGTGGCTCAGTTGGTTAAGTATCT
>NC_138372.1:124244905-124268842 GCF_054177405.1 Leptonychotes weddellii
AGGGCTGGGCGAGGAAAATGCAAAATGGACTCAAGCAATTTGTGGTGCCAGAAAATAAGGAAATGGGTATATGAAAAAATATGGACATATCTGAAGTGCACTAGAGCTGACCTTAGAGTTCCCAAGGGCCAAATCTGGAATAACTTAAGTTTAAAAATGAATAGGTATAGTGTTGGATTTTAAACCCCTATTAAGATAAACATCTGTGAGCCTATACTGAGATAAATAACTGGATAAAGAACTAAGTAGGGAAGAAGTAACAACTCTTCCTTATGAAAAACTCCATTTAACAAATGTGGATTAAATGAGGGAAAATTACTATTACCATACCACAGTCAAAATGGCTGCAGGCAGTATCTTCCAACGGATGATAAAATGTCTAACTTGAAACACTATTTGCATAGTCTCAAAATAATTCCTTCAAAATATGTAGTAATTACATTTTTAGGAATAGTAAGATCAAATGGATAATTCTGTCAGGCACCATTAGTAGCCAGTTGATTAAGGTTAAGGTCATCAGTAACATAAATAAACGTCATGCATCGTCTGATACAATATGCTGAACAGAGCATATGACTGCTCTACTATTCTTTCCAAAAAAATCCATTACCATGATCTAATTTAGAGAAAAACACTAGAAAAACCAAAATGGAAGATAATTACAAAGAATAACTGACCAGTACCCTTCAAGAATGTAAAGGGCAAGAAAGACAAGGAAAGACTATAAAGTGTTGCTGATTAGAGAACACTTAGGACATATGACAAACTGAGAAAAATGTGGAATCTTGGGTTGGATCATAGAATAGAAAAAAAATACATGAATGGGAAAATCACTGAAATTTAGTTTAGTTTGTGGTTTAGTAAACAGCGTTGTGTCAGTGTTAACTCGTTATATTCTATAAATATTTTATTGTTATATAAGATACTAGTCTAAGCAGAAACTGGGAGAAAAGCCTATATATACCCTCTGCACTATTTTTGCACCTTTTCTATAAATTCAAATTTATCTCAAACATAAAAAGAAATAGCTAAGTGCAGCAATAACTAAGGGAAAATAATAGCTTAAAACAATCGGGTATCACTGATAATCTCTCTCCAAAAAGTCTTAACAACTACAAAACTTTTCTAAAACTGCCCTTTATTTTGCCCAAACTTTTCTAACAAAAATGGAATGCCCTTAAAATGAAATAATCTGACTCTTTTGGTAATCTAAATTAAAATGAAGAGATTTATAAACATTATTTATTGGTGCCTATAATAGCCTGTTACAATATAATTAACTTGAATATTGCAGATCATTAATAAGGAAGGTGGCAAAGAGACAAGGACTTTCAGGTATAAGCATGATAGATACACAGAAGAATCACTGTGTCAATTGAAATTACTGTAGTGTGGGTATGCAGAACAGAGTCTAGCAATTCTTTCATAAGGGTATTTGGCAGATGGACTCATAGTGCATGTGTGTTAGTGCAGGAGATATTCTGTTAATAGACCAATAGTTCCAACAGCCAACACGTTCCGGAGACATAATGGTCCATCATATCAATGATCAGTGACCTTAAAGGCTATAAATACACTGTAACTGTCTTTTGTGTCAAGAATGTGCAAGCTAAAGGGTGCCCAAGAACCATAACTTGCAATGGTACAGTCCCTAAATATGACTCTACGTGATGGACTGTGACTGCTGAGAATGAGCCGTCATCGTCTACTGGATCGGTAATCGGGCATTGTTAATATTCATAGGAGTTGCACAGCAAAATCCTCCATATATGCCAGTAAAGGAAAAATACACCCTTTGACCTTCATTTGTCCAGGTTAATTAAAAAAAATGTCAACCACCATGTCTTGAAATACTGTTATGGAAGTTTATCAGTAATGTCTGCATTAAAGGAGAAAAAATGAATTTTAGAAACTCTTTAATAGACTAAAGAAAGAATTTATCTTGATGAAATATTTCTTGCTTACTGGATTATTCCCACAATATTTTATCCTCCTAAGCTTGGCAATTTCCAGAGTAGTTTTTTCCATTTCCTGTCAAAATTAGGAACACATCATCCTTTTATTTACACATTTAGTAATAAAAAATGAAAAAAAATTATGGTAACCTTGATGAATAAGAGCATCTTTTGTCTCAATTATTTGCTTATATTTTCCTTTAATACCTAGAAAAATCACCTCAGTCTTCTCTTTTTATTTGCATACCCAGAATTTTTTCCTCCCCATGGGCACATTAACATTATTTCAGAATTCCATTCCATCTGCTATATTCACTTGTTTAATCTGTCCTCGAGTTAACAGGGAAGAGCTAACAGGATATGAGCTTGGTACTAAAAAGTAGTTCATTCCATTGTTTTAACTCTTATAGACACACATATGCATGCTTATTGTGGTAGTAATCATGGATATAAATGACTGATATTTTCAGAAACACTGAGATTAGTTATCAGAGTGATCCTAAGAATGAGGCATTGTGAAGTACCTGGATCTCAACTGAATATATTTAAAAGAAATACTCTTTTTCCTTTCTAGTGAGCTCTTTAACTTGAATTACCCCAAAATTACTACAACTTGTTGATACCATAAAAAATGTGAATTGGTAGCACCCATGAAAACATGGGAAAAATAATAGATAAAATAACAGAATAGGCAACAACTTAATAATAACAAGGTATAGGACAAAATCTTAAGCAGATATGAAAATAATTGCAAAGTAAAAATGAAAAAAACGATTTTTAATGCAGTATTGCATTAAATAATTAATTTTTATGGGAGGAAAAATTGCTTTCATCAGCTTACCCTTCTAAATGATTAAATGTAACATCACATTACAAGCCTGCTTTTAGTAATATGGTAAAAACCATTCTGACCACTACACCCTGATAAATAATTTAATGATACTTACCTAAAAATATGTGTTGTGCATGCTAAATTGGATGTTAAAACTTCAAGTCATTTGTGGAGTCAATAGTACACAAACTGCATCTTTTACTCTGAGTAATATGTAGGAAAACACCAAACATTTGTCAAGATGACAAACACAAATGTCCTTTAAGTCATTGGAAAGTACTAAAGAGAATTTGTAAGAATGATGCTATAAAATACAGTTTCTTTAATGATTTAAGTTACTTTAAGTTGGTGTAAATAAAAGAACTCTGGATTTAGAATTGAAAGATCTGGGTTTGAATGCCAACTCTAATAATTATTAACTATATGATATAGAGAATATTAAATTGTTCTTTTAAGGTCTGTGTCCTTGTCTAGGGCAGAATTCAGTAGTGTTTGTGAACACACATCCACACTATACTATATATGATTTACTAGTATATAGCATTATTATTATTTTCACCGAATTATTTTTTATTTATGTAAAGTATAATTCAGACTTTGGTGTGTACAATTCTGCTTGTTTTGGTGAATGCATAGAGTCATATATCCACCATTACAGTCATGGATATAGAATAGTCCCATCAACTCAAATATTTCCTTGTTTTGTCCCTTTGTAGTCACCCCCTTGGCTCTACTTCCAGACCCTGTTAACCACTGATTTGTTTTCATTTTATTGTTCGCCTTTTCCAGATGTCATATAGATGGAATCAAATAATATTAGTAAATTGAGTATCATTTCTTTCATTTATCGAAATGCATTTGAGATCCAGCCATGTTTTTTTTCATGAATCAATAGCATGTTCTTTATTCTTCCTCAGTGGTATTCCAAGTCTTCCAAAGAATGTGTATACCAGAGTTTGGATATTCATTCACCAGTTGAAGGACATCTGAGCTGTTTCCAGTTTGGGGATTTTAAGTAAAGATGCCATAAACATTAACATATAGGATTTGAGTGAATGTAAGTTTTCATTTCTTTGGACTAAATATCTAGGAGTGTGGTAGTTTTATTAAGTATGTTTAATTTGTAAAACACTGCTGAACACCTGTTTTCCAAACTGACTCCACCAATTTGCATTCCCAATAGCAGTGTATGAATGTTGCTCTGTATCCATTCCAGCACTTGGTATTTTCAGGTGTTTTGGGTGGGGCATGCATGACATTTAACAGGTGTGCATGGTATATAGTATTGTGGTTTTAATTTGCAGTTCCCTAAAAGTTAATGGTGCTGATTATCTTTTCATATGCTTATTTGCCATCCAGATATCTTCTTTGCTGAAGTTTCTACTTAAATCTTTTGCCCATATATTTATTGGGTTATATGTTTCATTCCTGTTGAGTTTTGAGGGTTCCCAAAAATTCTAGATATGTTCTTTTTCAAGAATATGACTGGCAAATATATTCTTCCTTTCAATAGTATTTTTGTTTTTCTGTTTTTGCATTAAGAAAGTTTTTAATTTTGATGAAGTTTATTTTTTGTCTCTTATGGTTACTGCTTTCATCCCCTTGACTTATTCATTCCGTAAGAGATAGCCTGTGTCTCCCACTCTCCTTCACCCATTTGCCCATCTCCCTGCCTCCCTACCCTCTAGTACCTGCCACTTTGTTCTCTGTCTTTATGGTTCTGTTTCTACTTTTGTTTTTTTGTTTTTGTTTTTTTTTTAGATTTTACATGTAAGTGAAATCATATGGTATTTGTCTCTCTCCGTCTGACTTATTTCAGGTAGCATAATAACCTCTAGGTCCATCCATGTTGTTGGAAATAGTAAGATCTCATTTTTTTTTATGGCTGAGTAGTATTCATACACACACACACACACACACACACACACACCCCACGTCTTCTTTATCTATTCATCTATCAGTGGACACTTATGTTGCTTCCATATCTTGGCTATTATAAACAATGATGTAATAAACATAAGGGTGCATAGCTTTTCAAATTAGTGTTTTCATTTTCTTTGGGTAAATGCTCAGTAGAATTTTTTGATTATATAGTATTTATATTTTTAATTTTTTGAGGAATCTCCATACTGTTTTCCACCATGACTGCACTACTTTACCTTTTCACCCAAGTTGCACAAGGGTTCTTCTTTCTCCATATCCTGGCCACCGCTTGTTATTTCTTATCTTTTTGATACTAGCCATTCTGACTGGTGTGAAGTGATATCTTATTGTGGTTTTGATTTGCATTTTTTTGATAATCAGTGATGTTGAGCAGTTTTTCATATGTTTGTTGGCTATCTGTATATCTTCTTTGGAGAAATATCTATTCAAGATCTCTGCCCATTTTTAATTGGATTATTTGGGCTTTTTGGTGTTGAGTTGTGTAAGTTCTGTACATATTTTGGATATTAACTCCTTATTAGATACAGCATTTGCAAATATCTTTTATCATTCAGTAGGTTGCCTTTTTTGTTTTATTGTTGGATTCCTTCACTGTGCAAAAGCTTTAAAACTTTTTAGTTTGGTGTAGTCTCAATAGTTTACTTTTGCTTTTGTTTCCCTAGCCTGAAGAGACATATCTAGAAATGTGTTGCTAAGGCCAATGTCGAAGAGGTTACTACCTATATTTTCTTCTGAGTTTAACAGTTTAAGTCTCACATTTAGGTCTCTAATTCATTTTGAGTTTATTTTTGGATATGGTATAAGAAAGTGGTCCAGTTTCATTTTTTTTTACATTTAGCTGTTCCAATTACCCAGCACCATTTACTGAAAAGACTATCTTTTCTCCACTGTATGTTCTTGCCTCCTTTGTTAGAGATTAATTGACCATATAAGCGTGGGTTTGTTTCTGGGTTCTTTATTCTGTTCCATTGATCCATGTGTCTGTTTTTTTTGCAAATACCATACTGTTTTGATTACTACAGCTTTATAGTATATCTTGAAATCTGAAATTGTGATACTTCCAGCCTTGGTCGTCTTCTCAAGATTGCTTTGGCTATTCAGGGTCTTTTGTGGTTCCATATAAAGTTTAGGATTATTTGCTCTAGTTCTATGAAAAATGCTATTGGCATTTTTATAAAGATTGTATTTAATTTGTAGATTGCTTTGGGTAGTATGGACATTTTAACAATATTAATTCTTCCAATCCATGAGCATGGTATATCTTTCCATTTGTTTGTCATCTTCAGTTTCTTTCATCTGTGTTTCTTGCTGTTACCATTATAATTTCCTTTTTCTTTTTTAAGTTTACTGATTTAGTCTTATTTTTCTAGTTTTTATTTTTAATTAATTAATTAGTTAATTAATTATTTTTAAGTAGGCTCCATGCTCAGCATGGAGCCCAATGTGGGGTTTGAACTCACGACTCTGAGATCAAGACCTGAGCTAAGATCAAGAGTTGGACGCTTAAGCAACTGAGCCACCCTGGCGCCCCTCTTATTTTTCAAGTTTTTAAAATGTAATTTTTGATTTGTCTTTTGAGACCTTTCTATTTTTCTAAAACTTATTTCATGTTCTAAATTTATCTCTAAACATAACTTTAGCTGCATCTTTCATTTTTATATGTATTTTGGTTTTCATACACTTCAAATAATAATCTTCCATGAGACTTTTTGAATCATTTAAATTATGTGTTTTTTTCTAAATATTTGAGATTTTAAAGATATCTTTCTGATATTGATCTCTGGTTTTAATTCTATAGCGGTTCACTCAAGAACATATTTTGCAGGAGTTCTTTTAAATTCGTTAACTTGTCCTTTTGGCTCAGAATATGATATATTGGTGACTATATCATGTTCATTTTCAAAAAAGATATCTATTTTTTTCCTCTTGGTTGTAGAGTTCTAGGACATCAGCTTAGTAGTGTTGTTCAGATCATCTATATCTTTACCGATTTTCTGACTACTTGTTTTATTTATTATTGAGAAAAGAGTGTTGAAGACTCAAATTATATGTGGATTGCCTTGTCCTCTTTCTAGTTCTATTAATTTTTATTTCCTGACTTTTGAAGCTCTGTTTTTAGGTGCATAGATATTGAGACTCAATCTATCGTTCTTGAGAATTAATCACTTGTCATTATATAATGTCTGTCTTTATTCCTGATAATGCTCATTGTGCTGAAGTCCACTTTAGCTAATATTAATATAATTACTCCAGGATATTTTTTTACTAGTTTTTGAAATATATATATATCCCATTACTTTACTGTTAATTTATCTGTATCCTTAACATACTCTCCCTTAACTTCTTGATAAGTAAAAAAGAAAACAACAACAACAACAAAAGACACAGTATTGCTGATTTTATATGATTTTTGTGAGGGTCAAATAAGATAATCCATGTAGTTATTATTTTGGTGACTGGCATATAGATAATATTTATTTAATGTAGCTAATTTTACAATATCATCACCCTTCAACTTTGAAATTGTAACTCATATATCAGTTGATGTTTATTACCTTAAAATTATTTATTCTGAAGAATCCTGAAGAGCTTTGATCTTTAAAGGCTCCACAGTCTTAATTTTCTCAATTTTTTTCTTCTGTCCTTTATTTGGATCTAGTATTATTACAAGTCTTTGACCCCGTCTCTCTTAGCTGCTGTTTAATTGTCCATTCATCATACCCTAGCCAGCCCTCATAGGAGACTTAAATAGAAATGGATCACATGTAGTAAACTTTTACTAAATATTTGTGTGCAGTGGAAGAGAAATTTCATATCTGTGCTGCATAGCGTGGCTGTAGTTGCTCATTAAATATTTGCCTTGTTGAAATCTCTGTGAATACCCTATCTTCAGAGGTTTTTCACAGACCAAGCTATTTCGAAGTACCATGTTCATCCTCTAATAATTTGCTATTTCTCTTTTCTCACCTATAATTATTTTGTGTTATTATAAATATATAATGTATAATTATAAGTTATTTTTCATTACTTTCTTTTTGGATTCCTTATGAACTCCAATTTCTCCATCTGTATTGCAGAGTTAATTCCCCACTACCTACCCAGAAATCAGGTAAGCACCATTTACTCCGTATGTGTAATCATTCTTGATACACTAAGAAAAAATTTACTCTCTTAGTAGCACAAACTGTTAAAAGCCACATTAAGTTTACAAAAAGAAGCTGTGACTTGACTACACTCTGTTTTAAATCATTTCAGTATGTTGGTTTATCACTGATAATTTTATATAACCACTTTAGAATTTGCTTTTAGAGGTCAAATAGAGGTAGACCCCTAAGTGAAAGTTATCCTCGTTGCTTATTCAGATTAAACATATTTAGATAACTCTTCATTTGGAAATTTTTTTCTTCTGATTGGCTTTGAATGAATAATGATTAGTTCTTATGGAGATTGGGGGGGGAAGGGTTCTTTTACTTCGCTGAGTTAAATTGAATAAGTTACTTTTAGTCCTATCCGTAAGCTTAATACATAATATTTTTTGAAATTTAACCACTTGTCTCTTCCATAGTGTGATTATTGGTGGGTGTTTGCAAGTTGAATTCTCTCACATCCATATGTATCCACAATGGACTTTACATATTGGTTGCATTTATTTCAATTACCCATCTGCGGATTAGAAAGTTAGCTGCAAAATTAAAGACTGCCTCTCATGGTAAAATTTGAAAATAGAAATTAATGTTAAATTATTATTAATTCCTAACATCATAAATGTGATTTTCCACATAATACTTCATTGGGGTATAGTTGAGATGTCCATATGCTCATTATTTTATCTCTACTTTCAGGTTAATTTTCTATCTCATGTTTGTAACCATTAAAGACAAATAGGAATAAATAAGCCAGCCTGTATGGCCTTGGGTTTATCAGAGTTGTGTCTCCAGTGAACTGCAGGTGTAGAAATGAATAATTGAATTTTCAGGGGAAGTGTGAGGAAGGTTATGCCAAAAGATGCAATTTCCTAGTAATTGCCATGTTACTCACAGTGGGAAAACAGTTATAGTAACCATGTGCTTATTCCTTCCCAGAGTAACATTATATTCTTACTCTTCTTAGCTTTTCTTATTTATTTCTCTTGAATCAAAAGGATTTCAAGTGTGTTATTCTGTGAATGAAACATAAGGCAGCAGTTGGTTTTCATTAAACTCAACTTAGAGAATGGCTTATGGAGCCTAGCAACAAGGAATAAAGAAAGAATTAACCAGAAGCTTTTCTGTCACTGAATTTTGAGAGCCAAGAGTTCATCATAGTTCACTCTGGAGAAAACCAATAATATATTTCATTGCTTCCAATCAGAACCACTTGGTACTTAAAATAAACGTGAAAAGCATACTATAAGAAAAAGGAAAAATACCTAATACAATATATTTTGTTGAAGTAATATAATTTTAAATAATTCAATGTGCAACTATAACTCCCAAAATTTCTATGAGAAACATAAGGTTTTTTTAGTGTACAATGTGGATGGCTGACATTTTAGTGTGGATATTGCACTCTTGATAACCATGCAGTTGCAGTCATTGCCTTCCCTGTAAGATGCAGGTCAAAAAATTTGACAAAATACAAGCAAATAATAATTTTCATTGTGGAACTAAAAAACTTAACTATTTTTTTTAATGTTCTTATTTTCTAACTGGTCTCCTGCTTCTAGTCTTGACATACTGTACTTTATTATGAAAACAGCCCCCAGAGTGACCTTTGAAAACAAAATCAGATCATGACCCCTCAGCCTAATGAGACCTCAGTTGCCTCTCTTCACCCACACATGATTGAAGTGGAACCCAGTTTTTAATGTTTGGTTGGTTATTTAAATTTGTTATAATTGGATAACTTGATATGGTAAAACTGGAAGGAAAATACATAATGTAAATTTGTAGGAAAAAATGATTCTACTATTAAGCCTGCAATTCATTGAAAAAATAAATGCTCTTTATTAAAATGCTATTAAAAACAGTGCTAGGGGTCGGGGCACCTGGGTAGCTCAGTCGATTAAGTGTCTGCCTTCAGCTTAGGTCATGATCCCAGGGTCCTGGGATCGAGTCCCACATCAGGCTCCTGGCTCAGCTGGGAGCCTGCTTCTCCCTCTCCTCCCTCTCTGTCACTATCTCTGTCTCTCTCTCTCAAATAAATAAATAAAATCTTAAAAAAAAAAACTAGTGCTAGCGGTGCCTGGGTGGCTCAGTTGGTTGAGCGACTAGCTCTTGGTTTTTGCTCTGTCATGACCTCAGGGCCCTGGGATCTCAGAGCTCTGGGATGGAGCCCTGCATCAGGCTCCATGCTCAGCGGGGAGTCTGCTTGAGATTCTCTCTCTCCCTCTTCTTCTCCCCCTGTTTGCTCTCTCTTTCTCTCTCTCAAATCAATCAATCAATAAATCTTTAAAACAATAGTGCTATTTTGGAGGGTGGAAAAGAAAAATATTTTGGGCCCTTAATTTACAAGTGGTTTTCTTCTCTATATGAGGACTCCTGAATATACATGGAGTATTTAAATTTTTTTAAAAATGCTGAATTACTCAGAACTTTTTAAACCACACTACAATGATAATTTTGTCATGAAAATATTTACCTCTAGTAAGCACTTGAAGTAAAATGTTACTTAAAAGTCTTTGGTCTCACTTGTAATCAGGGGTAATTAAAACATTGTTTTATCAAAGTTCTTTTAGATGTATTCATATATCATTAATTATAGTATATTGCAAATCTTATGCATAAGTAATCATTATTTGTATAAGCCAAGTATAATCCAAATAACAGTCAATAAATGTGCATTTTCATTGCTGGAAAACCATCTGTTCCCACAGTACGGGCCAGTCTACCTCAGAACAGAAGTAGATGTTTGTTGTTTGCAGATGATGCTTTCAACTAGCCTAGAGCACTTTCCATAAATTATGTCTTCTGTTCCATTGTTTGGCTTTCTATGTACAAAATTTGCCTAAAGCAAGGGTTGAGTTTCAGAGCTGTCATTATTCCTGATTCTCTGTATTTTCCAATTACTAAGAAAAAAATTACTAAATCAGTGTGCAAATCCTTTATCAGTTATTTTTCTGGAATTACTGGAAAGTGTTAAAGTGACAATGATATTTGAATCTTTAGTTTTTTTTTTTCTTTGGAGAAAAATTATTTTCCTCCAAGGAAAATTACGTAACTGCATATACTGACAGAAAAAAAAAAATGCCTGTTTAGTCATTTCTCTGCACATACCTAAACCTCTGTTGAGGCATTAAATTAGATAAAGGGTAGTACAAACTTGAGTTTTAGATTTAGGTAGGAGATTGAGCCATGAAATACAGCAAAGTTTCTGCGGAGATCTGATTTTGTAATTGCAAGAACATAGGACTTTAACAAATATTCAGTGAATATATCTCTTGTGGTTGTTATACACAAAAATATCATAGTGGAAGGGAGGTGGTTTTAATGGGACAGGAGTCAGCATGCGTAGAGTCCTAGGGCAAATACAATAAAAATACCTGGAAAAATACCATCGTTAGGACTTGGACTTATCCTTGGACCGGGCTGTAGCCTGTAAAAAAGAAACCTAGATTCCACTAGGTCTTTGAAAGTCTGAAACTGAGCACATCACAAGTTAGGAAAAGGGTATCTTTTGCACTTTAATATTTCAGGCTTTAAGATGGGAAGTACGTTTCATTTAGGAACTTAAACATGGTAACAGAATAATTGGATAGAGTTCATGCCATTTAAACCTTGAATCTTTTTTTTAAATTTTATTTTATTATGTT
This sequence comes from Leptonychotes weddellii, assembly GCF_054177405.1. Classification (NCBI taxonomy): domain Eukaryota; kingdom Metazoa; phylum Chordata; class Mammalia; order Carnivora; family Phocidae; genus Leptonychotes; species Leptonychotes weddellii. Next base: position 124,256,427 of record NC_138372.1, read on the forward strand.
ATGTTAGTCACCATACAGTACATCACATGTTATGTTAGTCACCATACAGTACATCATTAATTAATTTTTGTTGTAACATTCCTGGGTAGCTCAACAGTTAAGGCTCTGCCTTCGGCTCAGGTCATGATCTCAGGGTCCTGGGATGCAGCCCCGCATCGGGCTCCTTGCTCAGTGGGGAGCCTGCTTCTCCCTCCCCCTCTGCCTGCTGCTCCCCCTGCTTGTGCTCTCTCTCTCTGACAAATAAATAAAATCTTTAAAAATAAATAAACTTTGAATCTTTTTACATGACTGACTTACTGTATATCCCTGTTTGGGTACTGTAATAGACAATATCAGTGAGCATAATTTAAAATGGAAAATAGAATCAAGAGTGAATCTTATTGTTTCATACAAACCAGTTTCACATACTCTGGGACAATATCAACAAAAGTTTAGTCTCTCTCAGGTGTCTACCTTACACAATTTTTAAATAGGTAAATTGACCTAAAAACGATTTTCTCATCTCCAACAGAAATAAATCCTACCCCAACCTAGTAGCTGTCCATAGCCCATCTACATGCAAGCCATATTAACAGAATTTAATAATAAATCTTTTTTGACATTTGTTTAGTTTATGAATTTATATGTACACTACCATGAAACCTTTTTCCTTACTATGTTTGGGAAGAAGAGCTACAAACATTTAATTTTTTGTACAATCATAGGGAACATAGAAAAACATAATGGAAAAAATGAAAAGCCCACATGTTTTGTGTATTCAGTTTAAATAATTACAGTTGTTTTCCCTATTTTAATAAAATTATGGTATATGATATATTCTTCTGTTTTCTTTGAATATTCTGTTACAGTAATTTCTTTTTTTTTATTTCTTTTTTTTTTTTAAGATTTTATTTATTTGAGAGAGAGAGAATGAGAGACAGAGAGCATGAGAGAAAGGAGGGTCAGAGGGAGAAGCAGACTCCTTGCTGAGCAGGGAGCCCGATGTGGGACTCGATCCCGGGACTCCAAGACCATGACCTGAGCTGAAGGCAGTCGCTTAACCAACTGAGCCACCCAGGCGCCCCATACAGTAATTTCTTATATTAAAATTATTTGAGGGGTTCCTGGGTGGCTCAGTCAGTTAAGCATCTGCCTTCGGCTCAGGTCATGGTCCCAGGGTCCTAGGATGGAGCCCCGATTCAGGCTCCATACTCAGTGGGGGGCCTGCTTCTCCCTCTCCCTCTGCTGTTCTCCCTGCTTGTGCTTTCTGTCAAATAAATAAGTAAAATCTTTTAAAAATATAAAATTATTTGAACACATATGTTAATGGCTACATGAAGGTTTATAATATGCAATAGTGTAATTTTATAATTTCTGTGGTGTGGGATATTTTGTTAGTTTTCAATTTTTCAAATTATAAATAATAACTTAGAAAATAATCTTGTACAGGAATTTTGCTGTTTCTTTATTAATTTCCTTCATTTATTATCTTTTCTTTAATATAAGTATATGATCTAATGCTTCTAAATTTCTAGTGGTTTTGGCTTATTATTATTTATGACTTACGATAACATATAGTTGAATCTTGCTTTATATTCAGCCAGAAAATTTTTGTTTTTAATCACAATATATTATTTATTTACATATAATGTAATGAATAACATGGTTGAAAGCCTGCCATCTTGGAATTCGTTTTCTATCTATATTATCTGTTCTTTTTATTTGTGACGATTGTATTATATTCTTCCTCTACCTCCTTTTGATAAATCAATTTTTTTTAACATTTGATTATAACTGTTTTATTGAAATTTGAGATATACCCCCCAAACCAGTCTAGCAGTTTCTCGGAAGTTTAAAATACAAATCTTTGAACATATCATGTTATACCTTGATAATACTATACTACTTCACACATGTACAAAATAAAAACCTCATAATAGTGAAATTTTCTTTACCATCCAGTTCAGCACAAAGTAGTAAGTCTCCATGTCCAGTGATTAGCCATCCCACATGAGCCCTGCACTGAAGAATATATAAACTGTATATTTACCCCCATACTAGCTGAGATAGAGTTTGCCCCCTCTTTTTCATCGTAACATATATTTAGCAACATCTAAAATGATGTGTAACTACTCCTCTGTTGAAGATAAAAACAGTTGTAAATATGGAGAGGGAAGAAGATTGCCAGAAAAAATTAGACATAGTTTTACATTCGTGTAATTCAGCTTGAGGTGATTTGGTTCATCTTTTCATCTTTGAACCAAATGTCATCGTCAGAGGGATTCAGCAAAATGATTCCTAAGGCCTATGTCATTGACTGACCCTCACTGCAGACATAGCCACAGTTGGTCCTGTCTGAATCCCATGGAATAGATTTCCCTTGAGAGACAGAGTAGCCTTCTGTTGTTGAAAGACCACGGGGAAGTGATGGACAGGTGAATTTCACAGATAAGTTTTACACTTGATAAGCATAAAATTGGCTAAGGGAGGTAATAATTTTGAAAGCCATTTCTAACTTTCTAGAGGCAGAATGAGGAATTTAATCTTTTTCTTTACTTTTCTCACTCCATTGAAGTCATTTAATTTATCTTCTTAGTTTCAAATGAACACTAATATCTTACCCATAGTTTTGTGCCACCATCATGTACCTCTCTTCTGGGCTCTAGATAGATACATGGGTCTCCTAAAATTTTTCACTTAAAATGTTCTATAGGCATATCAAACCTGGGATGTTTAAAGGAAAACTTATTACCACCCTCTCTTCTGTCCTTCCATGCGCGAATGTGAGAGCATGACATATAGTCAGTTTCTACATCTGGAAGCTTCCAACACCATAATTATTGAAGCCATCTACTTCACATCCACATCCTGCATCAGTTTATACCCATAGGAATGCAATAAGCATGTAAGTCATTTCCTTTTTTCTAATATATTTCACCTCTAATATACTACTGTTAGAATACTTTTTTCTAAGACAAAAATAAGAGAAAATATTTCTTGATGTCTTAGAAAGTACAAAGATATAAGAATCTTTTAGGTTGTGATCCTTTCTTGCCCCCCCTAGACTTACCTGTGCCTCTTACCAATCACTTGTGTCCTTGTCACATCTATCTCCTTGAAATTTCCCATCGAAACATCCTCTTCCACATTTATTTTCCTCTCAAACTCACGATGGTTTCTTTGCCTAAATGCTCTTTCTCCAAAGTTGTTGATGAATCATCTCTATTTTCTCATTTACAGTGTCAACCCTGAATATCATTTTCACTGGAATGATTTTTTTCACTTTCAAATCTAGTGTTATCCAAAATCTGGGACATCAGATGATTATTAATGTTACATGAGTAAAACAAATAAGAGATAATGCATTTATATCTACTTATTTTAGAAAAAATATTACGCATGTCTAATCTGTGGTTATGGTTATTGTATTTATGGGCAAGGCTTTTAAAAATTTGATTTGAAGTGAAATTTTTAAAAATATGTAAATAAGAGTACATAATCAAATATGGCAAAAATATAAAGTAAGAACTCATTAATGATTGATATTAGGAATCCCCCTCTAAGTGTCATTGTATGTGATCTTCTTTACACACCCCAGTGACTTATTCCTCTAATGTAATTTATTCTCCAATGAGCTGTAGACTCCGTAATGCAGATACAGTATCTCATTTGTTGTTTACACTTGCAATCCCTGCTATATCAATAGTGTTTGTTGAATAAATGAATGAACATGGATGCATTAATGAATGAATGAACTTGGATCAAAAGCCCACTCTGTGCAACTGCCACTTTAATCTCTCTGTAGATTATATTATTTAAGATGAACTTTCTCAATTTTTTGTTGTTTTTGTTAATCACTATAAAAAAAAAAAACATGCTTTTGATCACCAGAGGACTTTCAATATTGGATAGATTGGTAGAAGAATACCCACATGAGTGTTTTTGAATACGAAAGAATAGTGTGTTTTGGATGAAGAAATGATAAAAGGTATCAAAAGAATGTCTTAGACTAAAACTTACTCATTAGAAATTCTGGAATTTTTTTTCCCACTACCCACGTACTTGGACAAGTTTATAGTTTTGGCAATGAAGTCAGTACTTTTGTTTTTAACTTAGTTAAATTCTTGAGCTGTCATTTCACATGGGTTATTTTTGTTTTACTGACCCTACTGCTGTCAGATTACTTTAACACTCCAAAGCTTTTCCTTTGCTGGAATTAAGCATCTCATATAATTCTTCTCCCTATCTTTGGAAAATGGTGTTATACTTTAAGTATGGATAATAATATCTGACAGTTTCCCAAACTCCCGCAGGAAATCTGCCTCCATACATGTTTATTAAAAAGACATTTTCTGTATCATTATATAGATTTGCTTCTTAACATTGTATTCATCAATATAAATAAAGTATTTCCCTTACTAAGGTAACTATAACCCACTCCCCTTCCACTACATAATCTTTGTTACATTTTGTATTATGTAATTGTAATCCTGAAGTTTGAAACAAGAGGATATATACAAAGTGGTATACCCTCTCACCTTGCTACCAACTCCTCACTCCTCTTCCTATACTGAAGATTTTACATAAATATAAATTACAGATTGAAAACTTTTTTCTTTTTAGTTTATTTGGATCAAATGCATGCAAATTGTATCATCACAAGTCCATTCTTTGAGGAAAAAATAACAACTAAATAACTTCAATGGTTTAGTGGTCCAACTAGCTATTGGTTAGTTGCCACTTTTTAATAAAATGGAAAATCGAATTACTTATATGTAACTATACTATCTTTTTCAACCCATTAAGTATTCATTATTTTTAGTATTATTAATAAAAGGCAAAATTTAATAGATTTTATGGTAATTACTAGATATCTAATAGTAAATAAAATTCTAATTAACTTAAATTGTAACATAAAATAGTATTTTAATTAAATATATAAATGTGTATTTTAAATACATACATAGATTTTATATTAATATTATGTATGTATATGAATTTTATATTAAAAGTATAAGATCAGTATTTAACTAGCAGTTATTAGATACCATATTAGAATAGAAGAAATGTAAAGTTCGAGGAGCTGTTCAATTATTCAAATAAAAAGCCCTTTATACTCACAGCCCTAATGGGGCTTTTCACTGTTTTGGTTTTGCAGCATGCACCCTTCCTATATTGGAGAATATTTCCTGTAGTTGTTGCAAAGGGCAATCCACCTACTAAATATAGATGATGAAATTGCCAGATAGTTACTTTCCCATCGTCTCTTGCACCCAGAGTGCAGACTCATAACTTGGTCTGAGTCTACAAAATACAGCCACATCCTATTAGTAGCTGGTGATGCTAAGAATATAGGAATATCCACTCTGAGAGCAGGTGGTAGCAGTTATACAACAATATGTGAATTGTCGCCAAGAGAAGCAGCAGAAGCAGTTTCCAGTACCTGTGCTTGCAGTGTTGGCAGCAATGACTTGCTTAGAGCTCAGCAGAGACAGCAGCGATGATTTCAAGGAAAGATGCTGGGGTGTCACTTTGGCTGAGGCTATAACTGTCCTTCACCTGACCATGGTTCTTCCATTAGGACATACCTAAATTGCTTTTCCATTTCATTAGCCAGAATCTCCTTTCAGTTGCAATTAAGAACCCCAAATCTAGGGTGCCTGGGTGGCTCAGTTGGTTAAGCGACTGCCTTCGGCTCAGGTCATGATCCTGGAGTCCCTGGATCGAGTCCCGCATCGGGCTCCCTGCTCGGCAGGGAGTCTGCTTCTCCCTCTGACCCTCCCCCCTCTCATGTGCTCTCTCTCTCTCAAATAAATAAAATCTTAAAAAAAAAAAAAAAGAACCCCAAATCTATAGTCACTGTTCCCTTAACCAAGACTTCATGTTTTCACCGGACAAAGTCTTTGATTTCATACTAATTTGGAGACTACATAATTTCCTTTTGGCTTATATTTGATACAGAACCTGCTTCAAATACTTATACATATCGGCTAAGGTTTGTTGTTGTTTCCCTAAAGCTATTTCTTTATGGCAAAGTCATATCAAATGCTTTCACCTTATGTTGTAAGAATGTACATAAAGATGTATACATAGGCAGGTGTCTCTTGACTTTTTAACTATGCGTAATCAAATTTTAAGTAAATAATGAACAAAAAAAGGACAATCAATGCCCTATTGTGGGTTATAGTTTCTACTCAAAACATTTGGCATAATTCACTTTGGAGCAATTTACATGTCTTTTTGTCTGAAGAGATAGTGTATCCTGTCATTGGTAAGTTAGAATATGAAGTGAAAAAGGCAATTACTAAACCAACTCTCACTGATTCAAAGAAATAGAAAGCAGTTTTAAAAGTAAGTGTACTTAAAAAGTATTTCATTTTATTTATCTTATTAAATCAATATCCTGATTTTCATTTTAAAACTTAGTAACCACTTGAAGACTTAATGTTAAACATTTTTATATGAAGCAGAAATGTTGGTTATAAATAAAAAAAATTATTAAGCCAAGAAAAATGCTGAAAAATGGTTTAGGCAAATTAAAGTTATTTCAAGATTAAGGTTTTATTCAAGAGGAGGACAGAATGTTAGTTAACAAATTCCTTTGAAATAAAGTATATAGGGGCTCCTGGGTGGCTCAGTCTGTTAAGCATCTGCCTTTGGCTCAGATCATGATCTCAGGGTCCTGGGATCAAGCCCCACGTTGTCGGGCTCCCTGCTCCATGGGGAGCCTACTTCTCCCTCTCTCTCTGCCTGCCTCTCTTCCTGCTTGTGCTCTCTCTCGCAAACTCTCTCTCTCAAATAAATAAAATCTTTTTAAAAAAAGAAAAGAAAGTACATAGTTTCTAAAATATGGGGGAGGCAGCAATTTAATGGGATTAAGGGGAAGAAATGATTCCTAGTTCAACATACAGCATCACCTGGGAAGCATGAAACTACTTTGTCAAGATTTTTTCCAGAGTATATGCTTTATCCATTCTCATCTTTCTTTACATTTACTTATCAGTAAGCTGCTTATCATAGAGATTTTATATTTTCCTTTCTAGTCACCTGCTGCCCTTTTTCACCCTGGTTTGTACCTTGGGAGACTGACTTTTAAAGGTTACATAGAGTTCTTTGCCCATTATCTTCTGGTTGGTTTGGCCAATGGGAAAACACCAGCAGTAGATCAAGTGAGCAAGAAGAGGATGAGGTCATGGTATCTATTTCCAAGTCTCCTCCCTGTAGGTTCACACTGGGTGTCTGCATCCCTTACCAAAGACCACAGCTCTTATCAAGTTGGTGACTCAATATGTTAACCCTGCTGGGTTTTGGTAACTGTTCTTTCTTCCTGCTTTTTGATACCTGGAATGAAAACAGCTTCTATCTATTGCTAGCACCAAAGTCCTATACTTTCATTTGCTAGTTGCCCTGAATTTTGATTACAGCTTTGTAAATAGTGCCTGAAATTACCAATTTGAATGTGCTATATATTTTATTATCAAGACTCTGAGTGATGTAACATTGTTGTTGCCAAGGCAAATATCTTATCATTTAAGTTTGTTGGGAAAGAAGAATGTTGAGATTCATTGCTATAAAGACTCAGTCGATCTAATCGAACACACTTTATATGGCGTTGTTGTTTTTAGTATCATTTTACAATTATTAAGAAATAAACAAATTTTTACTTTAAACTATAATTATTTAATTGCAATGAGGATTATAATACCAAAATTTATGTTCCCTAGACAGTGCACACACTCTCTTTATAATATATATATTATACACAGAGAGAGAGAGAGAGAGATCTACACAAGAAGTCAAATGATCATTTTGTCAAATTAGTCAATAGGAAATAAGAAGAGAAGGCATTAATTATCCAGTTTAATTATAACCATACTTTAGAATTGGTAGAGTCTGAGGTGAACCTAAATTTATGAAGATTTCTGAATGATTAAATAAATATAACGAAATACATAGGTGATATAATAGATAATTTTGTGAGGAAATGTGAGAAATATTTCTGTTATTTCCTAGTCCTGCCTACACTCTCTTCTCCCTCTCATTCTTTCTCAATTGTTGATTTATAGACTTACTAGCTTCAGAAATAATTAAGAAGAAATAAGAAAAATAGGACTAACTCTAATAATGTGAAACTGTCAGCACTACGTTCCAGTAATGTAACTTGATTTTTTGAAGCAAAATGTTTTCTTTTAGGAGAGGAAACTTGTTTTACCTTATATATACTCTTATATACATTAGATTATTTTCTTAAAAATTGTTTCCTGGCCCAATTAGTTTTATATTCATCTGCAGAAATCATCATAGGTTGGGCAAAGTTTCTGCAAGTGAATCTTTTGGATATCTTTTGTAACTGACACTGATTAACTGAAGCAGGAAAACAGAATTTATGAGAATGGTCCTGGGTAGCTCACCAGTCACCATGGGAAATGAAAAATAAGTCCCTCAGAAGGACAGGAACAAGGGATCTTCCGGAGATCTAAGAGGCAGTAACTTGAACACATTTTTTTCAAGGGCACTGGCATTAGAACAATCCCCTAATGAAGCTGACGCAGGCTTCAATCACTTCCCATGCCAAAGTGGCTCAGCTCATGAGAACAATTTCAGTGGAGAGTACATGGCCACTACTTTGCTTTTGGTGGAAAAAGGATTCTGTAGTTTCCAGCGGTGATAATTTCAGCATAATTATAAGGATGGGTAAGGAACAATTCTCTAAGAGAAGGGATGCTGGGAGGGTAAAAACAACAGGTGTTCACAAAAATGAATCTATTATGTCCAGAGGAAAATGCCCCCCTTTCTTTTAGGAATGATAAACATTTCACAGGGAAATCTTCACATTTTCTAATGTTTCAATTTTCCTACACAGTAACAATTGACTTATTTTTAAAAGATACTTCACATCATTAGAAAAGTCATATCTTTATACCATGTTTGATTTTTTATCATCTGCAAGATATGCCAATATTGGATTTTATGGTGGCTTAAAATAGATGAAAGATAGATAAGAAAAATATTTCTTTTTTGATAGAGTTTACAAAATAATGCTATATTGATCTTTTTATAAATTTAGGATACTGAGAAATTTTATCAAAGCTATTATAGACACCATAATATAGAGGATATATTAGTGGAGACCTCATGTAAATTTCCTAAAGTTTATGATGATAATAATCTGATCAATTACCTCCACTAGTCACTTTCTTAAGAACGCTACATGGATTGAGAAATAAAAATTAATTGTCATAACAATCTTATGAAAAAATTGCCATCTATGATCTCATTTTACCTATGAGGAAGCTGACACAGAGATAATAAATACATTCTTCAGGATCCTACAGATAATAATACATCAGATTCCTGAGCCTGCCTTCTTAGCAACCACCACCTGTATTGCCTTTCTCTTGAAAAATAAAAATAAAAAAAGATTTCCAGTATAAGTATCTGTAGGCTAAATATTGAAAATTTTAAGCTGAAACTTAGGCAAACAGGAGAGAAATATTATTCTTTATTTTAGTCACAAATATTTTAGGATATCCATATTTTATTTAATAATCTTTATAATCATCAGTAGTAATGATATTGATAGCAGTAGTGATCTTATAATAGGTATATCAAGACTAATTGCTGGGGTGCCTAGATGGCTCAGTCGGTTAAGCCCCCGACTCGATTTTGGCTCAGGTCATGATCCCAGGGTCTTGGGACTGAGCCCTGTGGTGGGCCCTGCATTCAGCTGAGAATCTGCTTGAGGATTCACTCTCTCCCTTTCCCTCTGCTCCTAGCCACTCCCCTCTCTAAAATAAATAAATATATCTTTTAAAAAAAAACAAAAAGGGCTAATTGTGATAGTAGTAGTGGTAGTAATAGAAAGAATTGTACTGGTAGTATTAATTGTAGTAGCAGTGATAATCTATAAACAGAGATCAAGATGATATTGCATTGAGTACTTTACATACATTAAGATCTAAGAACTCAACCTTCTTTAATTAGCAGAAGCCCATGACGATTTTTTTTTAAAAGATTTTATTTATTTATTTGAGAGAGAGAGAGACTGAGAGACAGAGAGCACGAGAGGGAAGAGGGTCAGAGGGAGAAGCAGACCCCCCGCCGAGTAGGGAGCCCGATGCGGGACTCGATCCCGGGACTCCAGGATCATGACCTGAGCCGAAGGCAGTCGCTTAACCAACTGAGCCACCCAGGCGCCCTGCCCATGACGATTTTGACTGGGCTTTTTCACATGTTTAGGACTGACATACAACCACAGTGACTCTGGCCCAGGTTTTCTCTCATCATTGCACAGACTAGCCAGTTTTTGTTCACTTGATGGATGGGCGTATCCCACAATAAGGAAGCTAGGTATGGCACTGGTAAGCACTTCTGCCACATTAGACCAAAGGGTGTTCACAAATCCAGTCTAAATCTAATGTGAGTGGTAATTGCTTGATAGCAAGTGCTGAAGAGTCATACTGAAAGAGCCATAGATATAGGGAAAGAAATAACTGTGATCCTTTTTGCTGTCAGTGTCTTTAATAAGGTCTGAATATGCACCAAGCTCTATATTTAAATTTATTTAAATTTACTAAATATTTATTAAATTTATTGAACTTAACTTTATTAAAATTAAATCTGTGAAAATTAAATAAAATTTCAGTTCTTTAGTCAAACAAGCCACATTTTCAGCGCTCAGTAGCTACAGATGGCTAGTGGTTACTGTACTGGACAGAGTATTTGGATTATAGAGCTGCTCTGTCATCTCAAAAAGTTCTATTGGAGAGTTCCAGATAATATCATCTAAGCACAAATGATATGTAAGCCAAGGCTTTTAAGAAGTGGTCGGCTCCCTACATAGTCATCTACTGATCAAAGACACGTCATAACACTAACCTGAGACCAGAATTGTCTAGCTAAGCCCAGCCCCAAAGCAAACCCAAATGAACTTAGTAGATGGTTGTTATTCTGAGCCATTGAGTTTTGGGGTTATCTGCTATGCAGCAAAAACAAACTATTCACATACCTGAACCTAATTTAGGTAGAGATTGGGAAATGCAATCTAGCTGTGTGATCCAAGAAAGAAAAGAAATGGATTTTTGATGTACTGTTTTTAGTCTTATAGTATCTTATAATAAGCACTAAAGTAGTCAGTAATGTTATTCATGTAATCCTCACAAATATGCTGTAATTTAGACATTATTATCTATATTTTATGGATGAGGAGAATGTGTAAAAGAAGTTGTAATTCACTGAAAAATACTAGTTTTCATAGTTAGTGAAAGTTAGAAGCAGCTATAAAAGCAGACGCTAACTTCTTCCTCTTTCCACAGCCTCCTGCCTCCAGCCTTCATAGTTTACTTATATTCTATTGTTTTGTCTTCTATATAAAAGTACATTGTGGGAGCGCCTGGGTGGCTCAGTCGGTTAAGCCGCTGCCTTCGGCTCAGGTCATGATCCCGGGGTCCTGGGATCGAGCCCCACATAGGGCTCCCTGCTCAGCAGGGAGTCTGCTTCTCCCTCTCCCTCTGCCTGCCTCTCTGCCTACTTGTTCTCTCTCTCTCTCTGTCAAATAAATGAATAAAATCTTTTTAAAAAAAAAGTACATTGTGGAAAATAAAATCCCTAAAATAAACTCATACTCTTATCATGCAGAGAAAATTATGACTAATGTTTTGATATGTCCCTTATAATAATTTCTCTAGATCTGTGAATTTATCTCACATAGTTTGATCATACAATAAGTAGTTTCTTGCCCTGTTGTTCTTCCAATTAAGACTAGATACTATTTTTATCATATTGGTAAAATACTTATTTTAAGAAGACTGTCATGAATTCCTTTCTATTTTTCTCTGCCTTAGTTATTTTGTATATATACAAAATATTTTATGTATATATACCGTATACCCATATATGGTCCATAAGTATTCATTGGCATTTAGAGTGGTTATTGATAATTGAATACTTCCTATATGACAATTCCATATGATAAATATTCCCTATTCATTATGTCAGCTGCTCTTCAGAACGATCCTGTGCAATAGGAATTATGATTTTTAAAAAAAATTTTTAGATTTATTTATTTATTTGAGGGAGAGAGAGCACCAGCGCAAGTGGGTGGAGGAGCAGAGGGAGAGAGAGGGAAAGAAGCAGACTTGCTGCTGAGCACAGAGCCCATTATGGGGCAGGGGAAGAGGTGGGGGTGGGGACTGGATCCCACAACCCAGAGATCATAACCTGAGCTGAAATCAAGAGTCTGATGCTTCACCTACTGAGCCACCCAGGTGCCCCAGGAATTATGATTCTTATTCTCATAAGACAGATAAAGTCTCTGAAGCTCAGAGTGGCTTTACAATGGTCTAAGTTCACAATGCTAGTGTGTGGGGTTTGGGGTCTCTGTGTGCTCAGATGCATCTACATTATTCGTATACTCTGCTCTCTGGAAATGCAGAGGA
>NC_138372.1:124269342-124309534 GCF_054177405.1 Leptonychotes weddellii
TTCTGCATGTGGCCGTCCAATTTTCCCAACACCATTTGTTGAAGAGACTGTCTTTTTTCCATTGGACATTTTTTCCTGCTTTGTCGAAGACTAGTTGACCATAGAGTTGAGGGTCCATTTCTGGGCCCTAAAAGTGACATTTCTAGAACAAAAGTTCCTGTGAAAATATAAGGTTTGGATATTATTATTTAAGCATTTCTGGGAGGAGGTTATTATAAAACATCTGACTTCCTATGGTTCCAGAAAATTTACTATAAAATTTTATTGTAAAATTGCTGCATCACTATGACCTGACTATCTTAAGGACCTGATAAATTATGCCTCCCAGAATGACCTAGGGCCATGTGAAACTTTTAATAAATCACAAAATCTCCTGGGAATTCAGCATATCTTGAAGAAGTAGTCAATATGCTATAGCCTTTTCGTGAACTATTATTTTCTTTTTCTCTAGGTCTATTGTGAATTCAATATTACCGAACTCTCTCTTTAATTCTAGTTATCTCAAAAATCTAAGGATTATTTTCTAGAATTCTTGTCATTTCCAATTACTCTAAATTGAATAGATCATTTACCTCTGAGATGAGCAATTTAGTAGATATAATGCTCTTGTAGGGTAAGAATTCCAGAAGAACATGTATATTTACAGTTTCCACATTTTAGTTTGTTTTTCTATTTAAGGTCTTTTATCTGTATATGGATTGCATTATAAATGTTCTTCTTTTCAGCCAATTCATAATATTATCATACTTCTATATTGCTTCTTTCCTTCTCATCTTTCTTCACAAGTACATGTCATGCAGAGATTTCATTCTTAGGATAATAGAATTCCAGACATGTTAATTATATCTTCTCTCAATGTAAAAGGAAAATTCACTTTACCTAATAGCTTGTTAGTGATTTTGAACAAAATTGCTTTTCCACATAAGTAACATGAACATGAAAAGATACTGCCACATTTTAGGATTCTTATCATGTTAAAATATCAGGGTAATTTTATTTTCCATTTTTATGTTTGGTGATGACCATTGAATAGCTCCTATTGTGTTTCCTTTTTTGGATTAACAAAAAACTTCTTTTTAAATCTAATTTCTATCAGAGAGGAAATGGTTTCCATAATATCAACTTTTACATTTTCATTTGGATATTTTGTTTGGAACCAATTTTATATGACTTCCTCCAAGTTCAGTTTAGTCTTCAGATCAGATCAGCAAGTCTTTTGACAAAAATTGCCCCTTCTTCTTTCTGTGTGATGAATTCAATCCATAACTAGCATTTAATACATAGATATAAAATATGCTTTTGGTCATATCAGTATAGTCAGTTTTATATATATGTTTATATTTTCTGAAATCAAATCTCTCAACTAGAAAAAAATAAATGAAATTCCAGTTTAACTTCAACTTCTGGGATGATTCCAATCAAGTGTTTCCTATGATCATCCATCTGTTAATATGTCCATTCATTTATGACATTTATTAATTCTTTAATGCATTAATTTAGTCAATTTTTGAAAACATGTAAGTATCAAATTCTTGTATGTGAAAGACTCCATAATTTGTTCTTGCTTTCTAGGATTTTTTTTTTTTTGCAGAAATTTTTATCTACATATTAATCAGCAAGTTTTTAACTCCTTTGTGAGTAACTGCAATTTAAAAATTACAAATGTTTCATAACTCAAGAAAATAAAATTTCTATAGTGATTTATCTCTCTATTCATAAATGGCCAGTTACTTTTTTTTTCAGTAATGTAATTTTAAAAGAATTGGTGATGTTTGGAGAACTAGTCTGGAAATAGTTTAAAATACCTAATATGGGATCATGAGGTTGAATTCACTGACTAAGAGTTCTATATATAATAGTAAAAGTGTACAACTTAAATATACTCTTTAGTATACACAAACATACATCCCCCACTGACACAGTTACATAGGAATATGTATCAAAGAGGCAGGTTCTTGGGGAATATGCAGTGATTAGCATTCAGTAGTGTTAAGCATATGAAAGAAACTTAGTAGTTTATTAACAGGCAGGAAGGTTCTGGGGCACCTAAGTGGCTCAGTTGGTTAAGCCTTTAGTTGAGGTCATGATCTCAGAGTCCTGGGATCAAGCCCCACATTGGGCTCCCTGCTCAGCAGGGAGTCTGCTTCTTGCTCTCCCTCTGCTTCTGTCGCACCCCACAAGCCTCCCCCACCCCGCTTTGCTTGCTCTCTCTCTGTCTCAAATAAATAAAATCTTTAAAAAATCGGCAGGAAGTTTCTTTATGTAATATTAAGTAATTATGGAGATATTATAAATGTATTTTTAAATACCAGATATCAAATGCAATACATAGAAATGCTAATAATAACATTTTGCTTTACAATAGTTTAAGAATTAGTTAGCAATTGACATGCATGATTCAACCAAAGGATTGATGAACTTTGTATTATAGTAGATATGCACTGACAAAGATAAAAAGAAAAAAAATTGAAACAACATGCATTCTTATAAGAAATGTATGATCTGTTTTTAAGCCACTAAGTCACAATAAATTTTGTTTTCTTCCATGTTATCTTGTTTAACCTGATAGCAATAATTGGGTTTTATGTCATTTCTTCAATTTTATTTCTTGTAGCTGTGAATTTCAGCAGTTTTCCAATACCTTTATCGATTTTGAAGTTTTGCCAGTGCTTTTGGTTTTTGTTATTATGCAAAGAAGTACATGTTAACCTTTCAGATTATTGATCTTTTGGAGAAAGAAAGAGAGAAAGATGTTTTTATTTAGTGTTAATATAAAAATTATCGTAACTTTTTTTGACATTTGTTCACATTTTAAAGATGATATCCAGGCTTCAAACAAAATCATCAAAAATGTAAACATATTAGGTTCCCATAAATATATTTTCCTCTGTATCTCAGTTACTGATGCATTTGCAAGACGTATTCATTTTCAGCAAATTCTATAGTGAATGAAATCTCTGAGTTTTTCCAATATTCATATTGTAAATGCCATTTGGTTCAATGAAACCAAGACTTTATTGAGCACAAATATATGTCAGCCGTTATGTTTAGAGATGATAAGGCAATTCTACCTAAATATACATAGTTCTTGTCTTTATAAACCTTAGTAATAATCCATTACTATATGTCTGTATGTTTGTAACTTTGTGCTTAAAATGAAAAGAAAAATCTTTTATAAAAACATTGTCCCAAATATGTAACTGCATGTGGTAGGCATATGATAGGAAATAGGCATATGATAGGAAAAGATGTTAATATTAGAAGAATATTAGAAATTATGTCAATAATCTGGTTGTAAGTAATAGAAAGCTGTTGAAAATTTGCTTCTGGAAAAGAGGAAAACTGGGTTAACACATGTAAAATCAGAGCAGTAATAGCTGATTCTTGCTGGGACCATGAACTACAAAGTATAAGCAATCAACAGTCATGTCAGATATTATTTTCATCACATGATCTCTTGTAGCTTCATTTTTTCTCTCTGTGTCTGCTTCATTATCCTTCTCTTCAGTGTGACTTTTGCCCTCCTTACAGCTGGCTGTCTCAGAGCACTAGTGTTGCAATCTACTCTCAATTCCCCTCTCCCCAGCCACCCCTAAAGCATTGGTCTTCCCTAGGGTCTGTCACCATCTGTTATGATTATGAGTTCCACAGAATCAGGAGAAAGGATATGAAATGGAGGCAGGTGGTACTTGGAGTCTGACCAGTCAGCCTGTATCAGTTATCTCCTATCTAGGCTTCTCAAATGCATTGATATTGATCAAGAAAGTGTTTATTGATATTATTTTCATTTTACAGAATGATAAACTAATACTTACATACATAAAGTGATTTTCAAAAACTATACCGTTAGGAAGAGGCATAGCCAAATTGATCTGATTCCACTATTAACCACTATGTTCTTCCAGCTTCCTAGAAATAGAGGCAAAAAGTACAGCTAGAATCTTATTTTGGCGATAAAGTCCTGGACAGTGAGAGTGAGAGATAAGGGAAGCAATGAGAGTTTGAGGAAAAATGCAAGATGCTGCGTTAGGACATTGGCCACTTCATTATAAATAAACCACAAACAGAATTTAATAGATGGCTCAGCAGGTGCCATTTTATAAGTCTCTGGGCAAATGCCATAGACAGTCTCTGCCATGGAACACTTCAAAGGAAAATGTAGCTTATCTTCTTGACTCTTACATTTTCTGTCTCGCATTGAATAATGTTTGCTTAACTCAGAACATTTAGCAGATGCTTAGAAAAGCAGATATAAGGCTCTATAGTATGAATTCTCAGTGGAATTAAGAAGTAGAGGGGCGCCTGGGTGGCTCAGTCATTAAGCGTCTGCCTTCGGCTCAGGTCATGATCCCAGGGTCCTGGGTTCAAGCCCCACATCGGGCTCCCTGGTCTGCGGGAAGCCTGCTTCTCCCTTTCCCACCCCCCCACTTGTGTTCCCTCTCTTGCTGTCTCTCTCTCTCTCTGTCAAAATAAATGAATAAAATCTTTAAAAAAAAAAAGAAGAAGAAGTAGAAGAGAATAAGAGAGATAAGAGATGTTTTGGTACCATCTCAAGTGGGCCTGTCCAGAGGAGGTCCACTGTGGTAGTGACTGAGGCCAAGTGAAGAGTTTGGAATTCAGGACCAGGTAAAATCAAAATCTGAAGAAACACTTAAGATATACCCAATATAGCCCTCAAAAAGCATAGTAGAAGAGGTATAAGAAAGGTCAACTCAGGTTTTATTTATAATAATTTCCTTGGAAAGTAATTAAAACATTTTCATCCCAATGAAGCTAACAAAAGTTCACAAGCAATGTATGAGGAATCAACATAATGTGGGTGTTTGCACAGATTTTGAGTCAATTTATGGGGCCAAAATTAGGTAAAAGGATTATTTTTAAAAATTTTTTATTTAAATTCTATTTAGTTAACATACAGTGTATTATTAGTTTCAGGGGTAAAATTTAGTGATACATCAATTATTTCTAACACCTAGTGCTCATTACATCAAGTGCCCTCCTTAATGCCCATCACCCAATTATCCCATTCCTCCACCCACTTCCCCAAGTAAAAGGATTATTATAACATGGTTTATGCAGTAAACATGAACAATTAATTAGACTTAATTGTAGATTTATGAACAGAACCTAAAAGTATACTATTGAGTGAAATATAAAACACAATTACCAGTTATAATGTGGGAAGTAGCAGAAGACTGTTACTTTTACTTGAACAAGGAGAACAAGTCATGTAAGTCACAGAATTTTAACATTAAAAAATACAGAGCTGGAGGCACAAAGAAAACTATGAGAACTGAATTCTGAGTACTAATAAACCATTTTTAGCAGAGACTTCTTTTATCCACTGCAGTACAGAATTACAAAGATAAACCTAACATTGATAGGAAACCAGGAGAATATCAATAGCCATGTGTTGATTTGTGTAATGGGTTGGAATCCCAAAGAATTCAAGTGACAGAATCAGTCTGAAGTCACCTGTCCAATTTTTCTCACTAACTTTGATTGCACGCCCAAGGGTAGTACAACTATGATTGCAGACAGAGCTTGAGACCTGAGTAAGATCTTCTTTGAAGCATTCAGGGCCTCTCTACAGTATAAGACAGTGGGATCACCAAAGGCCAAAGATATGGCTGAAGAACTGAGATCTCCATGGCATACTGTGTCCTCATGAAATACAAGAAAGTGGAGGTCAAAAATTGAAGGAAAATTCAGAGGGATAAGAGAAATTCTCTCCAAGGCGTTCTGGGCTTTCACTGAATACTGTGTAAATGCCTGTGAAGAGGGGTGGCAAGGTGCAAAATGGGTATATATCCCTCAAGGAGCAAAAAATATAGGGTTGGAATGGAGAGCAAAGATAGCTCTCCAGCAATAGAAAAACCTGGCAGATAGCATATAAAACAGAGATCTCTTACAGTTCAGAAAACTTTTACATTATTTAGGAAACCATATAATATCATTTGAAGGTAGACTTGATTTTAAACATCATATAGTAACTTGTGGAGCAAATCTAAATAGACACAGACATAACTAAAAAGACACTTTAATTAAAAAGATTATTAAAAATAGATCACCCAAAATAAGTAAAGAATGAAGGCATATAGGAACAAAGAAGAGATTGATTAGATAGAAAACAAATGTAAGTAGAAAACTTAAGCTCAATCATATAGCTTTTTGGGGGTCATCCAAGGTGGCGACATAGGAGATTTCTGAACTCCCATTCTCCCACAGACACACTGAATGTACAACTGTAGACAGACAAATTTATCTCTGCATGAAATCCAGAAACTAGCTGAAAGATTCCTACACTTTAAATGAAATAGAAAATATCCATATGGAAACAGGTAGGAAAAGTAGAGACATACCCCCCAAATCCCAACCCCGATATAATGCCATACAGTTGGGAGGAAACCTGAGTATCTCCCTGAAGAGTGAAAGGTTTGCATTCCACATTTAGCACCTCAACTTTTAAGACTCCGATACCTGAGGGACAGGCCCCCAAAACACCTTACTCTGAAAGCCAATGAGGCTTGCATCTATGAGACCCACAAGACTATGGCAAACAAAAAAGTATAGTTATCAGGCACACAAACACCAGTTGCTGCTCTCTACCAGGGTTGGGCACAGAGGCAGGCAAAGTTGATTATTTCCCAATCTTTTCCTAAAAGGAGTCCGTTTGCATACTTTGAACGCTGTGGCCTGAGGGTCATGCTTCTAATTTAGCCCACATCTAGAGGCTGGCTGTGATTCTCTCTGGTTACTGGGGAAACCAGCCAGACACCACCCATGTGGTCTCCGTCAGGTCCATTCCTTTTTTGCCAGTATCTCTGTGGAAGGAGCGTATACAAAACCCTGTGCCCTGACTTTTGTGCTGCCACCTGAGAGATGGGAACCCCCTAATAACCTGGCTGGGACAGCCAAAGTGACTTGCATACACATGTCCCCTAGGAATGTAGCAAAAATAAAAAAAGAAAAAAAAAAAGGAGTTCTTAACCAGCTATTACCCCAGGGCTCAGTGCAGAGGGAGCAAGCAGAAACCACCCATCTCCCAGTCTTTTCCTGAAAGAGGTCAATCTACATACTTAAGCTGCTGCTTAAGCATTAGGCTTCTAATATAACATGTGTGTAGTGGATGGTTACAGTCCTCCCCACAGAGCGAGGGAGCTACCAGAAACAACCTCCATCTTCTCCCTCTAGCCTGTTCCAGGTCTTCAGTAGGAGGTTATATACATGTTTTGTGTTCCAGCTTTTATTCCTGCTGCCCAAAAGATAAGCTGCACTCTGATAGCCAACAGGATTTACATTTATGAGTCCCACATGATTATAGTAAATGAAGACGTTCTTAACGGGCACAGGAGTACCCCTTGCAGCTATACCCCCAAGCTCAGCATAGAGGAGCAAGCACGTGTATTCTTCTCCCAGTTTCTCCATGGAAGAGGCTTAACTGCATACTTTCACGACTGCTGCCTGAGGGTCCTGCTTCTCATCAGCCTGCATCTAGGTGCAAAATGGGACCCTTCTCTTTGTGACACGGATGGGCCTTGGCACACTCTCATCTATTGGGGAGTTGAACAGGGAAGACATTTTGGACAATCGCAAAAGTTCTGAGAAGCAACCAGAAGATTGACTGGGCTGATTGACAAGGTTCATCTACACAAGATCACCTTGTCAATACTGGGAGAGGTGGCTGTTTTATCTGATGTACAGAAACTAAAACAGAGGGGCGCCTGGGTGGCTTATCTGGTTAAGCAGCTGCCTTCAGCTCAGGTCATGATCCCAGGGTCCTGGGATCGAGCCCTGCATCGGGCTCCCTGCTTTTCCCTCTCCCTCTGCCACTCCCCCTGCTTTTGCGTGCTCTCTCTCTCTCAAATAAATAAATAAAATATTTTTTAAAAAAGAAACCAAAACAGAGTTCAGGAAAAATGAAGAAACAAAGGAATATGTTGCAATCAAAAGGACAAGATCAAACTCCAGAAACAGATATTAAAGAAATGGAGATAAGTCATTTATCTGATACTTTAAAATAGCAGGCATCAAGATGCTCACTGGGTCAGGAGAGAGATGCATGAACAAGGTGAGAATTTCAACAAGGTGATGGAAAATATTTTAAAAAGTACCAAATGGAGATCACAGAGCCGAAGAACACAAAAAAATGAAACAAAAAGTTTAGAGGAGTTCAAGAATAGACTAGATCATGCAGAAGGAAAGAGCAGTGACTAGAAGACAGAACAGTGGAATTCATACAGCTGAGCAAGAAGAAAAAAAGAATTAGAAAGAGTTAAGATAACCTAATACACATTGTTTAAAACTCTTCTGTTATTCTGAAACCAGTTTGGAAGCTGTGTCTGACAGAGACTTCTACAGAGGGAGAATCTGCACTGGATTTTTACATTATTGTTATAGTTCGCTATTGTGTGTGATCTATGATTTGTATGTATCTGTCTTGACAAGCCAACCCTTCTGGTAAAACAATAGCATAGTTAGGTCACTGGAGTTTCACTGAATAGGAGGAACAGTGATAAAGACCTAAATATATTGATGAAGTAGAAGAAGACCCAAGGATGAGCAGATCTTGGGGGGGAAAAAGAATTTTAAGAACTAAAATGTCAAGTATTAAATTCTAGAGTGCTTTCTGAGAAAGGAGACAGAAAACATCATCTCTTGAGTATTCAATAAATTCCTTTGAGATAGTTCAATCTAGCTCTCAAAGATATTTAAGAAAATATGGTCAGTAAGGATACAGATTCATCCTTGAAATAATAGAACACAAAAAGAATAGTTTTCCCAAGCTAGTAGATTTAGTAAAGATTAAACCTGGTAAAGGTATTCTACGTACTGATGTAACACAGATCATTTGCTAGCCAATATACTGTACCTGAATTATCTCCACTGCTTTCACCAGCCTTATATACTGTTATCATTTTCAAAGATGAAGGGACTAAGTTTCAAAAATTATTTAATTGCCCAAGATTATATTTTAGAGCCAGACTCAAAACCCAGGCATTCTGTCTACAAAGTTCTCAGTCTAAGTCTGGATGCAGCATAGACAGAGCAACACTGGAATTGCATTCATGTGCTTTGGACTTAATAGAAAAGCAAATGAAATCAGAAGATAACTTATAAACTGAGAAAAAAGGGAAATAAAGTGTACTCAGCATGTCAGTAGGGGTTAGAAGTAAGAAAAAGTATACATGATTTTGATCAGAAAAGAAATTTCATAAATCAAGTCCAATTTTGAGTAATGACTAGGCTTGTGTTGATTCTTCTGAGTAAAGACTAGGTTGGATTGGTTATTGAAGAGGCATCAGTGAAAATTCATAAACCTTGCTTTAACTGGTTCATATACTGCAGACACTTGACAAGTGAATCAACCCAGTGAGGCTGACAATAATAACAAGTGGGAGGGCATGGAAGTTTATATCCAGTTATTTTAAAGATTGTATAAAAAGAAAAGGAAAATAATGTTAAAATGGGTTTAATCAGTTGGCTTCTCTATAGGTATAGGGTTTGAAATGTTCCCTGGCCTAATTCAACTAAAAGTCACTACAGAAGAAAAATTCATATGCGTTAGAGTTTGTTTTAGTCTGTTTGGGCTGCTAAAGCAAAATACCACAGACTGGGTAGCTTGTAAACAATAGAAAGTTATTTTTCACAGCTCTGGAGGCTGGAATTCTGGAATCATGGTACCAGCATGCTTAGGGGAGGGCCTTTCTCCCCATTCATTGCTGGCAACTTCTTGCTG
Organism: Leptonychotes weddellii; assembly: GCF_054177405.1. NCBI lineage: Eukaryota > Metazoa > Chordata > Mammalia > Carnivora > Phocidae > Leptonychotes > Leptonychotes weddellii. The sequence continues at coordinate 124,279,082 of NC_138372.1, forward strand.
TGTCTTCAGTGGTGGGAAGGGCTAGGGATCTCCCTGGAGCCTATGTTATAAGGCACTAATCCCATTCATGAGGATCCCACCTCATGGTTTAAGCACCTCCCAAAGGCCCTACTTCTTACTCCATCATCTTTGGGTTAGAATTTGAACATATGAATTTCGGAGGGATAAACACAGACCACAGTCGGCTTTAAGAGTAAATCAGACAAGGTAGGATCTTTTGTTTCTGCTTTTCCTCTAACTTTGCTGTGACTTTTGTGAGGGTTCTTGACTTTTAGTCGTATTTGCATTTCTGTAAGTATTAAATTGGGATAAAAATAAAACCTATCACCAAAGTCATTGTGAGATTAAAAGAAAAAATTATATACAACTTTTTAGCATATTACCTGATATAGGCTGTCTTTAATACATACTAGTGTTAGTATTATTGTAGATACTTTTAATCAAAATTATGTTTAACTTCTGATTAAGTTAACTATATTGATGACTTCTATAAGAACCTTTATTTAAAAATATTTTATACTATCATGCCTGAATTCAAAATATCAAAAAGCATTATTTACTACATTTCTGTCCTGCTATATTAGATTTTTCTGTACTATCCATCCCTTTATGTTTTTACTTTTCCTAAGGAGCTATTACCTTATGAGGAGTTATTAAGATGTCAGTATACCTGCATTAATCTTGTTTTGACTCTTTCAAATAAGGTGGATATTAGTACTAACTGCTCAACAACTGAAATGACTTATTTTTTTAATGCAGTTGTTTAAAAAATGTAAGACAAGTAAAAGAAATCAATTTGAAAAGCTGAGAGCAGAATTTTAAAATATTACTTTCACATCGAGGCAAATTTAACAAGAGAGTGCATTTATTTATTGTGCCTGAAATTCTCTATATAATTGCATTTTATTTCCCGTCTGCTATTTGTGTATGAATAAAAGTCTCGCCCTCACTACACAGTCCCTCCTCTCTCCTATTAGACCTTGGGTTTGAGTTACAATGGTAGATTAAGTTTTAACTGCAGACATAAAGCTGCCTCCCTATCTAAAAGTGTAGCCTTATGCACCCACAGTTTCACTATGCAGCTTTCAGTATCCCTTCATGCTTCAATTTCCTTTTTTTCTAGAATTCTCCAGGTGCTTGAATGCAATTGTTTGTATGAGGTATATTTGGTCAGTGGGGCATGTAATGCATTTATAAATTACATAGTCAAGATTTTGCATAGAAAATCTCTAGGCTTTATTTATTGTACTTTAAAAATCACACTCTTTGTCATAAAATAAGATCAGGATTAAAGTACAAAATAGAAGAAATAACATTGGAACTAGTAAAAAACCTTGGATTTTTGTATTCTGTTCTCTTTACAGTTTGTCTCTCATAATTGTAAATAACCTTAAGCTTAAGTCTCTATGTTCTTTGTGCCATTGAGAAAAACATAAAATCACGTAAGAAATTTTCATGGTGGGTGGGTGAAGGATATAATAATAACAAACACAGTTTTAAGTACTTTATGTTATTGCATTTAATTCTTACAACAACCTGATAGAATAAGTATTAGGATTATCACCCCGATTTTGTAGATAAGAAAAGTGATGTTCAACAAGTTTAAGGAACTGGAGAAAATATATTAATTTAGTAAGTGGCAATCTAGATACAAACTCAGGGAGTCAGGCTCTGGAGCTTATCTACTTACCCAGCAGGTGGGATGCTACATTTTCAGTAGAAGTAGTAATAACATCTATGACATTTCAGAAGTGGTGATAATATCTATGACATTTCAGAGCCATACTGTGTGCCGGTCACTCTTAATACATTATTTTACTTACTCTTTGCAATAATCCAAGAGTGGATCTCTCATATACAGATGAACTCCTCAGAGAGGTTAACTAGCCACATCATTACAAACTGGCAGAACTTCCACTGAAGAGCCAGTCTTTTTCACTCCAAAGAGAATAGCCTATTTATGCCTTTTGTGATAAGTGAAAGACCCTTGGATATGTGCGTATTTGACAGGTCAGAGAGATCTCTTTGGGAAATGTGGTCTAAAGGACAGAAGGCAGAAATATGAAAATCTACAGGAAAGTGTTTTCAGTTATGCCCAACTGTTCTAGTTCTGTTGGTTTTTTTTTGTTTTGTTTTTGAATCCAGAAATGGCTTTTTTTTTTTTTTCCACATTACACTTCAGGGTGCAGAAATACCTTTCTTTGTCTGCTAAGCATGGCTGGGTCAGGCAAAAGTTCTTGAGAATGGATTGATTTTATGTTAAGCCATCTCAGATAAATTGACAGTGAGTTTGAGAAAGGATTTTCTTTGCTCCAGAGTTCCAGAAAGCTTGTTCTTTATCCTGGAGAGCGTATATGATGATCAGAGAGTGAAACTTGCAATAAGGAATAAAACTATATTTAATATAAACAACCATAGCAATGTGAATAGAAAGGTCTATATTACAAGTCCTGCTGTATCTCTGAACAATCTTGTGCATGAAGGGAGCACTTTACCTCTCAGTTCTCTCATGTATAATGTGAGGTAATGAAATGCTGGTCTCTAATAATCTCTAAAATCATGAAGCAGGTGGAACAAAGTATACTATTTTTAGAAGAAAATATTGAATATAAAATTAAGGATAAGAAATTATGTTAATAGATAGATCTGTTAAATCATGTCAGCAGAATTCCTTCAATTGATTAACACTTGCTGAAAACCATAGGTGTAAAATGTTCAAGAAATATCACAAAAGGGAGGCAAAATCCAAGTCTTTAACATTTGAGTATGTACCTGGAAAATAAATTCTCTTTCATCCAATCAGGAGACATCAGCATGGAAAACACATTAAAATAAATGTCACTGTAATATAAAATGCTACCCTGTACAACTAATCCAAGCCAAGCCTTCAATATTTATTCTCCAGTGGGCATTGTTTCCATGATTTTATATTTTATAATCATACCCAGTCATCAGCATATATAGTCAATTCTGCTATAATGCTTGCATTGAAAAAAAAAAACAATTCCATTCCATGCAATTGATACATTAGTGAACAATTTGAAAATAATGGAAATTTCATGTTTGCTTATGTATAATTTTGTTCCTGAGAAACATGAAGGGAACACAGCTAACTGCATCCAGTTGAATTATGTTGTTTGGAATATACAAAACAGCACATATGCACAGAATTCAAATACCAGCTACCTTGGTCTTGATTCACTGCATTGTGTATTATTCAACTAGGTTTTATTTTGCTATTCTAATACTCTCATTTGTAGGAATATATATATATACATACACACACACACATACATACACACACACACATATAAGTATATATATGTATCTTCTCTCCTTTCTCTCTCTCTCTTTATATATATGTGTGTGTATATTTATATATCCCATTCAACATTCCTAACATGAATAATTTTTCTTAAATCAAAATGCCGGTAGTGAATGAAACAGGAAATCTTTAGGTATTGAGGAGAAGTTTGAAATCATAAAGTGTTTTGCAAGAAACAACAGAACATTTGCTATCTCTTCAGCTGTGAAAAAATTTACATGGTAGAACATCACAATGACACAAAAATAAAAGAAAAACTTCAAGTGTTGCAAAGCTGTAAGAACTTGAACTTAAGAACTAGAAAAAAATGGGAAGAATAGTTGAGCATATGGATTGAAGAACAAACTGCCAAAGAATTGGAAATGTATTGCACAATCAAAAAAAAAAAAAAGCACTATATATTAAGACCTTAAATTGCCAAACCTTGAGGAAGTGGCTCATTTTAGTGCTTTTGTGGTTGATTTAGTGATTTCAACATTGCTGGAATTTCCAAAGTCTTCAACTGTTGAGCCAAACCATTAGTGCATATGAGAAATCTGAGTGGAAAGAATTTCCAGCCATGGTACAAAAATTATTTGAAGTAGAGGTTATACGTTAGATCAATTTCAATTTTGATGATAGAGGCATTTATTAGAAATGCATCCCTCAAAACACCTACATTTCAAAGAAAGAAAAAACACGTTTTAGGATTAAAAATGAGATCAATCTGTAACTGTGATGTTTGGCACCAGTGGGGAGAGGAAGAAGATGAGCCACACCCATCCACATAGGGTGTTACAACTTCACATTCAGTTTTAGATAATGCCGCTTCCAACACTTCACAAGCTGCCTGATTCTGACACGCCTTCTATAAGCAAGCATCAAGGTCTTTTTCAAGATAGAGTGACATATTTATTATAGTATTTATACATTTTTTAGCCATTTAACATATGTAAAAGTGTGCCACCATTTTTATTAAGTTTCTATCTTTTTAAAAAATTTGTTACGAGGAAATTTTTGAGTATTGTTTCTTCATATTTCCATAATCATTCTGGTTTTTATTTTCTGATTTTATATAGTGAAGCAATTTTAAAAAATGCATATATCATGTTATAGCAGAACTGATTATATATTCAGTCAAGGGTAAGATGGCCTAGCTGTTCTGTGTTTTCTTCTTTCTACTTCTCCACCTCCTTTGTCTTCTTCTTCAACTAAAAAATTAATATACTTGTTTAAAAATCTTTTTTTAATAATAAAGAATTGTGTAAAGTTAAAAAAGGAAAATTAAAAAGAACTCCACCACCACAAGCCCTCCATCCCTTAGACTTCTTCAGATTTTTGAGTTGTTACTGCAAAGCTAGATTAAGTTACAAAAATCAAAGTGCATTAATTTTTAATACAAGTTTAAGTCCATTGTTTACATACAAACAGTATCAGTTGAAGTATCATAAGTGGCTAAAGAAACAGAGTAGCATATCCATTTACTTCATTTTGCTGGTGACCATATAAACAAGTAGTCTAGATTCATAGTTAATTGATTCAACTAATACCACATCCAGATAAATTGAGAGGGTGTCTGTAGTGTTATTTAAACCAGTGTTTCTTTTGGAACAGCAGTATCAACATCATCTGAGAATTTGATAGAAATGCTAATTCTCTGGCCATACCTCAGATTGGCTGATTGAAAATCTCTGGGAGTGGGGTCCAGCAATCTGTTTTCTCACAAGCTTTCCATATGATTCTGATGCATGCTTATGCTCATATGTGATAACCACTGGATTAAACTATCTCAAAGTTAATTTAGGAACAGGAAGTCTGAGATCAGATTTGCAGATTCAAAATCTAGGTTCTGATACTTTCTGGTCACCATATAACCGTGTTCAAGCTATTTTAAATGCCCAATGTCCCTTTCCTTAACTATTTGAGGATTACATAAAATAATTGGTACCAAAAGAGTTTAGAATGAGACTGGCATATAGTAAGTACTCAGTAATGTAGCATAACCTTTTATTTTCATTCTAAGCATCTTCTCTTGTGATCATTTAATAAGCTAAAGAATGCTCATTTTATATGATTATGATTATAGTAGTAATAGCATTTTAGTCATATATGATCTTGAATAATAAAATAGAGTGTAAGGATTGAGAATGTGATAGGCATGTAAAGAAATTTACCGTATGTCACAAATTGTGTTCTTCGGGAAGGAGCCTGAGGTGGACTCAGATTCATCAACACTTGTGGAAAGGAGAGGCAGGAAGCAAGGTTTGACAGTAGGAGTACTTGAGTTCTGACTCAGGCTTAATGATAACCTCAACCAAGCACATGCAGAAGCTCCAGCTGAAATAACCTGTTGGAATTGTCCTTCATTGAGCTGAAAAGGCCTAGGATTTCTCTACCCTCCTCCATCAGTCATTTGATGGGGGTCATCCCCTGAAGGGCATGACCTCAGGTGAGGAAGTTCTCTGACCCTGAAACCATCCCTGAAGCTGCTCCCAGCTCAGGCTTGTCTGCCAATGGCATCTCTTGCAGCTGACACAATAAACTTCCTTAAAGGGAGGATTTGAGCAACAAGTACTTTTAAGAAGGGGGATCTAGAGAGGGCATCACTGCAGCTTCCTTTTCTTATATACTAATGCCTCAACAGATAGGAAAAGGGTGCAAATAAGGGTGGATCTCTGGTTATACATAAAAATTAAAGTAAATTTTATGATATTTTCCAATGGGGAGGGAGAAAGGTATGTAATGTGAAAAATAACAAAAAGTATATATTTCTAATTAAGTCATACACGTGTCAAAACAAGCAGAATTTGTATCATATAAAGCAGAAAGGGACTATGATTATTTCTGTAGAAGAGGTGGGAACCTAGGTTTCAGAGAATGCATGATGTTATGCTTGGTTCTGCTGTACTCTAGAGTAGATTTTACCTGGTGGAAGCTATCTGTGTGGTAACGTGGTATTGAAGCCGTACCCCCTAGCAGAAGTGGAATCCCCCCCGTAAGTCAAATTAATATTGTAGTGAAGCTTTATACTATTTCTTTTTAATCTAAAGAAAATGGAGTATTTCTCAGATGCGACATTTAGATTATTTTAAAGAGAGGGAAATCAGGATAACATTTTAACTACATTATTAAACAGTACGAAACACAGAAAAAGATAAAATTCTTCATAAAATATAGTTCTTTAATAAAAAATTTAAATGTGTATGGCTTAGTCACTTTAGGTTTATGTTGTAAAATTTGAAGCTAGGGAAAATTATATTTCTGTATTTTAGGCACTTAGCTGTCAACTGTCTCATAGTTTGTAGTCTTCATCAACACCTTGAACCAGAGCCTAATGGTCAGAGGACTACATACTACATTTCTACTCCCAATTAATTCTGAGAGAACAATTCTCTGACCATTATGATCTGACCCAAGTAGAATCTCGACATGAATTTCTGAATAATTCCACTGTATGTTAAGCTTGGTGCTTTTGATTAGATGTTGCTGTGAAAAGGTTATCTTATCAAACTAATAAATGAACTGCTGAACAAGCTGACAGACTGTGGCTGGAAATGGCTTTTGCCCCGTGGCTCAATTACAAACCAGCCAATAGGAAGGCAGAAAGGAAAGCTAAAGGTGATTAATTGATTGCAATGTCACAGTGAGCAAGTTAACTCTCACGGCCCTAAATGTAAGTTGACACTATAAATGAGAATAGTGGAGAAATGAAACAGTCAGGATGAAAGCTATCAGACTACAACAGAAAACAATTGAGAAACAAGTAGGGGCTCAATTAAAGAGAATGAGGACATGCTTCCAAAGGAATACATTTTTACCCCCATTTGATCTGATAACAATCCCTGCGATGGCCCCTCCTCTCCTTTTTATTTTCATCTTATAGAAATTCTAACATACTAAGAAATAGATTTCCCAAAGAAAATTTCTAGAAAAATAAATGCAGAAAGGTTTGAGTTCTCTTGATAAATTTTTATGGGTCTTAAAAAAAATCCCATGGATGAAATAACTGTCAGGATCTGAAGAGATAGATCTCTCCTCACTACTCCAAAAAGGAAGAAGAGTCTGGAAGCAGCCACCCAGTATTTTGTCCTACAAAGGGAGTCCTTCTTCAGACATGCCTATTTCTCTGCGTAAAATGAAATCTGCTTTCCAAACAGTAGCCAGATCAATATGAACTGCCTACTGAGTAATGTGATGTCACTGTAAGGAGACATTTGGAATGAAAACCAAAAGAAAAAAAAAAAAGGAGGAGAAATGGGAAGAAAGGGGAAGAAAAGGGATCAAAGCAAGGTTAGGATGCTGTGAAAAGCAGAACAGAGAGGGGATGTGTTAAAAGCCATTTATAATAGGAAGATTTTTTACAACCTGAACAGAATGGTGAGGAAGCTGCCAAAGAAACTGCAAAAGATGGTGACAATGACAAAAACGTAAAAGAGGAAGATTTAAAACCTCTTCAAATACAAAGACAAGGAGGACAACCTGAGAACGAAAATTCAAGCTCGTGTTATATAAATTGCATGGAACTGAGGTTGCTGCATTCTTTCTTCTATCCATATATCAGTGCGAGTTTTGACAATGGGAAGCAGAACAAAAAAAAGGGGAATAAACTTTCCACATCGTGATTAATATATACAGATCTAAGTTCTCCAGACCGTAAGGCTCTCTGTGAACATTTATCAGGCACCAGGTTTGTTAAGGAATGAAAGGGCATCAAACCACTTCTTTAATCCAGAGCCAGTGAAAAATTAGGGAGACTCCTGGGGAAGGAAGAGAAAGAAAGAAAGAAATCTGGTTGGATGTATTTTACTTCTCTTAGGGGTTCAGTGGAAAAATAACCATGCTCATCATTAATACTGTAGTTATTTTAAATCCTTTTTTGTATCCAAAGCTGGTTATCTGTTTTAAAGCCAATATAATTTAGGGCGCCTGGGTGGCTCAAATGGTTAAGCATCTGCCTTCGGCTCGGGTCATGATCCCAGGGTCCTGGGATCGAATCCTGCATCAGGCTCCCTGCTAGGCGGGGAGCCTGCTTCTCCCTCTGCCTCTGCCTCTCTCTCTCTCTCTGCCTCTCTGACTCTCATGAATAAATAAAAAAAAATTTTAAAAAACCAATATAATTTAAACTATATTATTTCATATTAATCTCAGATATATAAAAAAGATAAAGATAAGATGCTGACTATAATGTATTTCTTAGTGTTGTGGATTACCAGTTATTGTGTGGAGTCTAACAATTAGAGCTTTTTATCCTGTCTATCTTCCATTCAGTTAGTACATAATCATGACTTTGGTCAAAAGGCATTTTTTTTTCTTTTTTTAAGGATTTTATTTATTTATTCATGAGAGACAGAGAGAGAGAGAGAGACAGAGGCAGAGGGAGAAGCAGGCTCCCCACGGAGCAGGGAGCCCGATGCGGGACTCGATCCCAGGACCCTGGAATCATGACCTGAGCCGAAGGCAGACGCTTAACTGACTGAGCCACCCAGGCGTCCCGGTCAAAAGGCATTTTCAAGCAAATCTGTCATTTTGTTGCAGTGTGGTTATTAGTTTAGTGAGGTGTGACTTTTACAATAATACACAACGACTAAAATTATTCTAAAGATTGAGGAATAGGAATAAAAGCTTCTACCACAAGGTATTATACTAATATATTGAATACATTATGATTTGTAAATGAGTATTTTCCTATTATTTATATGTAAACTGACCTTAACTATTGCAGAAATAGAAGTGTTTTGAATTAAGCAAAGAAAGTGAATACTGTGTTTTAATTTATTTCAATAAATAAGGATAATGACCTCTACAGAGTTCAGTTCAGTATTGTCTTTTAATAGTAACCATTTTTCAAGACAAAAAATCCACTGCATATTCAGTTCTGAGAGAAGAACCTTTACATATAGATTGTTAGTGACTTTTTTCATAGCATGATTTTTTTAGCCAAAGAAAAATTAAACACCGTATGTAATGATACATTTATTTATTCATTCATTCATTCATTTAAAGATTTTATTTATTCATTTGAGACAGAGAGATAGAGAGAGAGAGCATGAGCAGGAGGAGAGGCAGAAGGAGAGGGAGAAGCAGACTCCCCACTAAGCCGGGAGCCCTGCCTGGGGCTCTATCCCAGGACCTGGAGATCATTACCTGAGTCCAGGACCTAGAGATCATGACCTGAGCCGAAGGCAGACGCTTAACCATCTGAGCCACCCAGGCGCCCCGGTAATGATACATTTATAATTATTATGACAAGAATAATAATCAGATTATTTCAAGATTGCTGTTTAGGGTCAATTTATAATATAGCTTTTCATTTAAATCTAGTGTATATAAAAGTGGAAAAGTCAAAGTATCTCATTTGCTTCTTTTTCATTTTACTAATAATTTGTTAAGCTGTCCGTGAATTATTGCAATGAAGGAAGAACTGGCAGGCGCCTGGGTGGCTCAGTCGTTAAGCGTCTGCCTTCGGCTCAGGTCATGATCCCAGGGTCCTGGGATCGAGTCCCGCATCGGGCTCCCTGCTCGGCAGGAAGCCTGCTTCTCCCTCTCCCACTCCCCCTGCTTGTGTTCCCTCTCTCGCTATCTCTCTCTCTGTCAAATAAATAAATAAAAATCTTTGAAAAAAAAAAAAGAAAAAAAAGAAAGAACTGGTGAAGAAGCAAGAATTGTCATACAGTATAAATTTGAAAGCGTTAGAACTTTATTTTCTTGCAAATGCTCTATTCCTTATACATGTGAAATACTACAAACCATGTATCTGATAAGGGGTTAATATTCAAAATACATAAGGAAATCAGTAGCAAAAAAACAAAATAAAACAAGTAATCCCATTAAAAAATGGGCAAAGAACCAGAATAAACATTTTTCCAAGGAAGAGGTAAAAACAGACAATAAGCACATGAAAAGGTGCTCAAGATCACTAATCATCAAGGAAATGCAAATCAAAATCATTACAAGGGGCACTTAGATGGCTCAGTTGGTTAAGTGTCCAACTCTTGATTTCAGTTCAGATCATGATCTCAGGGTCGTGAGGTTGAGTCCCATGTTGGGCTTTGTACTCAGTGGAGAGTCTGTTTGAGATTCTCTCTCTCCCTCTCCCTCTGCCACTTCCCCCATTCTCTCTCTGTCTCTCTAAAATAAATAAATCTTTAAAAAATTGATATCACGTCATACCTGTTAGGATGGCTATTATCAAAGACAGAGATGACAAGTGTTAGTGAGGATGTGGAAAAAAGGGTACCCTGTGCACTGTTAGTGGGAATAGGTGTTGGTGCAGCAACTATGGAAAAAAGTGTGGACATTCCTCAAAAATGAAAAATGGAACTAACTTATGACGCAGCAATCCCACTTCTGGGCATATATGCAAAGGAAATAAAATAAGTATCTAAGAGATAACTACACTCCCATGTTCACTCTAGTGTTATTCACAACAGCCAAGATTTAAACGCATCCTATGTGTCTCTCAATGGATGAATAGATAAAGAGAATGTCATATGTATATATACAGTGGAAGGAAACCCTACCAATTGTGACAACATGAATGAACCTGGAGGGCATTAAGCTAGACAGAGAAAGACAAATAGTGTCTCATCTAACTTATGTGTGCAATCTAAAAAAAGTTGAACTCAAAGAAACAGTGAGTAGAATGGTTGTTGCCAGGGTCTGGGAGATGGGGAAAGTAGGGAGGCATTAGTCAAAGGGCACAAATTTTTGGTTATAGATGAGTTAAGTTCTGAGGATCCAATACATAGCATAGTTAAAAATACTGTATTACATACTTGAAATCCACTCGGTGTAGATCTTAAGCGTTTCCCCTCTCCCCACACACACAAAGTGGCAACTATGTGAAGTGATGAATGTGTTAATTAACTTGATTGGTGTAATCATTTTGCAGTGTATACATATATCAAATCATCACATTGTACAACTTAAATATATAAAATTTTGTCAGTTATACTGTAATTAAGTTGGACAAAATTTTAAATAGTATCATTTGATGGCATAACAATAAGAAAATTGAATTTAAAAAATACAGTAGAGGCTCAGAGAAACGAAGAAATTTGCCATGATCATGCAGGTACAGATTATAAAATTAGAAATTTTATCATATTTTTACCTCCTCAGTTCATCCAATTCCTTATTTTACAATGTGATTAATAAATGTACTTTATATGTTTGAATATTATATTGATTTTTAAAGTGAATCTATATGCACTATTACATGTAGCATAACAGGAACAATTTTACTAATTATATTAAATAAGGTAGTAAGATATTTTCATCAGTCTAAGTCTCCATATTCTCAATGTGTGTTTCACAAGTCACCAAATATATGTTAACTCATTTCACTTGTTTGTTTGATATAACCCAATAATATTAAAATAAAAACAAAAATGGAAAGAAACAGACCATTCTTTAATGTTAGAAAGAGGTTTGATCAGATTTTTCAACTAAATAGTCTGGTTGAGAAACAGTTAACCCTTACACTTATTCTACTTTAGAATAAACAAGAGAACATAGTTACCTAATAATAACACAATGCTTGTTCAGCCCCACAATTAGACAAATTTTATTCAGCAACCTTTATGTGCCAAGCACTTTCTTAGGCACTGGGAGAGACCCTACAATAATTATTAAGTCTAATTAAGTCAATTCTACTTCGGTAAAATGTATTATTTCTGGTAGACTAAGTATCAGACAGTCTCAGGATATATAATTGTGTATACTAAGCTCAGTTTTGTATGATTAGAAAAACTTGCAGGAGAAATAATATTTGGGATATTGGGAAATGAGTAGGAGTGGGCAAGAGTAACTTTATGAAAACAGGAGAAACTCTACTTCAAAAACCAGCAACATAGGAAAGTGTGATTCATTCTAGGAAATGAAAATGCCTTCCCATCAGACATTAAGTTCTCCGTTAGAATATAAGCTCCACGGGCAGAGATTTTTTTTTCTTGTATTGCCATATGCCAGGTATTTAGTTAATAGTTGATAATTTGCTGAATAAAATTTGAAGTCAAGTGTCACTGAAAGGCAGAAATGCTATTGAGACATGAGAAGAAATATCTTTGTGTCTTAGTATCTTTGTACTTATTCAAATATGATCCACTTCCCTTTTAGTCTATATAGAAGAGTAAATATTATACTAGAATTTGTATGCCCCTTCTCCACATACAGCTAGGTCTATAGACAATATTGACTTTTTTTTGCTGTTGAAAAAAATTTGTTATATAAAATGAAGCAAAGCTGTTGAGTTTTCCACTCTTCTGTTTTATAGAGATTTATTTTTCTTCTCAACCTAATATATTGTCACTTTAAGACTGAAATGATTGTCAGCTTCTGTTAACAATACCAGAAACAAGGTGATATCACGTTGGCTGTGTATTTTCTCTAGGCACTATCTCATGTCAGTCATTGCGCTTTCCATTTGCTCTTTCCTGTCTTGTATTTTGTACCTAAGATTATCCATTTCATTCCTGAATTATCCTTTGTTGCCTTAATTTCATATTATGGCATGGCTTTATTCTTTTTCCTTATTTTAAGTATTTAATATTACCTAGATAGCCAATCTGTGGAATGCAACTGTGAAAACATTGGTTAACACACATACTAAACTTGTTGTATTTATATTTTAAATATGCTATATAAAGTATGTTGCTACAGAGATAAAAATATTAAACAATATTTATTGGTAGTGGAGGAGCAGTTACAAAGCATTCGTAGAGAACCTAGCATATCATCTGTCACCATCAAAGTCACTTGTCCATCCAATAAAATGTAAATCTCTAAGGCAATTTCAACCTGATAAAATTCCTCTTGAGTGTAAAGCTAAATTGCCAGTGTTTCATTTAGCTTCTAATGCCAGAGGCAGAGTTGTAAGAGGCAGAGAATGGTATAGTGAGTGGATCAGTTTTTCATTGTGTCGTTGCTTTGATTTGAGATTGACTAGAACATGGAGGATGATGTAAGTGTAATCTCAATTTATGTTATGGGACAGGGTGTGAGATTTAACTTGTTTATGGAAACTTAAATATGAATACACGTAAATTAAATGTTTAGCATGTGAATATATAAATATATATAAAATACATACATATGTATATATTTATATACATTTTATATATATAAAAATGTTGACGTTATCACTCCTTCAATTTTCTTTTATTGCCAATATGCCAATATAAAGCCTCACTTGGAGTTAATTACATACTTTTATTTACTCTCCTAAATTCTCGAAGTCTTAGAAGAACAAGGCCTATATCTGAATATGCATTACTGATTTCACAATCTACAGGCCATAATTGGATCAAGGCTTAGGGACATCACTAGTGATATGATAGAAAAGTTTGGCCAAAGTTAATTAGCTCTAATTATGAAAAACTTTACTACCTTTTTGTTGTTATTATCATGTTTGCATTAAATATAGATGAATTCCTCAGAAAAAAAGTACCATTATATGGCTGAACCTTCAGATTATGTCTCCATGATCTCTGGATTCCAGGGCTGTTTTTTTTGTTTGTTTGTTTGTGTGTTTGTTTTTTAATTTTGGTCAACTGAAGCTCACAAAAACAAAGGCAATAAATTATGGAGAATTAATTTTTGAAGCCTGTTGTATTTCAAGAAAAATTAATTACTAAGTTTCAAGTGGACTCCTAGATGGTGATCACATTGTTTGCCTCTTAATTCTATTCACATTTGAATCTGATATCAAATGCATAAATAACAATATTATATTCTATGAGAAATATTATCCCTACCATAGGAATCTGGGGAAACTATACTTATCCACAACCTTTTTGTTGCTTTATTGAAATGTTTCTTAAAAGTAGCTCACTCAAATCAACAATAGAAGAAATAACAGGTGTTAGTGAGGATGTGGAGAGAAAGTAGACCCATTGCATTGTCGGTGTGGGAATACAAACTGGTGCAGCCACTGTGGAAAACAGTATGGAGGTTCCTCAAAAAGTTAAAAATAGATATATTTTTATAGATCTACCCTATGATCCATCAATCACATTGCTGGGTATTTATTCAAAGAATACAAAAACACTAATTCAAAGGGATACATGCTTCCCTATGTTTATAGCAGCATTATTTACAATAGCCAAGATATGGAAGCAGCCCAGGTGTCCATTGATTGGTGAATGGATATAGAAGAAGTGGTATATATACATATATATAATGGAATATTATTCTAACATAAAAAAGAATGCAATCTTGCCATTTGCTAGGAAATGGATGGAGCTAGACAGTATAGTGCTAAGCCAAATAAGTCAGTCAGAGAAAGACAAATACCATTTGATTTCACTCATGTGGAATTTAAGAAACAAAACTAATAAGCAAAGTGGAAAAAAGGTGGGGGGACAAACCAAGAAACAGACTCTTAATCATAGAGAACAAACTGATGGTTATGGGGGGGTGTTAAAGAGGTGATGGGAATTAAGGGGTACACTTGTTTTAACGAGGACCAGGTGATGTCTGGAATTGCTGAGTCACTATATTGTACACCTGAAACTAATATTTACACTGTAGTTAACTCACAGGAATTAAAATAAAAACTAAAAAAAAAAAATAGCTTGCTAGTCTAAGGGATTGACGTATTTGTGAAACAAGAGGTATAAATCATACACAATCATGATGTACAAAATTAAAAATAACCACAAAGCATTTTATTTTCTAAGTTATAGATTAAACATGCTAAAACTAAGACATGTGACTGGCTAAGAGTAGTAGTTTTGCAGTATGTATCACTCAAAGAAAATATAGATATTAGTTTGAACAATAAGTAAATTGATTTTCTCATTTAATAAAGTGTTCAGCTTCAAAATATTGAACCAGTAATTCTACAGTTTTTCTTAAAGATTTTTTTATTTATTTGTATTTATTTGAGAGAGAGAGAGAGGGAATGAGCAAGAGAGAAAGCACAAGTTGGGTGGGGGGCAGAGGCAGAGGGTAAAGCAACTCCTTGCTCAGCAGGGAACCTGATGCAGGGCTTGATCCCAGGACGCTGGGATCATGACCTCAGCAGAAGGCAGACTGAGCCACCCAGGCGCCCCTCATTCCACAGTGTTACTTATTACCCTGATTTTATTTCCCTATCTCCATTCTGCCACGTACAGTGTCAGCTTCATCTTACGACTTTCTCACATAAAGAGCAAATGATGACATCCAGAGACCATCATATTCTTTCTCATCCATAGGAAACAGGTGTAGCTCTCCAACACCTCTTTCTTAAGATGAAATTTCCAGTAGGTATAACAAAGATTCCTTTATAATTCATTGGCCTTCACTGAATTACATTGCTCTTCTTTAGTTAATCACTGGATACACAGAAGACTCCTGAAACTGAGGGTTGAACAACTCCCCTGAGATCTATGGATGACACCAGGAAAGAAGTTCTATTAAGGAGGGGAATGAATGTTAGGTAGGCAACTAGCAATATCCACTATTGTTTGATATGACTTAGACAATATTATACACGATGTCTTTTACTTCATCACCTGAAGTCGTTCATCCCAGATATGTAAGATCATTTCTGTATTGACTATAACTATTTTAGGCAGGTAGAAAATTAAAATACCTGCTTATATAGAAAGCTGAAATGTAAAATACCATATTTACCAATAGACTGTTCAGCGACAGTTGTGAGGAAAATTGCTCAGTAAATGTTCTTTTACTGTTAAAAATAATACCTAAGTATGAGCCATTTAATTTAATTTTAGATTTTAAATAAGTAGATACATTTTTATTTAGATGTAATATATGTTTTAGAAACAAAAATATTTTCAAAAGAAAAATCTTATTTAAAAGTTTTGAGTGGAGATTACTTATTTTAGCTGAATGTAGCCAAATAATTACATTGCACATTTATACAAAATAATTGTTTAAAAGCAGCTAAATGAATATCACTTATACTTACAAATTGGAGATTATATTTTTAGAACCAGGATGGTAGATATTGTTTCTGGATTCCCAAGCATCTACATAGTCTTTTTTTTTAAGTTATACCTATACTCCTATATGAAAGGCTGAATATGCACAGTTGGCATAGTAGAAACATACCTGTTGACACAACATTCCTGTGTACCTAGACCTAATTTCTTCCAACTGCAAGTACCTGTGTCTTGGAAATAGGCCTTTCTCTGACTTCTGACGCCCACTCTGCCTTCCCATCAACCAAGGAGGAAGTCGTAGTGAGTTACCATTCTTTTGAAGTAGCTATCAACCAGGGATCAATAGGTCTTCTCATCTACTGTTTGGATTACACAGTCTTTCAGACTATCCCAATAATACTGAACACCAGTTGCCTACATGGAACACTTTTTGAAGCTTCACCCTTTATAGATTCATCCCTTCATCCTGTTAGCTGAGATTAACAACCAAATGTCAACTTGTGTTCACATTGTTGTCTTAAAGTCCACTTTTGGGAGAGCCCAATCAAAGATATTTACTCTTATTTTTCTTTGAATAATATATCCCTTTGCATTCTCTGCCTGTAATTTGGGTCAAGTGACTTTACTCTCAAGTCCAGGAGGAAGGCTTCACTCACTTAAGCCAGTAGGAGTAGCACATTTTCCTGTCCACAGTGAATAGGAATGGCCAAGTAACATGATGTTGGGTAATAGGAAAAAGTGAGTGCAAACATTAGTATAGAATTACCATACATGACTATCACTGTTTTCTTCTTTACTATGATACAAAATGGAGGTGGTTGTGGCTGCCAAAACACTTTTATAACTACAGAGGAACAGCCTGCAGACACTGGGGAAATGCAGAGAAGCATATGTAGAATCTGATGAAAAGGCTGAAATAGTAG
The DNA here is from genome assembly GCF_054177405.1 of Leptonychotes weddellii. NCBI lineage: Eukaryota > Metazoa > Chordata > Mammalia > Carnivora > Phocidae > Leptonychotes > Leptonychotes weddellii. The sequence continues at coordinate 124,296,199 of NC_138372.1, forward strand.
CTAATAGAGTGGATAGATGACATGTTGGTGACATTGATCTATTGGGTCAAGCTTCTCTTGATAATTGCAGCTTCTGATAATTAACATTAAATTTTTAAGTTCTTTAGCCTATAATTATTTTCTGAAATTTTGATTTGGATTTTATGTTTCTTGCTACTAAAACAGTTAGTCCAATACAGTTTATGAGAACCTCAAAGAGAATAACATAAATACATATAAATACTTAGAACTATAATATTGAGCCAGTACATTTATTTGCTTTCCTTTAAGGGATGGTATAATTTAGTGCTTAAAACTGGACATAAGAGCCAAACGTTAAGTCTGTGTTTCAAATTACCCCTTAATTTTGTTCATAAACCATTATTTGGGTCCTTACACATAATTCTGCACTTAATTTAGAAAGAAACTTATACAGTGAATTAAATTATATGCCAGACATTGAAAAACACAATCTTATTAAATTCTTGAGCAAACTCTGTAATGTTTTAATTTGAACATCAGCAATATATAGATGAGGAAAATGAGATGCAGAGAGTTTAAATAAAGTTGTTTAAATTTTATAATTGGGAGAGCCAGAATAAAGATATAGGAGTTATGATTCCAGATTTAGAATTTTTTTCTACTATATTAAATGAACTAGTTTTTAAAAAATAGTTCAGTGGGTTTTTAACAGATAGAGTTGACATATAACACTGTATAAATTTAAAGTATACAACATGTTGATTTGGTACATTTATATATTGCAATATAATCACTACTGTAGCACTAGCTAACACTCTCCCATGTCACATAATTATCACTTTTTTTTTTTTTGTGGTAAGAATGATTAAGATCTAGTCTCTTAGCAACTTTGAAGTTTATAATACAGTATGCTATTATCACTATGCTGTGTATTAGAACTTAATTATCCAGAACTTATTTATCTCTCAGTTGCGACTTTGTACCCTTAAACAGCATCTCTCCACTTCTCCCACCCCTTAGCCTCTGGTACCATTATTTCACTCTGTTTTTATGAGTTCATCCTTTTTGGATTCCACATATAAGTGATATCATACAATATTTACCTTTCTCTCACTTACCTCACTCAGCATAACACCCTTTAAGTCCATTCATGTTGTTGTAAATGGAAGGATTTTCTTCTTTCTCATGGTGAAATAATATTCATGTGGGTGTGTGTCTGCACACGTGTATTTATGCACACACATGTATATCTCACCTTTTCTGTATTCATTCATCCATTGACAGACACTTGGGTTGTTTCCATATGTTGACTATTGTGAATAATGCTGTAATTAACATGGGGCTGTAGACATCTTTTCAATATCCTGTTTTCATTTCCTTTGGATATGTACTCAGCAGTGGGATGGCTAGATCATATGGTAGCTCTATTTTTATTTTCTTGAGGAATCCCATACTGTTTTCCATAGGACTGACCCAATGTACATTCCAACAAAAGTGCACAAGGGTTCTCTTTTCTCCACATCCTGACCAAAACTTGCTATCTCTTATCTTCTTGAATATAGCCATTCTAACAGGTATAAGGTGATATCTCATTGTGGCTTTCATTTGCATTTTCTGATGATTAGTGATGTTGAACACCTTTTCACGTACCTGTTGGCCATTTGTATGTATTCTTAGAAAAATGTCTATTCAGTTCCTATGCCCTTTTTTTTTTTTTTAAGATTTTATTTATTTATTTGACAGAGAGAGAGAGAGAGAGAGATAGCAAGGGCAGGAACACAAGCAGGGGGAGTGGGAGAGGGAGAAACAGGCTTCCCACTGAGCAGGGAGCCCGAGTCGGGACTCGATCCCAGGACCCCAGGATCATGACCTGAGCTGAAGGCAGACGCTTAACGACTGAGCCACCCAGGCGCCCAGGACTTTTTTTTTTTTAAGATTTTATTTATTTATTTGAGAGAGAGAGAATGAGAGAGAGCACATGAGAGGGGGGAGGGTCAGAGGGAGAAGCAGACTCCCTGCCGAGCAGGGAGCCCGAGGCGGGACTCGATCCCAGGACCCCAGGATCATGACCTGAGCTGAAGGCAGATGCTTAACGACTGAGCCACCCAGGCGCCCCCTCCTATGCCCATTTTTAATAGGATCTTTGTTTCTGAATTGAATTGTATGAATGCTTTATGTATTTGTCATTGAATTGTATAAATGCTTTATGTATTTTGGATATTAAACCCTTACTGATGGATGGTTTGCAAATCTTTTCTCCCATTCCACAGACTGCTTTCCCATTTTGATGGTTTCTTTTGCTGTACAGAAACTTTATATTTTGATGCCATTCCACTTGTTGATTGTTGCCTTTGTTGCTTGTGCCAAAAGTCATTGCCAAGACCAATATCATGGAGTGTCTTCCCTATGTGTTATTCTAGAAGTTTATGGTATCTGGTCTTATATTTAAGTCTTTGATACATTTTGAGTTAATGGTTGGGAATGGTGCAGTATAGGTGTCTAATTTTATTTTTCTGCGTGTGGCTGTCCAGTTTTTTCAGCATCATTTGCTGGAAGACTATCCTTTCCCTATTGAGTGTTTTTGGCTTCTTTTCAAATATTAATTAATTTTAAATTCTGAGGTTTATTTCTGAGCTCTCCATTCAGTTTTATTGGTCTACGTGTCTCTTTTTATGCTATAACCATACTGTTTTATTTACTATGTCTTTTTTTTTTTTTTAAAGATTTTATTTATTTATTTGCGAGAGAGAATGAGAGACAGAGAGCACGAGAGGGAGGAGGGTCAGAGGGAGAAGCAGACTCCCCGCCGAGCAGGGAGCCCGATGCGGGACTCGATCCCGGGACTCCAGGATCATGACCTGAGCCGAAGGCAGTCGCTTATCCAACTGAGCCACCCAGGTGCCCTCTTTATTTTTTTTAAAGATTTATTTATTTTAGAGAGAGAGAGAGAGCATGAGAGGGGGAAGGGTCAGAGGGAGAAGCAGGCTCCTTGCTGAGCAGGAAGCCCGATGCGGGACTCGATCCCGGGACTCCAGGATCATGACCTGAGCCGAAGGCAGTCGCTCAACCGACTGAGCCACCCAGGCGCCCTGTTTTATTTACTATGTCTTTAGGAAGTGTGATGCCTCCAGTTTTGTACTTCTTTCTCATGACTGCTTTGGCTGTTCATGGTCTTTTGTAGTTCCATTAAAATTTTAGGGTTGTTTTTCCTATTTCTATAAGAATTCCATTGGGATTTTGATAGGGATTGTGTTGAATTTATAGATAGCTTTGGGTAGTATGGGCATTTTAAAATATTAATTCTTATCTGTGAACATGGCGTATCTTTCCACTTGTGTCTTCTTCAATTTCTTTCATCAAAGTCTTATAGTTTTCATTGTATGGTTCTTTCACTTTTTTGGTTAAATTTATAACTAAGGATTTTATTCTTTTGATGCTATTAGTGGGATAGTTTCCTTTATTTCTTTCTCAGATGTTTAATTATCTGTGTATAGAAATGCAAATGAATTCTGTAAGTTTATTTTATATCCTGCAACTGTACTGAATTTGTTGATTAGTTCCAACAAATTTTTGGTTGAGTCTTTAGGATTTTCTATATATAAATTTATGTCATCTGCAAATAGTGACAGTTTTACTTCATTCTGTCTGATTTGGATGTCACTTTATTTATTTATTTATTTATTTATTTATTTATTTATTATTTATAATTTATTGTCTTGCCTAATTGCTTTAGCAGCACCTCCAGCATTATGTTGAATAGGAGTGGTGAGAGTGGGCACCTTTGTCTTGTTCTTGATCTTGGAGGAAGCTTTCAATCATTTACCATTGAGTGCAGTATTAGCTATGGGTGTGTCTTCTATGGGCTTTATTATTTTGAGGTACATTCCTTCTATACCCAATTTGTTGAAGGTTTTTATTATGAAAGGATGTTGTACTTTGTAAAAAGCTTTTTTCCGCATCTATTGAGATGATCATATGATTTTCATCTTTCATTCTATTAATACGGTCTTTCACATGTTTTGATTTGTATATGTTGAGTCATCTTTGCATTCCAGGGATAAATTTAACTTGGTCATGGTGTATATGATCCTTTTAATGTGTTGCTGAATTCAATTTACTAATATTTCTACATCTATTTTTTTCAGGGATATTGGTTATAGTTGTTCTTTCTTTCTTCTGTTGTCCTTATCTGGCTTTGGTATCAGGGTAATGCTAGCCTCATAAAATAAGTTTTTTCTGATTCCGTTTTGGTAGAATGATCAATCAATTGCTGGAAGTGGTATATTGAAGTCCCCTATTATTATTTTATTATTGTCTGTTTCTCCCTTGAGATCTCTTAATATTTGCTTAATATATTTATGTGCTCCAATGTTGGGTGTGTATAAATATGATTATTATATATTCTTTTTTAAAAAATATTTTTTACTTATTTATTTGACGGGGAGAGACACAGCAAGAGAGGGAACATAAGCAGGGGGAGTGGGAGAGGGGGAAGCAGGCTTCCCGCCGAGCAGGGAGCCTGATGTGGGGCTCAATCCCAGGACCCTGGGATCATGACCTGAGCCGAAGGCAGACGCTTAATGACTGAGCCACCCAGGCACCCCATGATTATTATATATTCTTGATGAAATGATCCCTTTATCATTATATGATGACCTTCTTTGTCTCTTGCTACCATTTTGGTTTAAAATCTATCTCGTCTGATATAAATATAGCTACCTCTGCTTTCTTTTGGTCTCCACTTATATGGAATATATTTTTCCATCCTTTAACCCTCAAGCATATCTGTTTCTTTCAATTTGAAATGAGTCTCAGGGGAGCTAAGATGGTGATGGAGTAATAGGACACTAGGCTCCTCTCATCCCTTGAACACAACTAGATAATGATCAACTCATCTAAATACCCCAGAAGTAAAACTGAAGACTGACAGAACAAACTCCACAACTAAAGAGAGAGAAGAAGGCACATCGAAGAAGGTAGTAAGTGTGGAGGCCAGGTTTAGGGGGAGAAACAGATGGCAGGTCTGTCAGGGAGAGGGAGCTGTGGTTGCAGAGAAAGGAGAGAGAGAGAGAGGAGCACACAGAGGAAGGCATAAGGGGAACATTTCCCCAAAGCCATTGGCTGAGAAAATGAGAGGAGTTGATTTTCGTGAGTTCTCGCAACCAGTGAGGCTTAGGGACTTGAGTTTTAAAGGTCAGTGGGCTTGACTGATAGAACCCCGAGAGGACTGCCCTACTCCTGGAGAGAAGGCAGGCCAACAACCCTGGGGACAGATAGTGTGGAAACAGCTACCTGGAAAAACACCTGGTTCACACAGAGGGACAATTATTTGCTCTTCTTAGAGTGCTTCACTGAAGGCAGCATTCTCTTGAGATTCCTCTCCCAGTCAAAGAAGCTCACTGATGCCATTTCCCTCCCCCACACCTTACCATAAACACAGAGTGACCTGCAGAAAGCAAGCAGTGCTAACACTTGTTGCCTAACCTGCCAACGCCAAGTCCCACACCCCTGTGCTCTAGCGGGACTGCCCTTCTCTGTCAAGCTTGCCTCAGTCCCAGCACAGTGGGCCCATTCCTCAGAAGACCAGCAGAAAGCCCAGCCCACACCATGACTCCCAACCAGAGAGTTCTGCAAGGTTTCAATTCTAGTGGAAATATTATCAGGTCATGTGGCACCTGGGTGGCTCAGTCGGTTAAGCGGCTGTCTTCGGCTCAAGTCATGATCCCAGGGTCCTGGGACCGAGCCCCGCATCGGGCTCCCTGCTCGGTGGAGAGCCTGCTTCTCCCTTTCCCTCTGTCTGCTGCTCTGCCTACTTGTGCTCTCTCTCTATCTCTGTTAAATAAATAATTAAAAATCTTAAAAAAAAATATTATCAGGTCTTATTTAACAAGCAGACCAGAGCACACCTAGTTAAAAGCACATTTTAGCCAAGGACCAAACACTGCTCACTACAGGCAAGGAGAGCTTCTGCAGATGACTGGCCTGAAGGATAGAGCAGCCAAAACATCCCAGCAGAGTGCACACAGCACACACCAGAGACACTGCCTGAAGTGCCAGGCCCTGGATACTATTCAACCTCTTCTTCATAAAGCCATTACTCTCAGGAGTAGGAAACATAACAGGCTTTTCTTATACACAGAAGGCAGAGACTTAGACAAAATGCTAAATGAGGAATTCACCCAAACCAAAGAACAAGATAAGGTCATGGCCAAACATTTAAGCAAAATAAATATAAGTAACATGACTGATGGATTTAAAGCAACGATCATAAGGATACTCACTAGGCTTGAGAAAAGAATGGAATACTTCAGGGAGACCCTTATCACAGAGATACAAGATACAAAAAAGAATCAGTCAGAAATGAAAAATGCAATAACTGAGATTAGAAACGGGCTTAATGCAATGAACACAAGGCTGGAAAAGCAAAGGAATGAATAAGTGATACAGAAGACAGAATTATGGAAAATAATGAAGCTGAACAAAAGAGAGAAAGAAGAAATATGAAACACAAGAGTAGACTTAGGGACCTCAGTGACTCCATCAAACATAATAACATTCATATTATAAGAGTCCCAGAAGAAGAGAAAAGGGGGGTGAAAATGTATTTAAAAAAAAATGATAGCAGAAAACTTCCCTAACCTGGGGACGGAAACAGACATCCAGATCCAGAAACACAGAGAACTCATTTCAGAATCAACAAAAGTTGGCCAACACCAAGATATATTGTAATTAAATTTGCAAAATGTAATGATACAGAAAAAAATCTTAAAAGCAGCAAAACAAAAGAAGTTCTTAACTTATAAGGGAAGACCCATAAAGCTAGCTGCAGATTTCTCCACAGAAACTTGAAAAGCCAGAAGGGAGTGGCATGATATATTCAATGTGCTGAATGGGAAAAATCTGCAGACAAGAATACTCTATCCAGCAAGGCTATCATTCAGAATAGAGGAGAGATAAAGAGTTTCCCAAACTAAAGAAGTTCATGACGACTAAAACAGTCCTGCAAGAAATATTAAAGGGGACTCTTTGAATGGAAAAGAAAGACCAAAAGCAACAAAGACTAGAAAGGAACAGAGAAAATCTCCATAAACAGCGACAACAAAACAAGTAATTAAATGCATACATATCTATCAATAATTACTCTGAATGTAAATGGAGTAAATGCTCCCCAATGAAAAGATATAGGGTGTCAGAATGGATAAAAAAAAAAACAAACGGTCTGTACGCTGCCTACAAGAGACTCATTTTAGACCTAAAGACACCTGCAGATTGAAAGTGAGGGGATACAGAACCATTTATCATGTTAATGGATATTAAAGAAAGTTGGAATTAACCATACTTAAATCAGACAAACTAAATTTTAAACCAAAGACTGTAACATGAAATGAAGATGGGTATTATATCATAATAAAGGAAACAATCCAACAAGAAGATCTAACAATTGTAAATATTTATTTCCCCAACTTGGGAGCACCCAGATATATAAAACAATTAATAACAAACATAAAGGAACTCATGGATAATAACACAATGACAGTATGGGACTTTAACACCCCACTTACAACAATGGACAGATCATCTTAGCAGAAAATCAACAAGGGAACGATGGCTTTGAATGACACACTGGACCAGATGGACCTAATAGATATATTCAGAAAATCTCATCCTAAAGCAGCAGAATACGCATTCTTTTTGAGTGCACATGGGACATTCTCCAGAATAGATCATATACTAGGTCACAAATCAGGCCTCAACAAGTACAAAAAGATCGAGATTATACCATACATATTTTCTGACCACAAAGCTATGAAATTTGAAGTCAACCACAAGAAAAAATTTGGAAAGACCACAAATAAATGGAGGTTTAACAATGTGCTACCCAGCACTGAATGGGCCAATCAGGAAATCAAAGAAGAAATAAAGAAAAAATACATGGAAATAAACAAAAATAAAAACACAACACAGTCCAAGCCTTTGGGATGCAGCAAAAGTGGTCCTAAGAGGGAAGTATATAGCAATACAAGCTTACCTTAGGAAGCAAGAAAAATCTCAAATAACCAACCTAACCTTATATATATAAGAGTTAGAAAAAGAACAACAAACAAAGCCTAGGAAGAAAATAATAAAGATTAGAGCAGAAATAAATGATATAGAAACAAACAAAAAACCCAGAAGAACAAATCAATAAACACAGGAGCTGGTTCTTTGAAAAAATTAACAAAATAGATAAACCTCTACCCGCCACACTTATCAAAAAGAACAGAGAAAGGACCCAAATAAATAAAATCACAAACGAGAGAGGAGAAATAGCAATCAATACCACAGAAATACAATCATGAGAGAATATTAGGAAAAAATACATACCAATAAATTGGACAACCTGGAAGAAATGGATAAATTCATAGAAGCATATAAACTACCAGAAATGAAACAGGAAGAAATAGAAAACTTGAACAGACTAATATCCAGCAAAGCAATTGAATCAATAACCAAAAATCTCTCAACAAATAAAAGTCCAGGGCCAGATGGCTTCATAGGCAAATTATACCAGACATTTAAAGAAGAGTTAATACCTGTTCTTCTCAAACTATTCCAAAAAACAGATGGTATCTCACTGTGGTTTTGATTTGTATTTCCCTAATACCGAGTGATGGTGAGCATTTTTTTCATGTATTTGTTGGCCATTTATAAATGTGTGTTTTGCTATGAAGGATGTGGAGAAGATTAGAAAATAATTGAAGTGGGTGTTTTAAGGAGAATATGGAAAAAGAAGATGTATTTGAGAGAAATCTATATAGTTAAAGAAACACAGCTTTGTTTTTAATGGGAAGGTAGGCAGCAAGAAAGTGGGATAGTCAGGAGTAAAGTTCCTATCTCTTATTGGAGAAACTAAGTAGATGGTGTCAACAGCTGAGGGAGTTAATACATAAGTGAGAAGCATCTTATGAAGAATTTGACAATTTTTTTTCCCTCTAAATGGTGCTTTTTAGATATTTGGAGAACACATACAAAAAATACCTGCCTGCAATTATTTGCATGTGTATTTGAGCTCAAGTACGGCCAAGACTGGATGGCAGTCATTGACTGGCAGGAGGGAAATCATTTATTTTGTCTCCCACTGCTAGATCTAGCATCTTTTATCCTAGTGTTAACAAACATCGAGTCCAAATATCACCTTAAATTTATTGAAAAGTTGATGTTCTTAGACATTTTTTTCTCAGTGGGAAATTCCTACTTCATAATCCTTCCTAGGTGAAGTTCTGGCCTCATTCATCCTAACTATGGAGGCTTTGGAGGATAAGAAAAATGTAGTGGAAATGAGTAAAAGTATAGGGAACATGATCATTAAGGAAGCAATACAAGTAAGCAAATTTGGTGATGGTTATTTAGAAATGATTGGGAAATCAGAGAAAACATAGAGAAAAGTGATTCATGTAGGTCTAAAAAAAAGGTGGTTGGCACAAGGATAGCACTTGAAATATATCAGCCTCAGCAACTGGTATAAGTAAATTAAAGATCGGAACATGTCCTTTGGGTTAATAACTATGAGATCATCGTTAACTTTGGAGGGAACTAATGGTGTTCACTTTAGGTAAAAAAGCAAAAAACAAAAAACAAACAAACAAAAACCCTGGCAGGAGCACAGGTTCAATTGCAGAGGTTAGACAAGTTAAGGTGAGCAGTTTTCCAGTCTATACCTGATATGGAGTTTCCTATGGTCCATTCGTCTGACCATAGATTAGAGCTGGTTCAGAGGTGTCTTGCCGCATCCGGATGCTTCTCCATCAGCCAACACCTCCAAAGCCACCAAAGTTAAAGTGTGTTAGTGGGTATCCTGTTTCCTTTCTTATGAAATCTCACAGAGCCTAGTTCTTATTGCCAAAACAGATACAAGGTAGAATAAACAAACATAGTTTAGAGATATCTTAGGCCTTAGATTTTAGCTCATCACTATGTAGTTTTGGGGTAAAAACCTGTGAATTGGAGAAGGTTTAGGGATCCTCGTTAGGATTTCAAAAGTCCAACTCAGTACAATACCTCAGGAAAGAAACCTGGATTTTGGTAAGGTGACATGCTTTCAACTAGTCTGGCTATTAAACAGCTACATTTAGTCCCATGAATTGGACGGATCAAAGTTGTGGAAGAAAAAGGGTAGTTAGTGATGCAATACAGAATTTGCAGTCTATTAAAAACCATTGTTGGAAAATCAGACACCAGAGCTATTGTTTTATGTAGAAGCATCTCCAACTTTTTATATAGGAGTTAATTATGTAGGTGTTCTGATTATCATTTATGTAATGTCTAGAATCTTAGAGCAAGCACACTGTTTTCATAGAGAATCAACTTGGATTTTCTTCTTGAAAAGATACTAAAAGAAATAATGTATGAAAGCAATCAAATGCATGTAAAATTACATATAGATTATATTGCTGATCCTTATTTTATTATTCAGAATGTAAAATCTGGATAGGTTACCAGTACCTGGACTTGTGAACAATCAGTTGGGATCCTATTTATATAAGGCCTTTGATTTTTTTTTGTTAAATAATGAATACCCAGAGGGGAAAAATGGGCAAAATTTGGTGATAATTCAGAAAAAAAAATGTTTATACTATTTATTGTTAAATAAAACCTGTCAGCAAAATTAAAAAGTGGAAATTATTTAATCTTGAAAACTAAATATATGTACATTTAAAGGGTCCTTATAAGATATAATTCACCAGTTCTTATAATAAGGTAGCATATTTAGACCATAGGGTAAACTCCAAAGGAAGTTGGAAACACCGTCACTCTAGTACCTTAAAAATCAAAAACCAAATTATCCATTTTTTTTTTGTAGCTGGATGTGGTCTTGCCTGAATGTTCATATTCTGTAAATACATTATCAGCTTCACTTAGAGTCTTTAGGATGCAGTTGTCAGGCTATACAGTATTACAGAAATTTGAAGGGGTGATGATTGATACCTGAGAAATAGATATATGGGCCTTTATGAATGAAGTTTTAGAAAAGAAAGTGATTCCTAGATATTGAAGAACGACTAAAATAAATTTCATAACTTCACTGCCATTAAACTTGTCTAACTTATTTTTTTAAACATTTGTTTATTTTAGAGAGAGAGAAGCGGGGAGGGGCAGAGGGAGAGAGAGTCCCAAGCAGATTCCACGATGAGCATTGAGCCCAGTGTGGGGCTCGATCTCACTCTCCTGAGATCATGACACTCAACTGACTGTGCCACCCAAGGGCCCCAAACTTGTCTAACTTATGTAAATATGTTTCAACAGCAGGATACAAAATATGTTACAAAGAAAACAAAAGAAGAATCGTCTTAACAAGCAAAGTGATGGTTTTTGATTAATTATTGAACCAAATGGGAGTTCATTAAAAGTAGAAAGATAAAGAAAAAGAGGAAAAAAAGAAAACACACTTGGGGAAATTTTGCCTACTCATAGATATTTTTTTAAATGGATGGAGTCAATTGGAATCTTGTTTTTTAAATAATATGATATGAAGCTTATCCCTGGTCTCCAGTGGGGAGCTAAGATTCTCCCATGTATGTTAATATGAAGAGTAAATAGTTATTAGACTTTATTCACTCTTAGAGAGAGAGAAATTGAAAGGGGTAACAAAAGTGGGAGGTGGGAGTGGAAAATTAGTTTTACATATATGGAAAAGTTTGATATAGATTATTAAAGGCAAAACATATTTATGGCTGAGTTTAGAGTAAAAGAAAATTCTACCATTATCTGGTTTTCTCTTTGGAAAACTGTAACTTGATAAGAGAGTCACATGAGAAGAAAAATACAGATTTTTTTTTATAAGAAAAGAGGTTTCTGATCTTTTCACTGTCTTTTAACTTTTTTACCTCTTGAATCTTATAAATTATGGCAAACATTGAATCTCAAAAGGGAAGGGTGTGTGTGTGTGTGTGTGTGTGTGTGTGTGTGTTACTTCAAGTGGAAGCATGATAATCTAGAATAAATAACAGAAATTGGGGAGAATGCTGAACAACTCTCAGCCAATAGATGCATGTCAAATGGGGAAGTGGATAGTCTCAACTGACTGCAGCAAGTTCTAGAGGGGAGAGAAACAAGTCACATTTTACTTAATCCTAGGAAAGTAAACAGAGAATTATTTCATTAAGTCAAGGGAGGAGGTAAAGGGGTTGTGGGCATCACATACCTTTGAAAATATTTCCAGGGACGCCTGGGTGACTCAGTTGGTTAAGTGTCTGCTTTCAGCTCAGGTCATGATCTCGGGGTCCTGGGATGGAGTCCGGCATCAGGCTCCCTGAGGCTCCTTCTCCCTCTGCCTTCTGCTCCCCCTACTGGTGCTCTCTCTGACAAATAAATAAATAAAATCTTTTAAAAAAAATGTTTCCAGATAATGGGTGAAGAAAAAATCTGGTAAGATGTAATATGGCAGTAGTGTGGGTCAGGAAAGATGATCTGACTATGTAGGTAGCACTTCATAGAAGCTTTGCTCACAGAAGTCAGTTCTGCACTTTTAAAAAAACATTTCCACCCCGCAAAAAGAATAGCTATAAGACAGTTTTAAAACTTCATGAACTTAATCATATAAATAATTTAGAAGTTAGAAAGAAATCTCTAAAAGAGTAGTTAGAGTAAACTGGAGTATTGTCCTGTGAGGATGTGGGCTTTGCACGTATGATCTAGAATTGAAAGTTAAATCAGAATCACTTTTGTCTAAGATTTCATTTGGATGCATGCCCATGAAATACTGTCATTCTAAGTTTCTAAATTTCAATTGCTTGAATTAATACCCAAATGGACTGACCCAGATGGAGTCATTTTCTGTGTGAGGGTAAGAATATGATGAGGAGATATACCACATCTTCAGAATTACACTAATTGCTTATTTATTTATTTATTTATTTTTATTTTTATTTTTTTTAAAGATTTTATTTATTTGACAGAGAGAGGTACAGCGAGAGAGGGAACACAAGCAGGGGGAGTGGGAGAGGGAGAAGCAGGCTTCCCGCTGAGCAGGGAGCCCGATACGGGGCTCGATCCCAGGACCCTGGGATCATGACCTGAGCCGAAGGCAGACGCTTAACAACTGAGCCACCCAGGCGCCCCTAATTTGCTTATTTAAAATTTAAATTAAAATGACCCCAAATGGAAATTATCTAAACAATATACTACTGCTATAGACAACAAAAAATAACTATGTCCTGGTTTTCTTATACATTTTAGAAGAAAAACATGTCAGATTTGTGCAATTTAATGTAAACACCTTAGTCTTTGGAAACTATTTTCTTTTTTTTTTTATTTCTTTTTTTTTATTCTTATGTTAATCCCCATACATTACATCATTAGTTTTAGATGAAGTGTTCCATGATTCATTGTTTGTGCA
>NC_138372.1:124310034-124324496 GCF_054177405.1 Leptonychotes weddellii
AGAGTTGTTGCTCTTCTTTTCTTTGATCTCCTGTTGAGTTTGTAGGTGTTCAGAATGGTTTGATCCCTATCCAGCTGAATTCCTGAGAGGAGACGAAATCCAGGTCTCCTACTCCTCCGCCATCTTGCTCCGCCCCCTCTACTGAACATTCTTAATGAAATACCTTAGAAAATATTGTTAACAGAAACGAGGCTAATTATTTTTAAGTTGATGAATTTCCCTTCAAAAGCAATGATGCCACAGGACTGTAAAATACGATGTAATTGTGAGGTAAGAAAGTTATCTTGCATATTGAGAAACTAAACAAGCCAATGTGAATAATCAAGACCAAGCATTTTCCATTAGCAAACTCTCCTCTTGCCAGCAGTCAATACCAATTCGAATGGTGATTCAGCTAGAAACAGCTTTTATACGTTTTATTTATTGAATAATACAGATTGCATAGATTAGCCTGGGAAAGAAATAATTTAAGTTCAATGAATGTGAAATTTATTAAATAATTTGGGCATAGACAGCTGTTATGGGCTGAATTTGTAAGTTGTTGTCCTAATTTCCAGTACCTCATATTATATTCAGAAATAAGGTTTTTAAAAGATAAGTAAGGTGAAATGAGGTCATATGGGTGGGCCCCAATCCAATATGACTGTGTACGAAGAGGAGATCAGGACAGACGCAATGGAGGAAAGGTCATTTGAAGACCCAGGGAGAAGAGGGTTGTCTATAAACCAAGGAGAGGGGCCTTAGAATGAAACCAAACCCTATCAACATTTTGATCTGGGACTTCTAACCTCTAGAACTATGAAGAAATAAATTTCCTTTGTTTAAGCTACCCAGTCTGTGGTTCTTTGTTATGGCAGCCCTAGCAAACTAAGATAATAGCCTTTCCTTTTTTAGATGAATAACCCGTTAAAGAATAATCATTATTGGGACGCCTGGGTGGCTCAGATGGTTAAGCGTCTGCCTTCGGCTCAGGTCATCATCCCAGGGTCCTGGGATCGAGTTCCGCATTGGGCTTCTTGATCAGCGGGGAGCCTGCTTCTCCCTCTGTCTGCAGGTCCCCTGCTTGTGCTCTCTCTCTCTCTGACAAATAAATAAAATCTTAAAAAAAAGAAATAATCATTATGAATATTAATAGAGAATCATTTCATTACCGGATTTGATCTATCTCTTCAGATATTTTGGGAATCAGCCTAACATATGCTTGCTTTTGATGGAATAGTTACAAATTGTGAACAATGTTAAATTTTACTCCCCAATCGTAGTACATGTATCTATCCAGCAAACCCTCCTAAGAATCTGAGGAATATGGTTGATCCTTTCCTTCATTGCGATGGATTCCTTTACAATGGCAAGATTTCCCTTGAATACAATAAACAGAAACACACTGAGAAATGGAAAAGGAGGTTTATTTCTCTCACCAAGGGAATAGCTTTCTTTGTGCAAGGGAAAGGCAAAATATTACCATAGAAATTGACTAGAAAAGATTGCTAACCTTCTTTAGTCTCAAAACTACTTTCTTCACTGTTTTCTTGCAAATCTTTCAGACATGGGGGAATAAGGAGGACTTTATTAGTTTGCAATTTTTCTTTAGATTTGCCACTTTGTGTTGTTTTAAGTCTGTCCTCTAACTTATTTATGAAGGTGTCTTGAATTATTTGTATCATTCCATTTGCCTACGGTCTACTCACATTATTTCAAGGTTAGTCTCTCTGAATTCATTAATGTTTGTGTTCAGAATAATCATTTTTGATTTCCCAGTTGTAGTCAGAGGCTGTAGCATTTCTTAATGTCTTATTGTTTCACATTTCTCTAAGTTTTATTTTTTTTTTAATAACTGCTAAAGAGGTTGAAAATAACAATGATTACAGACTTCTCTAACACTGTTTATCACTTAAGAAAACATCTTCAGCTACCAGACATTCCAGTTACTTTATATTCCCTTCAAGGAGTATATTCCGAAGAATATTTTATCAAGTTTCCAAATGGATTGAAAATCTACATTTAAAGTTTAATCCATGAATTGATTTAACAAATATTTATTGAATACAATTTTTTTTTGCCTGAGGTACTGGGTCATCAACTAGGAACGGAGGAAAACTATCCCAGTCTCTGCCCTCAAAGAACAAAACAACGGTAAAACAACAACAAATTGGCTGCCAGTATTTTCAAATATGGTGTAACTCTTGAATTGTGTCACACCATTGAAATACAGAAAATGACTTTTCCTCAGTGGTCTCTTTAACCTTTTGTTATTAACATTATGAGTTTTCATAAAAGTAGCCCGATTTAGAGTTGTCTTGATTTTCAAAGTATTTGCAGCATAAATACTCTAGTTTCACTATAGTTGCTTGATATATAATCATAATAACATTTCCTTTCTTCATGGAAAAATGGAGAATATAATGCCTATCTTGTGGACTTTTATTTGGGATAAAGGATATTATATGTTTGTATATGAATATATGTGTGTGTGTGTGTGTGTTCATGCACATTCACACAGTATATAAATGATGCTCTGGTAAATGTTTAGCAACCAACTCTCTAGGAGAAAAAAGCCCTGATAACGTAGTATTACTGATTTTCACGGTATTAGAACTCAACATGACTGATTTCAAGTTATCAATGTGACATCTACCAGCTCACAAAATCTCTGGAAATCTAACAGTTGGCTTTGGGGATCCAATATAAGCCAGGTCTAACACAACACTGCCCTATGATGTAGCTACTTAATACCATTGTGACACCCTAGAGGTGTGACAAATGGTAGTTTTTTTATTCACGTCCAAATTATGTACATGTTTGAGAAGAGAAAATACACTAAAAGTTATCTATTCTTTGTTTATTAATTATGATATGAAATAGGAGATTCTTTTCTGGCTACTTCCAACAATGGTTCCTTATAATGGAGGGGTCAGGTGTGGGGTGCAGAGCATTTGAAAAACATATTTTTTAATGATTAAAAATAATGTGAAAATGTTCCCAATCCTTGAAGAGTGCAAAGTTGATAGAAAAATATTAAATCACAGCTGTACTTATTATTAAGTAGAATTCCCAGCCAAAAAAAAAAAAAAAAGTCTTAGCAGAGTTTAGTTTTTTTTTTCCTTTTTATAAAGAAAGATTTTATAAAGACTTATAAAATCTTTTCCCAAGATTTTATACTCTACCCTTTTCTAAGTGCCATATGAAACTGGTTATGGGTTAGAACCATTTGATAACATCGTCAGTAGTACAAACACCATTGTATATAGTTATATGGCTAGAAGAAGGGTGGGCATTTGAGTTTATGTTCGAGCAGATACAAAGTAACAGTAACAAGACTTCATGTAAGAAACAGGCTGGGTAGGAGGCAGAGTCAAAGAAAAACAGACAATTAAGAAAGAGAAAACTGTATGGGAAAAGACAACCTAATTATGCTTGGAAAAAATTCTAAACTAAAGAAGCCAACAGGCCATGTGGAGAAAACTGTATTGTTATCCCTTCAAGATACACTTGTGTGTTTATAAATATGTGGGTAATAGGAATGAGGTGAAGAGATTTCTGCTAACAGAGAGCCAGTTTGGTTTCCAAGCTATAAACTTTTTCTGGCAGATTTAATAGAAGCAGAGGTTAGCAATTTAAAGTTTTTCATTGTGTGGAAAAAGTCAATCCAAAATCCTGTACTGGGTTGGGAGAGGACCATTGGAACATAGCAGGGCAGCAGGGAGCAGATCACATATTACTTAGGTCTCCGTTTATAGATTTCCTTCTCACAAACATATTCCCTGAACTTCTTAGTCAGGTGTCCCTCATATATGGACCCATATAATCCTGTATTTATTGCTCTCATTGCATTGATTAAACTATTAAGATTACCTTTTAAGTAGTGTGTGTCCTGTGTTGGAATGAATTCCTGGGGAGAATAAGGTTGCACACGTGAGTATGGATGGAGGTTGATTCTAACCAAGATTTGAGTAGACGGGTCAGTAGAAAGTCTTAAAATTCGGCTCTCTTCTCCCCACGTTACCTTGTGGTGTTCATTACCTCTCTCTTTAAAAATATATGCAGCCACTAATGCTCATGTCTGAGAGATAATAGGACAGCACAAATCTCTGTCAGGGTGGGGAGTTGATGAAAAAGGTATTGCCCTTAAGCATTCATTTCCATATTGTGTTCCCCTAGAACCCAGGGCTCATGTTTTAAAATTTAAGTGCCTTGTCTACTCTCCTTCCTGCTTCTTCCTCATGGTCTAAAGGCAAAACCCTATCCTAAGGTTTTGACTGGTAGAGTAATTAGCAATAGTTCTCTGATGCCTGGGACACACTGCCTGAAAGACAATGCTTTAGCACTTCTTAACTCACTGGAAGGGCCAAAAGCTAGACTAGGCTCTCTTTTAACCCTTGCATGACATTTATCATTTACAAAGTAACTGATGCCTTAAGGAAATGTGAGCTCACACACAAAAATCCTAGACAGACATTTCTGGAGAGTAACCAATGTATGAAAGACACATATGCCAATAACATAATAATTGATAGAGTTAACTAAAGAGATGAAACAAAAATTTAAAATAAGTGTATCTGATGTATGTAAGTATATAAAACAGGAGATTAGTATGTAACAAGAAAAAATCTTTAAAGAAGAACTAGGTAGAAATGTTAGGTCTGAAAAATATAATAGTTTAAAATAAAATTGTTGGGGCGTCTGGGTGGCTCAGCTGGTTAAGTGACTGCCTTCGGCTCAGGTCATGATCCCAGGGTCCTGGGATCAAGCCCCACATCAGGCTGTGGGAGCCTGCTTCTCTCTCTCCCTCTGCCCCTCCCCCACTCAGCTCATGCTCTCTCTCTCTCAAATAAATAAATAAAATCTTTAAAAAATTGTTTAAAAACAATAAATGGATATATATCAAAGAAGATATAACTTATCTTGGATATTCTCCTTTTCCCCTCTTCCAGATCCACTCTCCAATTATCCATCTTGTTCTTATTCCAAGAATTATACCTCAAGAAAAAAATCCTGCCCTCCTACTTTTTGTCAGAATCAGTCAATGGGTTGGGAGATCAGAGAAAGAAGAGATCATTCATTAACCCTGCCCACACCTCAGAAAATGATCCCTTTATTAAACCCTTTTTAATCACCCTTTTTGTAGGTGCACTTATTTGCTTCTTGGATTCTGACGAATATAATACTCAGTATCATCAGAAGCCCAGGAAACAGGCCTTGAAAATAAAGTTTTGAGATTGAAATGTTACATCTATGAAGAGTTGCATACATTACGTCCTTACCTGGGGCAAATGAAAAACTATAAACCATCCACATTGTGGAATGAGAAGAAGTGCAGGTGCAGGGCAATGTGAGGTGAGAACTGTGGCTGAGGCACTTAGGTGCTATTTTTCAAAGATTGTGGTTTATTATTGCAACATATGTTGGCCCTAGAAAGAGTACCTAGAGTAAAAGCAAGTGAAAGTGATGATGGCTTTACAGCTGCTTTGATAGTCTGGTTATCTCCTGTACCTGTGGGGTAGATCTGGCTGAGGATTATTAGTCTGGGATTGTTAACTAAAGCCCTAACTTAACAGGGGACTAAAGTCAAAGAGGATAAAATATCAGGTATTTGTCAGTGTTAAATGTTAATGTGCATTTGAGTCATTGGTATCTTTCAATAGTCCGAATGCCAAGATTCTTCATTTCTTTTTTTTTTTAAGATTTTATTTATTCATTTGAGAGAAAGACAGAACACAAGCAGGGGGAGAAACAGAGGGAGAGGGACAAGCAGACTCCCCGCTGAGCTGGGAGCCTAATATGGGACTCAATCTCAGGACCTGGAGATCATGACCTGAGCCAAAGGCAGATGCTTAACCATCTGAATCACCCAGGTGCCCAAAGATTTTTCATTTCTAAGAAGATCCCAGGGATTATCAATGTTCCTGATCTACAAATTGCAAAATTATAAAGAGCCCAAAAGTTGAGAAAGTAGGGAATGTTGAATTGGAACTATCATGTGCAATCTGGCTCAGCTTCTCCTTCCCTTATCATACCTTCCAGGAGGTTTGCAAGAAACAAGTCCCCAACATGGTATTTTTTAAAAAAAAAAAAAAAGCAAAAGCTTTGTGAATGAAACAAAGATGCTGCACTGAATATGAACTCCTAATTGCAGTGAGGACACAGAAAAGCAGAGGCTGGATGGCTGCATTTGACCAGTGAAAACAAGTCATAGGGCAGAATCTTTTGACTTGATAGGGATTTATGGTGATGCCTATGTGATCATAGAGTCTGTAGAAGTGAACTAGATGAGCAGTCTAGAAAGGTACTGTTGGCATATATTAGTAGGAGAATAGGTTGGGGGGAGGGACAGACCTCTAGCTGAAATCAACTTTTTACTTAGTTTCCAGATATAAGTAGGACTTAAAGCCCCTTGATTGACTAGGGGGTCATGTCCCTCTCATAATTCTGAAACGTGTCAAGACATATATGATGTGAAATTATATGAATCTTTCACCAAACTTTCTCTAGAAGGACCAGTGGCTATTTACTAAAGTGACTTTGTATTAGGGCTAGGGAATCACTCCAACTTTCTGAGCAATAATAGATAATGGCTCTACTATGGCTAGCTCCTGGAGACCTAGTGTTAGATTTTAGGTCTTGGCCAACATGTACCTCAGTCTGTATAGTAGGACAAAAAAGCCAATCCCTTTATTATTTCTCCAGTTCCAGAAATTGCAGATACAAACACACACACACACACACACACACACACACACAGTCTTTGCACTCTTTGCTTTACATTTTTGCAATTTGCAGATCAGCAAAATCAGCAACCCCTGGGACCTTGTTAGAAATGAAGAATCTTGACATTCAGACTACTGACAGCTACTGGTGATTCATGTGTATATAAATATATGCCTAATTTCTGGAACTGGGGAAATAATAAAGGGATAGGCTTCATTTAGGATAAATATGTATTTCACAGGTATAAATGATCTGAATATATTACCTGGAATGATTTCCTCATTGGTAACTTGACCCATGGAGCGAGAAGACCACAATCAAAGTCCCTGGAAGAGTTGTATACTCACCCACTGACAAGATATGCATTCTTATTTAACTTGATTTTTTTGTAGGTGCAAATACAAGATGAAACTTTGGAATGACTATGAATTACTGTATACCTTAATCAGGCAGTGATGCTAATATCAGTTGCCATTCCAGATTTTGTTTCTTTCCTGGAGAAAATCAGTGAACCCCTCTACGCTACTACTGGCCTAGAAATTACATGGTTTTTAATTTCAACCAGCAAAGAAAATCAGAAACAATTTGCTTACTTGTGCTAGGGATTGCAGTGCATCTTTACTATTGTACCCATTATTACAGGGCCGGTGAACCTTCATCATTTTTTTTTAATTTTATTATGTTATGTTAATCATTTTTTTTAAAGATTTTATTTATTTTTTTGACAGGGAGAGACACAGCAAGAAAGGAAACACAAGCAGGGGGAGCGGGAGAGGGAGAAGAGGCTTCCTGCGGAGCAGGGAGCCCGATGCGGGGCTCGATCCCAGGACCCCGAGATCATGACCTGAGCCGAAGGCAGACGCTTAATGACTGAGCCACCCACGCGCCCGAACCTTCATCATTTTTGATCAAAAGAAACCATTCTGGTCACAAAAGTGGACATAGTAGCAATTACATTAATGTGAATTTATTGTCTTTCTTCCCTTGCCTCCAATCATTTGCATTTGACCCTCTACCAATAGGAGTTTGAACTGCACAGGTCCATTGTACAGGGAATTTTTTTTACAGTGTAGTAGTATAAATGTATTTTCTCTTCCTTGTGACTTTTTTTTTTTAAAAGATTTTATTTATTTATTTGAGAGAGAGAATGAGAGACAGCACAAGAGGGAAGAGGGTCAGAGGGAGAAGCAGACTCCCCGCCGAGCAGGGAGCCCGATGCGGGACTCGATCCCAGGAGTCCAGGATCATGACCTGAGCCGAAGGCAGTCGCCCAACCAACTGAGCCACCCAGGCGCCCTCTTCCTTGTGACTTTTAATAACATTTTCTTTTCTCTAACTTACTTTATTGTAAGAATGCAGTGTATAATACAGTATACAAAATATGTGTTTTTCAACTATATATGTTACTGGTAAGGTTTCTGGTCAAGGATAGGTTATTAGTAGTTAAGTTTTGGGGTAGTCAAAAATTACACGCAGATTTTTTACTATACCTGGATCAGCACCCCTAACCCTTGTGTTGTTCAAAGGTCAGCTGTATATACAAGCACAACGTTATAGGTTTCAGTTGGGAGTATAATTGAATTGTTATCACCACATGATGATGTGAGTACTGTTAGGACCTCATGTGTATCCTCCCTGGGAAATGCATATTTTTACTAGATGAAGGACGAGAAGGACAAAGGGTTGAGCTACGCTGAATAGTCTCCATTTCCAATCTAGATCCTCTTTCTGCCCTTTTCCACCCTAAAAAATGCAGACTAAGCAATGAGATATTAAAAATGATTATGTGTCTGGCTTTGATGCATTTTGCGTTTGCTTCCTCCCAGTACAGGTCTTAAGTTCTGCTGACTTATTTGTGATCTCCTCATCTGGAAGCTTTCCAAAATGAATCAAAGTTTAACTACTTACCTTTTCCTCTTTCATCTTGGCAATATCTCACATCTTCCTCTCCCCACCCCCAATTAATTACTTAAAAATTTTCTTTGCTCATACCATAGTCTACTATATAAATGTGTATGTATACATATGTATATGTATATATGTATACACCCACCCACACACACACACATGCATGTATTTTTAGACTAAAAATCAAATGTGAATGGGGGAAGTAGGTAATATTCATGACATCTAAGATTACATATTCAAACATGAAGATCATAACTAAATAAGAGAATAATAGTGGCAGGTCTTCTGTGTTCTGGAACCAGTTTCAACTTGGGGGGGGCGGGGTCCACACCTCCAATAAGCAATTCTCTGAATACTAGCTGGATGTCCTACAATTCAACTCAACTCTGACACCAATCTACCTGGATATAGTGTTAGATTGCACAGGTTAAGAGTTCAGCTCTACAAGACTGGTCTCCCCCCAAGCCCCACTTCAGACACCAGTTGCAAGCCCAGGTAGTTAACTTGTGCTTCCAACGAATTAGCTGTAAGTCAGAGGTTCCACAAACCCATCTTTGGGTTTAATTAATTTCCTAGGACAGCTCACAGAACTCAGAGAAACCGTTCCCTCACTAGATTAGCGATTTATTATGAAAGGCTATAACTAAAGAACAGCTTGATAGAAGAGATACATAGGGCAAAGTTATGTGGAAAGGGGCATGGTGCTTTCTTGCCCTCTCCAGGCACCCCATTCTCCCCAAATCTCTATGTGTTACAGAGGCATGATTGATTAAATTATTGTTCATTGGCAATTGATCCAGCCTCCAGCTCCTCTCCTCTCTGGGAGTCAGGGGGATGGAGCTTAAAAAATTTCAGCCTTCTAATTACTTGATTGGTTCCTCTGGTGACCAGCCCTAATCCCTACATAATGCCCCCCTCCCCCTGCCACCCCCACATTCCATAAGTCACCTCATTAACATAACAATAGGCGTGTTTCATCACTCTCATCACTTAAGAAATTCCTAAGGTTTCAGGAGATTTGTGCCAGAAATGGGGACCAATATATATTTCTTTTATAAATCACAGCATCACAGCAGGTAAACAAAGCATCCATATGTGACATGCAGTAGAAAAGGCACAAGGTAACTAGCCTTCAGCTATTATACCATACTGAACATGTGGATTCAAAAAATGAAATACAGTAAAACTCCTAATACTAGAAATTCCAGATTACACATTCTAATAAGGGAAAACTGTACATTGGTTTTACTGAAAGCCTCATGGACATAACCTCTTAAAAATCTGCTACAGGCTCTGGATAAAGTTCTGTTTATATTTTAGGAGTTTGGAAATAAATCAACATTTTTGTATTATTATAAGGAGTGTTTTCTTAATCTTATTGATAGTACCATATTGTTTGCAATAATTTCTTTGTTTTTGCTCTTAGTCTTCATGTTAAGTTTTTAATAGGATTTGAGTAAGACTGTACACAGTAGAGCTATGGCATCAAATTGTGCGGGCTCAATTCTTGCTCCCTGTTACACTGTGTAACTTGAAAGAGTCACTTCAGCATTTCCCTGGCTTCAGTTTTTCTTTCTGAAAAATGGGAGTAATAACATTGCCTAAGCAGGTTTTTATCAAGAATGAATGGAAGTACACGAAAATCACTTAAGATAGTGTCCAGCACATAAAAAGCACTCCATAAATCTATAATTTTTTGTGATACCTGCTATTAATACGAAGATGAAAATGAAATAACTCCTACTTCCCAGAAAGACAGAATTATGGGTTCTTGGAAAGCCAGATATACTATAAATGTGCATCAATATACTGGATGGAGAGGGGTAAAATTGGAGAAATGTCTGAGTCAATACTGAGATATTAAACTTAGCGCTACATGTATCACATTGATTGATTTGTGAATATTGAACCACACTTGCCACCCAGGAATAAATCCCACTTAATTGTGGTGAATGGTTTTTTAATGTATTGTTGGATTCAGTTTGCTAGTATTTTATTGAGAATTTTTGCATCCATGTTCATCAGGGATATTGGCCTGTACTTCTTTTTCAGTGGAGTCTTTATCTGATTTTGGTATCAGAGTAATGCTGCCCTCATGATAAAAACCTTCAACAAAGTAGATTTAGAGACAACATTCCTCAACATAATAAAGGTCATATATGAAAAACCCACAGCTAATATTTTCAATGGGGAAAATCTGAGAGCTTTCCCTCTATGGTCAGGAATGAGACAGGATGTCCACTCTCACCACTGTTACTTAACACAGTACTGGAAGTCCTAGCCTCAGCCATCAGACAACAAGAAGAAATAAAAGGTATCTAAATTGACAGGGAAGAAGTGAAACTTTCACTGTTTGCAGGTGACATGATACTCTATATAAAAAACCCAAAAGACTCCAGCAAACACCTGCTAGAACTGATACACAAGTTCAGTAAAGTTGCAGGATACAAAATCAACATACAGAAATCTGTTATATTTCTATACACCAAAAATGAAATAGCAGAAAAAGATATTGAGAAAACAATCCCATTTGCAACTGCACCAAAGATAATGAGATACCTAGGAATAAATGTAACCAAAGAGGTGAAAGATCTGTACTCTGAAAACTACAAAACACTGATGAAAGAAATCAGAGATGACACAAACAAATGGGAAGACAGTCCATGCACATGGACTGGAAGAACAAATATTGTTAAAATGTCCACAGTACCCAAGAGCAATCTACACATTTAATGCAATCCCTATCAAAACACCACCAGCATTTTTCACAAAGATAGAACAAACAATTCTAAAATTTGCATGAAACCACAAAAGACCCTGAATAGCCAAAGCAACCTTGAAAAAGAGCAAAGCTAAAGGCATCACAATTCCAGATTTCAAGTTATATTACAAAGCTGCAATCATCAAGACAGTATGGAACTGGTACAAAAACAGACACATAGATCAATAAAACAGAACAGAAAACCCAGAAACAAAGCCACAACTCTATGGTCAATTAATCTTCAACAAAGCAGGAAAGACTATCCAGTGGGAAAAAGACAGTCTCTTCAACAAATGGTGTTGGGAAACTGGACAGCAACATGCAGAAGAATGAAACTGGACCACTTTCTTACACCCTATGCAAAAATAAATTCAAAATGAATTAAATACCTAAATGTGACACAGGAAACCATTGGAATTCTAGGGGAGAACACAAGTAGTAATCTCTTTGATATCAGCCATAGCAACTGATTTCTAGATACACCTCCTGAGGCAAGGGAAACCAAGGCAAAAATAAACTTTTGGGACTTCATCAAAATAAAAAGTTCTTTCATAATGAAGGAACCAATCACCAAAACTAAATGGCAACCTCTGGAATGGGAGAAGATATTTGCAAGTGACGTATCTGATAAAGGGTTAGTATCCAAAATCTATAAAGAACTTATCAAACTCAACACCCAAAAAACAAATAATCCAGTTAGAAAATGGACAGAAGACATGAACAGACATTTCTCCAAAGAAAACATACATATGGCCAACAGGCACATGAAAAGATGCACGATACTACCCATGATCAGGGAAATACAAATCAAAACTACAATGAGATATCACCTCATATCTGTCAGAATGGCTAAAATCAATAACACCAGAAATAACAGGTGTTGGTGAGATGTGGAGAAAGGGGAAGTTTCTTGCACTGTTAGTGGGAATGCAAACCGGTGCAGCCACTCTCGAAGACAGTATGGAGGTTCCTCAAAAAGTTAAAAATAGAACTATCCTACGATCCAGCAATTGCATTAGTAGGTATTTCCCCAAGGAATACAAAATACTGATTGAAAGGGATACATGCACTCCAGTGTTTATAGCAGTGTTATCTACAATAGTCAAATTATGGAAACAGTCCAAGTGTCCATCAAGTGATGAATGGATAAAGATGTCATTGGTATATATATATATATATATGTATATATATTGTATATATATATACATATATATATATACAATAGCAAGATTTCACTCTTTTTTATGGCTGAGTAATAACCAGTATATATATATATATATATATATCAATGACATATATATATGATGATATATATATATATACTGGTTATTACTCAGCCATAAAAAAGAGTGAAATCTTGCTATTTGCAACAACATGAATGAAGCTAGAGAATACTATGCTAAGTGAAATAAGTCAGTCAGAGAAAGACAAATACCATATGATTTCATTGATATGTGGAATTTAAGAAACAAAACAAATGAGCAAAGGGAGGAAAAAGAGAGGCAAACCAAGAAAAAGACTCTAAACTATAGCAAACAAACTGATGGTTGTGGGGTGGGTGAGGGGTGGGGGGCAATGTGTTGAATAAATGATGGGGATTAAGGAGTGCACTTGTGATGAGCACCAAGTGTTATGTGGAAGTGTTGAATCAGTATATTGTACACGTGAAATGAATATTACATTATATGTTAACTAACTGGAATTTAAATAAAAACGTGAAAAAGAAACATGGCTCTACGTGAAATCTTCCTGATGGAAAGAAATATAGATAAGGAGGTCTGTGTTGAAAACAGGTTCCGATTTATGGTCATTGTTTCAAGTGGGGACAGGGCATTATGATTAATAACAAGCTTAGAAAAATCATTTTTATTTTTAAGACAGGACACTCAAACAATGGACTTGGTGGCTGGTCTAATTAATTTTAAAATTTTAATAGGAAATTTCTTGCTCCACAGTTCCAAAGAAGCATTATTTTATAAATTTACATTTTTTGAGACCTTGAACTTAATGATTTAAATACATATGTATATGATAGTGATTGCCCAAGCTTTTTATAAATGAAGATTTTTTATTATTAGTTCTACCACTTTTTTTAAAACTATCTTTTGCTTACAAAAGTAATACTTGCTGATTGTAACAAATTAAATAGTACATTAAGACATTTAATTTTTTTCCATCTCCTCCCCCAATACAATGCTATTGCAATAATGGAGATTAATATTTTATTGTGAATCCTCAATGCTCTTGTATATGATTATGAAATCATTTCCAAACACAGATACATAGAAAATATTCATATAGGGTGCCTGGGTGGCTCAGTTGGTTAAGCGACTGCCTTCGGCTCAGGTCATGATCCTGGAGTCCCTGGATCGAGTCCCGCATCGGGCTCCCTGCTCGGCAGGGAGTCTGCTTCTCCCTCTGACCCTCCCCCTTCTCACGTGCTCTCTCTCATTCTTTCTCTCTCAAATAAATAAATAAAATCTTAAAAAAAAAAAAAGAAAATATTCATATAAATGCATACATGTTTATAAAGTATTTGTTTTATTTTGCTTTAGTTTCATTAGTTCATTTTACAAAATTAGGGTTATTCTATACATAGCTTGTTATTTAAACTTAATGGTATATCAAAATGGTAATAAAAATTTTTAAATCAGTGCACACTCAGACTAGAACATGTAGGTTTTGAATTAACTTTGTTTTTCTGTTTTGTTTTATTTTCTAATGCCAATCAGAGCTTTGGAATAGCACGAGGTAAAAAATGTCACCTCATTAATTTGGTAGCATTCTGTTCAGGAGCAAAATTATTTGACATTTAGAATACATAATTTCTCTAATTTTTCTAGCTTTTGGAAATTTTGAATGTAGTCTGAAGGCCATCACAAATTTCTTAGCTCCTAGGAGGTCTAATAAATGTTAACTGCTAAATTGCTATTTTTTGCTCCTCAAAGTATAATGAATAACAAGCCTAAAAATGAACATTATTAACTTTCAGAATTCTGTTAGAACCCTGTTGAACAATATGAAAATGTTAAATGTAAGCAGGAATTACCTAAATGCTTTTGAATTATGTTAATGTGCAATTCAATTT
>NC_138372.1:124324596-124361235 GCF_054177405.1 Leptonychotes weddellii
TGACCTGAGCCGAAGGCAGTCGCTTAACCAACTGAGCCACCCAGGCTTCCTAAACCTTTATTTTTTATTATTATTTTTTAAAGATTTTATTTATTTATTTGACGGAGAGAGAGAGAAAGCATGAGCAGGGGAGGGCCAGAGGGAAAAGGGAGCTTAGCAGGGAGCCTGATAACAGGGCTCAATCCCAGGACCCTGGGATCATGACCTGAGCCGAAGGCAGACGCTTAACCGACTGAGCCACCCAGGCGTCCCTATTTAAACCTTTAAAATATATTCATTAAATAAAATTTGACCCTATATATTAAATGTATATATATGTACTGTATATAAATATTAAATATCCAGTATCCAAATTTTTGACTGTCTTGCTTTTAGGTCCTGAAGTGTTAAGAAAATACAAAGAGAAAACTGTCAAATCATATCCACAAATCTGGGACCATATCCACTATCAAAATTTAAGAGGGGCGCCTGGTGGCTCAGTTGGTTAAGTGTACAACTTTTTTTTTTTTTTTTTTAAGATTTTATTTGTCAGAGAGCACACAAGCAGGGGAAGCGGCAGGCAGAGGGAGAAGCAGGCTCCTAGCTGAGCAAGGAGCCCCATGCGGGACTCAATCCCAGGAAGCTAGGATCATGACCTGAGCCAAAGGTAGACATTTAATCAACTGAGACACCCAGGTATCCCACATCTAACTCTTGGTTTTTCCTCAGGTCATGATCTCAGGGTCATGAGATTGAGCCCTTCGTAGGGCTCCATGCTCAGTGTAGAGTTTCCTTGAGATTCTCTGCCTCTGCCTCTGCCCCTCCCCCTGCTCATGCTCCCTCACCTGCTCTCTTTCAAATAAATATATAAATGTTTTAAAAATTACTAAAAATTTCAAGGATGTAGAAAGGCATGTGATATAGGAGACAAGAGGTTTTAGACTACTGCTACATAAAATACTTTTTTTTTCTTGGTCACATTAGAATTCATTTTGGTCCTGATTTAACTTATGTGTAGGTATATAAGTGAGAACATAATTATATAAAATGGAACTGTTTGAACCATGAGGTATCTAAATTTTATGCTAGAATAATTACATAGCATGCACAATATTTTCCAGGAAGCCATGACTCTGAAGTCATAGATTTGAGTTTGTGCGATATGAGCAAAACTAAACAGACCATGCTCATCCCGCTAAAAACATTCCAGAGTTAAGGACCATTGGTGTGTTTGCCAAGAAGTCTGTTATAGTATGTTTATGAGATGTTTTGACTTAATCATGTTTCTTCTTTCTCTGGGCATCCCCTATAGGACAGAAGGGATTTCAGACCAGTTGTTAAATCCTTTCTCTTCCAATTGTGAAGAAAAAAAACGACTTTCTCAACCATAATCATATTTTTTATGTAAATAAGATTCTTTAGTAACTCACTCAATAATATGTTAGTTTTTGAAAAACTTTTTTTTTTTAAGTCTCTTAAAAGGTTGACCCAAATTAATACGAGCCAGCACAATGATTAATTTCTTGACTTCAGTTTCAGAGGGTTGGACCGTCGACTTATCTTTAAAACCCAAATGATTTGGGGGTGGGTCTTGCACCATCACCTCAAGCAGTCATAGGTTCTGTTTCTTCAAATAAATTCTGGGAGATACTCCTAGAGGATTATAGTGATCATGTTCCTCTAGGGGAATGGTTAAGTGACAGTAAGGATATAAGGTGAATGACAAACTATAGCACATTCTATTGCTGCTAATATTATAGTTAATATTCTATCCCTCTATTACCCATCTGGATGCTAAGCACTTTGAGCCAACATACACCCCTGCAGGTCTCAGTTGCTAACTTTTCGGGGGATCCCAAACTGTAATCCCTGAATTGTGGCACCTATCCTCCATGATTTTCTAAGCCATGGTTTCTGTGCTTATGTATATGCCACCAAGATTGGGCAATAGAGTAAATGTGATATCAAAGTGGATCACCAAGGTGCCAAACAAATTTTTGTCAACAACTTAGACAATTTAGATGATTTGGACAAATTCCTAGGGAAAAATAAATTACCAAAAGTGAATCAAGAGGAAATAGAAAATATGGATTTATATAAACAAGTAAGTAGAATTACTATTTAGAAGTCCCCCTTGCCATCCAACACGCACACACACACACACACACACACACACACTCAAAGAAGCCCAAGACCAGATGGATTAAATGAGGAATTCTATCAAGTAATTAAGAACTAATATCAGTCCTTCATAAACTCTTTTACAAAATAGAAGTGAGAGCACCTCTTCTCATTCTATGAAGCCAGTATTACTCTGATATTAAGACCAGACTAAGACATTACAAGAAAAAAATTGTACTGGAAAACCTTCATGAACATATACGCAAAAATACTTTTAAAAATAGAAAACAGATTGGGCGCCTGGGTGGCTCAGTTGGTTAAGCGACTGCCTTCGGCTCAGGTCATGATCCTGGAGTCCCTGGATCGAGTCCCGCATCGGGCTCCCTGCTCAGCAGGGAGTCTGCTTCTCCCTCTGACCCTCCCCCCTTTCATATGCTCTCTCTCATTCTCTCTCTCTCAAATAAATAAATAAAAAATCTTTTTAAAAAAATAGAAAACAGATTGTACTAACATAAAAATTATTATACAGTATAACCAAGTGGGGATTATCCTAGTAATTCAAGATTGCTTTGACATGTGAAAATTAATTAGTGTCAGCACCATATTAATAGAACAGATGATCCAAAACACATGTTCATCTTAATAGCTAAAGAAAAAGCATTTGACAAAGTCCAAAACCTCTTTTGATAAAAGCTCTCAAGATACTATGAGTAGAAGGAAACTTCCTCAACCTGATAAAGGCACCTACAAAAAGTCCATAGCTAACATCATACTTAATAGTGAAAGACCAAATTGTTTCTCTGTAAGATTGGGAAGAAATGCAAGGACACTTGGTGTCATCATTTCTACTCATAATTGTACTGGGTTTTCTATAAATAAAAAGAATCTAGATTGGAAAAGAAGTAGTAAAGCTGATTTTATTTGCTATGACTCATTCTCCTATGGGAAAATCCATGGAACACATAGACCGACACACACACACACACACACACACACACACAATTATAACTAATAAATGTGATTAGTCACGACATAATAAGTATGAAAAAGTCAACATATTTTCTATATACTAGAATCAAAAATCACTTGGAAGTGAAATTAAGAAACAATTATATTAACAATAGCAAGGAAAAGCAAAAGATACTTAGGAATAATTTAAGAAGAATTAAAAATTGTTGGTGAAAGAAATTTAAAAGTAAATTTAGAAACATACCATGATCATGGATTAGAATAACTCTATATTATCAAGAAGATGGTTCGCTCCAAATTACAATTTAAATCAATATCAAATTTTAGTAGGCTTCTTTTTTGTCAAAATGCAAGCTGTGATGTTATAATTTATATTGAAATGCAAGGATTTCGAATTACCAAACAATTGGGGGAAAAACAACTAAATTGTATGATTTACACATTAGATTTTAAAATTTATTATAAAGACACTTCAAAAGCATTATGCTATGTAAAAAAGTCAGATGTGAATGTCCATTTATTTTATGATCCATTTATATGAATTGTCTAGAAAAAGCAAGTTTGTAGAATTAAAAAGTAGATCATCAGTTGCCCAAGGCTGAGAATGGTTGAAGATATTAAGTGCAAAGAAGCAAGATCATGAGAGAACTTTTTGGGCTGATGAGCATATTCTAAAACTGGATTGTGGTGAAGGTTGTACACAGATCTGAACATTTACCAAAATATATTGAACTGTGTAGTTACAGTGGGTGAATTTTGTGATATATAAAATATACCTCGGCAAAACTGTTAAGAAAAGATATATTATAAACATTTAAAATCTATTTTTCCACATATAGCAAATATGTGTATACTTATATATATTTAAATTCTCAGGCAATAAAAAGTAAGACTTGTTAGAATAATAACGATAAAGAGAATAAATATGCCATTATCTGGGAAGTGAGGACTACAAGGACCATGCCACTGTATGGGTTCCTAGGAGCTTACAGAAAAAAACTGATTAGCTAAGCGCTCCAAAATCTCTGCACAAGATGTGGTCAGGGAGGCTGACATTTTGCACAATGACCTCTAAATACAATGAGGCTAGTACAGATATAAATAGGACCTCAAATGTGTACTATAGAGTCAGAATGTAAGAGTGTATTTAATAACAATAACACTTTGAAATATCTATTACATTATTCAACATTTTATTCATCACATTAAAAACAAATTACCTCCTACATTGCAAGCTTAGTGTTAGCCCTCTTATATACAGGCAAGCAAAATTACTCTGCTCAAGTTATTCACAGTCCTGGGTGAAAACAATTATGAAAACAAAAGTTCCAAAGTAAAATGTGCCAGTGGTTTTTAAAATGGATTATATGTAAGACATGAAACTTGTCTAAGATTTTATAAGGAGCATGTATAAGTGTGAAACTTTAAGGGAATCAATTTTTAAATCCTTGAATTCCTTAATACTTTTCTAGAACTGATCTTCCTGATAATACACTTGAAAGAAGATGCAGAGATACAGCTTCCTGCTCACTCTCCCTTTCAAAATTCCTCACACTTTCAAAAGTGAAACCTTTTTCTCTTTTTCATAGCAACCTGATTATGGTGCATAGCTCCAAAGCATAACAACCTCATGGGCACTATACAAAAGAACAATTAGAAATATCTTCATTTAGAGAGGCAAACCATAAGATGCTGAACTCTAGGAAACAAACTGAGGGTTGCTGGAGGGGAGGTGGGCAGAGGGATGGGGTAACTGGGTGATGGGCATTAAGGAGGGCACTTGATGTTATGAGCACTGGCTGATATACGCAACTGATGAATCACTAAATTCTACCTCTGAAACTAACAAAAAATTAAAGAAATATCTTATCTAATGTGAATCTAAGGGAATGAAATAACCAAGAATTGAGTAACAGATTCTATATTATTGCTTTCAACAAAATTGAATAAAACGTGTCACCTGATCATTAACTTTCGAAGATAGAGTACTATAATTTAGTGGCATGTAACCCAAGAGATATTTAAAAAGGGTGAATTTTATGTTTTTATTTTATTTTTTTTAAAAGATTGTATTTATTCATGAGAGACAGAGAGAGAAACAGAGGCAGAGGGAGAAGCAGACTCCCTGAGGGGCAGGGAGCCTGATGCGGGACTTGATTCCAGGACCCTGGGATCATGACCTGAGCTGAAGGCAGACGTTTAACTGACTGAGCCACACAGGCGCCCAAAAAAGGGTGAATTTTAATAACAAAAGAGCCATTCTCATCAGCTTACAGATGAACACTTACATCTACAAAAGCAAAAACAGAAAATGAGTGTAGGCCATTCTAGAAATAAATAATTTTGCTGGTGGACATGTGAATCAACAGAAAAAACATTAACATATCGCCATTTCTCTCATTTTAGATTTTTATGATTGTTATTTAACAATTTTAAATACATTTATATTCTTTTGATCAAGTGTGTACTAATGCTAGGATGATAATTAAAGCATGTAAATGTTCAGTAGAGTATATATTCAATGAAAATTTTTAAATTCTGCAACTTTGTGCTTCAAAGAAATATGACAGGTTGACTACTGAACTCTTTTTTTAAAATATATTACATAAGAAAAAATCACAGAGAAATTTGTAATATGTTCATATACAAGAATGAGGAATTATGTAAGTATTTTGATTATTAAAGAAGTTATTCACAAAACTTTTAATTATATTGTGGGCATTTAATATTTGATATTTCTATTCTATTGAATATTTTTAAAGTTATTTTTAATCTATATTTTCTTAATATTGATCTTAACATTATTTTATTAATAAATCAATATTTTCCTTTTAAGCACAGAATGTTTTTAATTGTCAACACAAAATGGTGAACAGATACATGATTTAAAAAACATTTGAGATGTGTTTTATCAAGGATGATTAAACAAAATTGATGTTTACTGAGTATAATCTATTTCATGGAAATGTGGCAAAGAAGCTTGGGGAGGCTTAATTTGAAGTCTATGAAATGGATAAGGAAGTCACTAGAATGATATATAAACTGGAGATGGAAGGAAGAAAATTAATTCCAAGAACCTTAGCAGGTGCCATTGGATGGACAATTAAAAAGCCTATTTTTTCCAGTAGCTTTGTATGATTAGGAATGGAAATGCATGTGACTGAACAGTTTTTCTTTTTTTTTTTTTTAAATATGTATATGTAGACCCACATCCAATATATAAACCAAAGAATGTCTGTTTATAAAATAATTCCCTAAATCTGCTTAAAACAAAAATAAACTTCTTGACCTCAGTTGAAAGCAAAACTTTATTACAGCCTATTAACTAAAAATTTTAAATTTATCCCTCTCTTGATCACAGGATAAACCATACATGGTTATTTATCTCATTTACTGAAAATATCCATATTGTGCATTTATTTTAATTCTATATAGAGAAAGGCTACATTGTATTTCAAGTGAAAATCATGATGTTATGTATAGTGCCATAGCTGGAAGTGATCAATATCACTGTGAGTGGCTTCATGATGAAATGATCATAAAACTAAAACTGTATATTAAAAAGCAACAACATAACTAGAATAGACAGTAATGTGATGTTAAATTAGTGACATGTAATGATTGAAAAAAGGGTAATGAAAACATCATTTTTTTGCAATTTATATATGAAATAAAAGAGATCTTGCCCACTTGTTGAATTGAAAAGTATACAATATGTCTGTATTCTTTCAGTTCATTGGAGAAATAATTCTGCATTCTAAATAGTTAAACATGAATTCTAGATATATCATTTTTTGAAACACACTAATTGAACTTCTTCTCTATTTAATATTTGACATGCTCACTGATGAGTATGAGATTTTTATTAAAAAATCCATGTGGAGGGGCGCCTGGGTGCCTCAGTCGTTGAGCATCTGCCTCTGGCTCAGGTCATGATCCCAGGGTCCTGGGACTGAGCCCCACATCGCACTCCCTGTTCGGTGCGAAGCCTGCTTCTCCCTCCCCCACTCCCCCTGCTTGTGTTCCCTCTCTCGCTGTCTCTTTCTCTGTCAAATAAATAAATAAAATCTTTAAAAAAATAAAATAAAATAAATTAAAAAATCCATGTGGATATAGTATGAATCAACTCTCACACAGATTTCAGGTTTGGTAAGAAATGGGAAGATTGATTTCATCAGGAAAGTGAGATCCTGACATAAGTAGAAAATCATGAGAGCAGGAAGGCAGATTGCTAAACCACTCTTAGCAAAAGCAGCAATTAGTCAAAACATAGCCAAGTTAAATACAATCAGACTAAACCAAACTAAAATTAGGCAAGATTAAGGATCATTGGCAGTGGGCAACATGGGAGTTTTCTTTCCTTTTTTGTTTTGGTTATTTTCCAACTGAATCTATTTCCTCACTGTGAGCAAATGAAATCAAGAAGAATAAAAACCGGTTGAGTTGTTTAGGCACATTGTTATAGTACAAGTCCTTGACCTGAAGAAGAGTAAAATAAGTGGGAAGTTGAGGGGAAGGAGTTACAGGCAAAAGGATGATAAAGAGTGGAATGGGAGGGCAGCTCAAAATGTATAAATACTCAAAATAGATTCAGAGCAATGGTGCAAGCATGAATGAATGTGTGCACCTGGGATGAGGATTGGTGCTAGGTAACACAGGAATTTACATTTTAATAAACATTGTATGGATTCAATTCTAGGAAATCATTGCAGGCTTTTTAAGTAGAGAGACAGTTTCTAGGTCTTTGTGTACCTTCATTTCCCTGAGAATATTTCCTAATCCTCCTCATCCAAATTACTCCACTTACAAAATGCTCAGTTTTGTTAAAGCATCTGACAGATGCACAAGTCTGCTTTAGAGTTTTCCAAATATTTATTCATTATCTTTAAACTGAGCTTAATTTTTTAAAGTTGTTTCCAGAAGTAAATGGGCATGATAGAGAAATATTGAAATCTATATAGAATGACGTTCAAATTATTTTGTGGTTTTATAGACATATTTCACATCATATATAAAAAATACAAGAAGTCAGCGTCTAAGTCCACACAAATTCAGCATCTAACAAAATCACCATTATCACCAATAAAGAGTATCTGTTATCATATTGTCTGTTTTTTAAAAAAGATTTATTTACTTATTTTAGAGAGAGGGAGAGAGAGAGAGCACGCAGTGGGGAGGGACAGAGGGAAAAGGAGAGAGAGAATCTCAAGTAGACTCCTCATTGAGTGCGGAGCCCCGTGAGGGTCTCAATCTCATGACCATGAGATCATGACCCTGAGATCATGACCTGAGCCAAAGTTAAGAGTGACTGTGCCACCCAGATGCCCCACATTGTCTGATTTTTAATGGGGCATTTTACTTCTACAAACAACTGAACGAGCTAGCCAACATAACAAGCAAAGTAATTACATTGCAAGTGACAGATATTTATAATCTAAAATATTGTTTTATTCAAACTGGTGACCCTGAGGTGAAAATCCTGTGTATTATATTACTAATCACAAGAATTTTCTTGTTTTTCACAATCCTTATTTTTAACAAATGCCATGAGATAATATAAATTTATTCTAAAGCTATATAATATTACTGCTATACCTTTTCTATGTTAATATAAATGTAACATGGTAGATGTTATATTATTAAGATTTATAGTGCATATACTCTTTCACTTGTCCATCTTAGAAGGGTTCACTTGGTACTCCATGAGGCAAACGATTCTGCCTGTCAGCTTACCTCACAGATCTAGGAATAATGAACACATCAGATGCTGACCTCAAGCAATATTCCTTCTGATTTGTTCCCTTTCATAGCACACTTGGGTTATGCCCCATTACATCCCATGCATTGTTTCATCTCAAGAGTTTCTCAGACAATGGAGAGGTGGGGGAGAGGAAAAAATAGAAAAAAAAAGATGGATTTTCCAGTTATAGAAAAATTGTTTTCAATGAGAACCAAATGAAAAGCAGAATCTGTAGCTACTCTTTGAATAAAGAGGCAGATCCCATAGGTTTTTCCAGATTTCTGTGATCATAGTATTCATTTATTCTGCTCCTATCTAAACTAATTCTGAAGATAATAAAAGCTGGTGGCCCAGATTAATACTCTTTTTTGGCTTTAAATATGTATATCTGTTGTTCCTTTCCCTTGCTGGGAAAATCAGCCTTACTAAAAAATACACCATATAAAAATAATTTTTAGAATTATTAAATTCAGTGGCACTTTCTGCACTGGTTTTGAAAATGTTATTAAAGTCTTTAAGTACAAGTGTATCTTTGTCATAATATATGTGTTTACTATTTTTTTAGAAAAAAGCTAAAATATTCTGTCTTTTGCTTCTTGTTATCCTCTCTGTTTCCATTATGCATGTGTTTGCTGTGCCTTTTTGTTTGTTCCTATGATTCATGTTTGCCTTCCAGGAGTGGAGTGTATTAGAGGATAATA
This sequence comes from Leptonychotes weddellii, assembly GCF_054177405.1. Taxonomy (NCBI): domain Eukaryota; kingdom Metazoa; phylum Chordata; class Mammalia; order Carnivora; family Phocidae; genus Leptonychotes; species Leptonychotes weddellii. Next base: position 124,334,107 of record NC_138372.1, read on the forward strand.
AAATTATATGATCCAACTCCTAAGTAGCATAAATGAGAAAAAGAATCTGGTGGCATCAGTGAGGTTTTTTGCCTTTTGGCTTTCTCTCAATTTTTCACGTAAATTCCTTACCTGCTTCCTCTCTTCAAGAAGACCCATCCTTCTGAATTCAGTGTTATTCCCAGCCAGGAAGACAAACCTTAGCTCATGAAAAGCAATGTATTATTTTTAAGCACTATATCTTACAGACACTATTATTACTATAATGTACAACTTGGTTGTTTTGGACCATTTGTCTTGACTTGTTAACCAGGTATATGAACTTTATTTAGCTTTTTACCTATGAGTATTGATTTAATGATTCTTATTTTTTTATTTCCATAAATATGTTATATTAAGGATATATGTTATAATTATGAAACTAAGTAGATAAATCCTCATAAAACATATTGCAAGAGGAATCAAAAGTAGATCCCAACCCTGCTTTATAGAAAAGATATATCCAAAAAGTAAAAAAGCAATCAATTTGAAAGTCATTGAAAAATAAAGAAAAATAATATATTGAGTAACTTTTGTTAGAAGGACATAGTTATGACATTATTATTTAAAAAAAAAGAAAAGAACAACTTCCTTTCTTCATAAAACTAGTCCCAAACTGAAATATAAACATGGCAATACTAATTAAAAATAAAGAGAGAGAAGTAAATAGTGGGAAGATAGGAAAATTTGATCCAAGCCATAGGACAAGATTGAAAGTTTAAGATATGTTTGACTGGAGTCTCAGGAGTGGTAAAGAGAAAGAACAGGGCCCATAAAATTGTGAAGAGATAATAGCTACGAATTTACTGAAACTAATGAAAGGCAATGACAAATCCATGATGTGTGTGGAAGCCCAAGCATGATAATTAAAAAGAAAAGTACCTCTGAAACAAATAATACATTATATGTTAAAAGAAGAAGAAGAAGAAGAAGAAGAAGAAGAAGAAGAAGGGGAAGAAGAAGGGGAAGAAGAAGATAGTAGGAAGGGAAAAATGAAGGGGGGGATTTCGGAGGGGGAGATGAACCATGAGAGACTACGGACTCTGAGAAACAAACAGGGTTCTAGAGGGGAGGAGGGTGGGGGAATGGGTTAGCCTAGTGATGGGTATTAAAGAGGGCAGGTACTGAATGGAGCACTGGGTGTTATACGCAAACAATGAATCATGGAACACTACATCAAAAACTAAAGATGTAATGTATGGTGATTAACATAACATAATAAAAGAAAAGAAAAAAAAGAAAAAAAAAGCACAACTAGGCATGTAAAGAAGAAACATAAAAAGAAATCTTAAAGGAAGACAGAGAAAAAAGGAATATATTCACGTTCATATTTTATAAAATGGATTATGCACAGAGAGGAAAAGTTTCTCCATTTAAGTTCATGCTAGATCTTCATATGATTTGATTAATATCAAGAATGTGGAAGCATATCTGTCATTGTTTGCTACCAGCGATAGAGAAAAATATGTGGAGCTATCAGAAAATGATGCTATTAGACAATAACAATTTCTGTGCAAGAAAAATAATCTCTGTCATGCTGGGAGACGTATATCATCCCATATATCAAACATGTTATGAATATACATGGGATACAGGCATAATATCCCTCTTATTAATCAATATTAGAGGCTGGAAATAGCCTCTGCTTAAAATATCCTGTGCCATTCTACTCTCAAAAAGCTAAAGAAATGAAAGTGACACTTTGTGGCATGTGTATCCCTTGCTGGTTGTGAGTTTATGGCAGATATTTACTTTTTCCTTCACTAAGAGCTGTAGTGTCTGCCTCTGTTCATTTTTGAAATCACTAGATTTTGCCATATTTAAACACCATACGTTGAGGAAATAATTAGATATGATTGCACATCTTGCCAAGAAAAACAAAACCCTGATAAATGTTTCTTCAACTATTAAATGAACAAATAAGATTGAGTCCCTATTATCTATACAGAAAAAATTACAAATTGTAGGACGTGGTCACTGATATCAGCAAAATACTACTTCAGGTCACTTCCTCTTATCATTTGACTGGATTATTGCAATAGCCTTTTGACTGTTCTCTCTGTACATTATTGTTTCTTCTGATCTCTACCAAAATAACTTTTCAAAATTAATTTTTGGTTTATGGCATGAAAACTTGATAGTTTTAATCTGTTCTTTCATTTAATCAGTGCCACTTGGCTCACCGCATTGTGGGGAGGAACTTTGGTAGTTACATGACAATGAAATCGAACACTTCATCTACTTCTGCCTGGGCCAACCGGCTCTTTTCTGTCCAAATTTGTTTAATGCATGCATTGTGCCACACAACCCATGATCCATTCAAATACAGGTACTTCAGCCTAAATTTCAAACACCAGGTCCTGAAATCTTCACCATTTCCTGAGGGGACACCTTGAACTCTAAACCTTTATTGCATTGTTTGGTACAGAACATTCTCTGTACTAATTTGTTGTGGATATAAAACAGAGAAACAGTTTACATTTGTATTTATTTTCTATTCCATACCTCTTTGTCCCGTGTTTTTTCTCCTTAAAATCCATTCCTAAAAAAAAAAAAAGCAAATTGTTGAAGTGTGGAAAAAATTTTTTAAAAAATGTGAGCCAAGTTCTGCCAACCTTCCTACTCTTCTTTTCCCTTTCTGTGTTCTAATGTATTTTTTTTTTTTTATTTTGTGTTCTAATGTATTTTGACAAAATTGTATTTACTGAACCATTGGTCTGCTGGCGGAAGAAAGAATGATTCAACGTCATTCGTTTGTGTTATCATGGTAACATTTCCCTGAGGGGCTGTATTAACATTGAAACTCTGGCTCCTGAGTATCTACTGTAAAGATGGATACTGATGGATGACCATTCAAAAATGGTCTTTTCAAATGGGGATTAAATGCAGTTGATAAGCATTTGGGCTAGAGCAGAAGGCACAAGCCAAGCTGGTTACTACTGCAAATGTTGTAAGACCTTGATTTTCATTATTTATTGGCAGAAAACTGAAATAAAAAGAGTCTCCCAATTCTCCCCTCCCCCCAGAAACTATTCCTATTTGCATGGAATATTTTTTTTAATTTTATTAGCACTTTATTTAAGATTTATTTATTCGAGAGAGAGAAAGAGAGCACTCACAAGCAGGAGGAGGGGCAAAAAGAGAGGAAAGAGAATGGCTCCGAGCTGCTGAGCCCGAAGCCAGTCTGAGATCATGACCTGAGCCAAAACCAAGAGTCCTCTACTCAAACAACCGAGCCACCCAGGGGCCCCTTACCAGCACTTTATAAATTCAAGTTAATAATATGAAAGTGATGATATTTTCTTTAATAATAAAGAAAAGGAGAGCGAGAGACCTAAGGGCATTTGGAAAGAAAACTGCAAACCATTTGAATGAAAATGACCAAACCTAGTATAATGCATTCTATTTAAGTAGCCAGGGGAAAGGTAAAAAAAAATAGTAGGTATACCTCCCATGATTATAATGTCAGTATGCACACCATATTTATGAAGACTCTGTTAACAGCTTACGTGAAATTGTTACACTACGATAGGACGATAGAACAGAGATTAGAAACTACCACCTCTTGACGAATTTGTAAAATAATTGCATGATACGTGCTACCATTAAAGTAATGCTCGTTGGTTTTGATAACCAGGATGTCTAGTATTTAACGTATTTCAAACTCTTGCTAAATGTCGTTAAATGCTGTCAAAGTAGATCTGCCCTCAGATTTTAATTTTTTTAATGTGGACCAATAGGGACTGGAGAAGAGGTCGGAAAGGTGGGGACTACATCAGCGCGGAAGAACACTCTCAGTGTCTTATAAGGGAAACCCTGCGCGGTCAGAAACGGTGGAGCGTCACCTGGCGGGCGAGGAAGTAGAGCCGGCTTCAGGGAGGAAGGCGCTTGCGTGGAACCCGGCGGGGCACTCGCCCGCCGGAGAGCAGATGGCCTGGGGCACCAGCGGGTTGGGGGCCGGCTCACGCTTAGCGTGTCCATGTGTCTTCCAGGTGAAACCCGCCTCTTTCCAGTTATATGCCTTTTCTGGCGTCCAGGTTTCTCCTCCTTTCGTACTTCCATGTTCTGCTGCTTTGAGGCTCCAGTTCTTCAGGATTCAGAGCTGTTGCTGTTCTTTACTCGCTTGGGTGCCCAGCGTCTTCCCACCAAAGCATCTGATGTCGACATTTACTTTTTTTTTTTTTTTTAGGAAAACTGCATTTATTCCTTTAGGGGTTGGAAAACTTAACTGGTACAGGGAAAAAAAAAGTGTAGTCCATTGCAACAGAAAGAAACCTAGTGCTACCCAAGAGAACTGGTGGCTCATCTGGGAGAGAACTTGGATGCCGTGAGGGGGAAGAGCCTCTGCCCTGGAGCCGGACCCTGAAGTCCAGGTGAGACAAGTTTTGCCATCTTCTTTCTAAATGTCTGCCTCAGGCATGAAACCAAATTCCTATTATCTTAGCTCGGTGGTGGTGGTGGGGGGGGGGGCGGGGTACGGGCATATGTGTGGCCATTTTTTTTTTTTTTTAATATTTTTTTGTTTTTATTTCGATCTTTACAACCCAGTGAAATAGGATACTAGGATTATTGTCCCTGCTGTGTAGAAGCAGCAGCTGAGGTTCAGAAGTTAAGACTCTTTTGTGAAAGGGTCTTTAATGGGTTCAAGATCACACAGCAAGCATAGGGGCAAGCCTGGGTTTGAATCCAGTCTCTTTGATTATCCATTCAGTATTCATTTATCCTTGCAAGCATGTGTTTACTCAGGATCTGTTCTTTCACACCTTCCAGATGCCATGCCCTCTGCTCAGACAGTGGTGACAGCTGTGAACTAGGCAGATAGGGACCTGCCCTGGTGAATCTCAGTAGCGTTGTGACCCATCTTGTCACCCTTATCAGACTGTGAGGCCAGAGGGCAGATGCTGTTGCAGCAATGACGTAGCAAAAAAACTAAAGTGCTTTCACTGAAAAATCAGGAATGGATGATAAAGTGTGTAGAAACTGAAAATTTACAAACTATTTAAATCTTATAATTGCTAACTGTTCAGAAGCTACACCCAGGGATCATGGGTGGTGGTGAACAGCAGAAAGGGATTATGGATGAACCTGCATTGTTCTAGCTACTTGCCGTGCTACCTATTTCTGTGGAAAGCCTGACTGATTAAATATTGAGCCAGGCTAATGCTGGCAGCCTGTATAAGAACATGATCATTAATAACTTAAACACAGTGATTCTTCGTTGTTTTCAATGCAAAATCTTGAATCCTTAAAATTGATAAACATGTTGTTTGATCTTTAGCTTTCCTTTTTGGTCTTAACTTTCATTGAACTCTACCTTGAACACCACACTTCTATCAGTAAAGTGCTATTTGCAATTTACTGGGAGTATCCAACTTCCTCTTACTTAGTGGCATGTGCATAGACTTTTTTTTCCATGAGACCTGTCCTCTAACTTCCCCAGAGGTTAGTTATGTCCTTCAGATATCCTCCCATGGAAATCAATTTTATGTGTATTGCAGCATTAGATTAAAATTACCTGTTTGTTGTTTATCTCTTCCATAAGACCAAGTTTTGTGATGAAAGGGATCTCTATCCATTTTTTCCCCATCATTTTGTATGGTTCTGGCATATTATAAGCACTTGGATATTTATGAAATGGAGGAAGACTAGGTAGACAGGTAGTAAAATGTCGATCTCCCACGAGGTTGTTTGCACACTGTATTAAAAATACTGAAGTGGTAACAGGAAATTAACATGAGTGGGACAAGTGGAATGAGGGAGCACAGCATCATAAGATACTGAATATAGAAGAGACTTTCTTCTTGAATGCTTGTCCTTGAAAAAAAGATTCAAGTTGCATTGATATAAAGAGGACTGTAACAATATGGTGTTTCTGCTAGAAGATAGTTTTCAATATTGGACCAAGGCAACATTTGTTGAGGGATTAGTGATTAAGTTCCCATCTGGAATATGACAGGAATGGATTGCACAGTTCTGGCTTGCACAGAGGAAAGTATCCTGCTTTATCCAACACCCTCCACCCCCTTCCGCATTTTTTATTCCCAGCTTCCATGTATTTTTGGACCTAAACTCTCTAACAATAGGAACTTTGTAACACTTTTGTCAGTGGATTCTGCAGATTTAACATTTGTCCCATTAGCCATCTCATATGTTTGGTGTTCAATATATTAATATTTTTTCAACATTTTAGATGTGATAAAACTATCAAATACATTAGGACATTTTCCTACATGTTTTCAAAAACAAAAGAAAGCAAAATGAGACGAAACAACTAACCGACCAAACAAATGAAAAAGCTATTTCTTAGAGGGTTAGAGGAGTCAGAGATAGGGTGTTTGACTGCAAAGCTGACAGCAGTAAATACAGAATGCCAAGGGATCATATAGTAACAGTGAGTACCTTAAAAAGAGTTGAAATGAAACACAAGCTACAAAATACATATAGACAAAACTTTAGCCTCATTTTTCTCTTTCTTCTACCAAAAAGTAAGTGGAGTGTGCTGGGAAGACTCTCCTAAGGACAAATCAAAGACAATGTATTTTTAAGTGTGTAGTTTAATAAGGTATAATTAAAGGTATAATTAAAAATTATAATTCAAGTGTTTTAATATTAATATTTGTTTTTTTAAAATGTCATTGATATGAATTATAGAAAAGAAAAAGTTAAGGATATTAAATCCTTAGAACATACAATTTAATCCAGCTTTTGAGATAACTTTCTAGTCTACCACAGAGGATGTGAAGTAAATAATTCCAGGTGAGAAAAATCTCTTTCTCTGCCTGATACCTATTTTTATCAACCTCATCATTCTCCTAATGTGTGTTTTTTATAGAGCTGTCCTAAGTCTAGCATTAGTTACAGTGCCCATATTTAGGCACATCAGATAATTGGTTCAGTTCTTAATCATTTTTTATTTTATTTATTTTATTTTTTTAAAGAGTTTTATTTATTTAACAGAGATAGAGAGAGAGCATAAGTAGGCAGAACAGCAGACAGAAGGAGAGGGAGAAGCAGGCTCTCTGCTGAGCAGGGAGCCCGATGGGGGCTCGATCCCAGGACCCTGGGATCATGACCTGAGCCGAAGGCAGCCGCTTAGCCGACTGAGCCACCCAGGCGCCCCTTAATCATTTTTTAAATGAGGCAATATAATATGGCACAAACGTGTGGGGGTAAGGTATGTGAAAAATATAGAGAAAGCTCTGGAAATCATGTCTGTTAAGGCATGCTAGTTGTTTAACTTGGTATGACAATACACATAGAAAGGAAAATTGGTATCTTTTTTTTTTTTAAAGATTTTATTTATTTATTTGACAGAGAGAGAGATTGCGAGAGCAGTAACACAAGCAGGGGGAATGGGAGAGGGAGAAGCAGGCTTCTTGCCGAGCAGGGAGCCCGATGTGGGACTCGATCCCAGGACCCTGGGATCATGACCTGAGCCGAAGGCAGACACTTAACGACTGAGCCACCCAGGTGCCCGAAAATTGGTATCTTCTGATCACTGAAGTTCTGTGTGATGGAACAAGGAATAAATTGTTACATGTAGTTCAAAAATTGCAAGTCAATGTTAGTTCCTTCTTAAAGTTAAATATAAGGAGGAGTTCTTTAATAATTGATGCTACAGATTAGCTCAGTAGCTAAAGATGTGGTCTCTGGAAATATACCACCTGGGTTTAAATCCAAACCTGCTGCTTTATTAGCTGTAGGACCGACAAGTGTTTTCATACCTTCCCATAAATTAGCAATGATGACAGTACCAAATCAAAGAGCTGGCATTTGGACAAATGAGAATGTTTATAAAATATTTACAACATTTAGAACTGTTAAATATTATTGTAACTGAACTGATAACTTTATAAGGTAATCAGTTATGTATTACTATAAGACGAAATGTATAGATATGGTAGAGAGGAAATCACAATTCTAGTTAAGAAAATTGAACCATGTAACCTCAAAATAATAACAATTCAAAGAATCTAGTATTCTCTGGGTAAATCTTCTGAATGAAAAAAGTATTGCCTTTGGTTTGAATAGAAAATATATAATAAAGTTGACTAGACAATAGTTATTAAGGTAGACATAATACAGGAAGTTTCCGGTTTAGTGTCTAGTTTAGGACAGATAGTAGTGGGTTTTGCTAACCTGTCTTTATACATAGTGTAAGGGGAAAACCCCACAATGTTCTGCCTTATAAATAGATCCTTAATAAATACTTGTAGAGTTATTTAATATCATAAGATAAACTGGAAGAGTCACAGCATTGAAATCAACTCTTTTTATCTCCAGTGGTATAATATCTGTTATTTTTCTTTCTTCTGAATCCTGAAACAATAGGCCAATACTGTTTGTAGTTAGGATTTAGACATTTTATACTGAAGTCAGTGGGAAGCTCAATAACCTTACTGAGAGAAAACAACCAGAAATAAATAGTTACAGAACTTATTTCCCCAAAGAAAAGCTATCAAGTTACTATGTAGCAAAGCAACCTCAAAATGCCAATGCAAAGCTGTATCCTCATTGTAAATTAAGTTTGCTCTTTCTGTAAGTTGTTTATCTACTCACCTTATTGAAAGCTTGCAAGCTAATACTTAATCCCAATCCACTTGTTTTTATCTGAGAAAATGAAATTCCACTTTATTCTTAGTTCCATTTTTAAATTCACTATATACAAACATTTTTTTTTTTAAATTGTCAATTCCGTCTAAGAAAGAGAGGGTGGGAAAGACTATTAACACACACACACACACACGCACACGCACGCCCGCCTGCCTGCCCGAAAGTGAGTTGCAAATGCTCTGTGTAATTCTGGTAATTCTGTGAGGTAAGATTTAGATGAAAAATGGAATTTTTCAGATCCTAAACATATTTACCAAGTGCCATTTTTTAGTTCAAACTGTTGAAGAATGGAAACATTTTAGATTGATATAAAATTATTAGACATTTGAATATCTAGACAAAACAAAGTGAATGGTGATCTCTTTTTTTACCCGTTAGACTCACTGAGGTCTTGTAGAAATAATTACATTATTCAGTGCACAATCTTTGGAAGAATACTCACACACAAACACTTGAGAAACAACATAAAAGGTAAATTTGGTCAGGCTCTTCTTACCAGGGAAAGAATGAGCGGAATTACTGATTCACGTCCATTGGTCTTACCTTTGCAGAGCATCAGTTGTTTCCATGAAATATTAATGTCATCTATTACAGAGCTTTTATTTCCACTTTAATAAATCTCCCTGATGGGAACATACATGTTTTAGGAGGTCAAATAATATTCTGCGAATGACAGTGTGTAAAATATTTTCTGATGAAAAAATATTTAAATCAGAAAAGCTATAATTGTTTAGATAATCAGCTTTGACAATAAAAAAGATCAACATTAATTATGGTCTAGACTTCTATGCAATAAATGTGACATTTCCATTAATGTTAATGGGAATTTTATGTTTTAATTATTATTGCTTTGAAAACATTCTTATATAAAGGCCATGTTTCATTTTATTATGATTACTAAGTGTTATTTTTTGCTTTTAATATCACGAATCAATAATATTTAGACCTTGGTAATATAATTAAGCCAAGGAAATTAAAAGACTTATTTTCTATCATAAAATCAGAAAAGAAAAAGAAAACACTAGCAAAATAATCAGTGCCTTTACAGACACACATGCACTTATAATTTAAGAGGGAAAATTAGCTTTGATTTTATTGCTCATATCCAAGGGAACACAAACAGTTCTTTTTAACTGTAACTGATTATATGTACATAATCTCTTTATACCTTTAAAAGCAAAAGAATGTCCTTATCTATGTCTCTCTCTCTATATATAGGTTTATACACCACTTATTTGAAACTCCTAATTTTGCTAATTTTTCAGATTGAATCAAATAAATCATTATTATTGCTTCTGCATCATCTACTTCCAGTCCTTTATTGATAATATTTCCTCTTTTGAATTTCACAGGAGAATAGCATCATCATGGCTTTTTTTTTTCTTTTTCTTTTTTTTGCATGGAGTTGAAAGTCCTTACTTCCAACTACTGCTGAGATAGCTGATGGAGGTAGGTTTTATTTTAGAAGAAAATAATTTATCAGAAATAACATGCTGTGCTATGAGCTCGGTAAGGGCAGGTACATTATATTATTCCCAGTTTGTCTCTCAGTTTTCTTAAATTTATTTTCTCATTTTATTAACACATTCTGAGCTATAATTTCTGTGGAAGCAGGGACTGTATCTTTTTCATGCATTTTATATCTCTACCCCATGGGTGCCAAGCTTTTATTCATCTTTTTGTTCATTCAGCAAATATTTGAGTGTCTACGAACACCAGGTACATAGTTTAAAGCAATGAACAAGATACACAGGGTCTCTTCCCCATGATATTCTAGAAGGTACAAAGTCTGTGGTTTGTTTTGAATGAACCAGTATAATTTCTTTTTGTACAGTGCAACAACCAGATGAGGATGACATTATAATACACATGACATGGGTGAGAAAACTGAAGCAAAGACGAGTTTCAGACCTCCCCCAAGGTTACAGAGGAAGATGGTCATGAACTCTTGGAGTCCAGGCATTAGAGACACCCCCTCCCCAGTCCATCCATTGCATTTTTGATAGATAAATTGATTTTTACCTGCTTCAGTACTTTATTTGAGGGCTGTTTATGAATTTAAATTGAAGGTTTATAGGTACTTCATGTAAATTTATGAAGTAATAATCCTGAAAGCTTCAAAAAGATGTCAGTTTTCCTGGACAGCAAAGGCATGACAGACAAGAGAGCATCAGAATAGCATCCTTTGGTTTCTGGTCATTTTATTGCCTTTATCACTTGCAGCAAATCACCAAATTTTTCCTGTATTTATAATGTACATATTGGGTTTAGAGGGTTTCTAAGGTCTTTTTCAACTCTGTATATATGTAACTGCATTAAATGATGAAAAAAAAATTGTATTTAGTTAGAGACAGTCATACTTTTAGTGGCGTCTGAGAATGAGGGATTCTACACTAGAGGATTTTGGGATAGCCCAAATTCTTCTGATCAATCATTAATACTATAATTTGTGGAAATCTTGACTATATTTATTGATGCTTTGCTTTTCTGTGATTCCTTGGACTCATTATTATGAATATATTACTGAAAACTGTCTGAAATAATCTAAGCTTGTTTGTTTTGTTAGTGCTCTGATTGTTTTTGAGTATTTTGACACACTCCTCGGTATTAGTCTGTTGCTTTTCACAACTGTATTCTCTAGTAACACTTTTATCTTTATCATTTTCTCATCTTTAGATTTTCACTTAGAAAAAAGGATAACATTATTTTTTGAATTGCACCTTTGCAAAAAAAAAAAGATTCACAGAAAAATATCCATTCATATCTTTTATACTGTATAAGTTACTTAGTTATGGGTGTATTTTTTCCCTACATTGTATGCTATATTTTAGGAGATTGTGTACTTTAACTTATTAGAATCTCTACTGTTGGAAACTGGTTTATGAAGAACAGTCAACAAATGCTTGTTGACTCTATGGATGTATTCATGCATGCTTAGATCATAGAGCACTGTACATAGCAATTTATTTGCATCTTAAAATTTTAAAACAAAAATGGGAAAAAAAGAAACACTTGGCAAATGTAAGATTGTAGACTGATGTTACTATTGAACCTCATATTTATTTATCTTTGTCTCTTACAAGGCACTCATTGACATGAAGATATTCTATAGTTGCTTACTACACATTCATTGTGTCACTGAATACAGGTGTAATTTTAAATTGTGAGGTATATAATATTGATTCCCTGTTTATGTTTCATAAAATAAACAGGACTCATAAAATACAAACCTGTATAGAATAATTGTTTTAAACATGATGGGAATAACCTCGGCTTGAGAGCTTGTTAAAATACCTACTTCACATATTAAGTCAAACGTGGAAAGGATGATATATGTGTGTATGTGTGAGTGATTATGAAACAAAGTGGTGATTTAAATAAAGTTCAACTTTAGGTGTTTTTATATATGCACTGACTATTGCTATCCATCGTGTGTGTATTTTTATAAATCCTGTATTCTTCACATTCCATCATATCAAAATTGTTATGAAGAAAATTAAATTCATTTTTATGGGTTGATAGAAACACAATAGAACCATAATTTAAGAATTCATCATGTTAGTTCATAAAAATAAACAATTTTCTGAACCTATTTGCTTCTAAAGGAGCTATTTAACTCAACATGACAATGTTGGGAGTGAAATAAAATTCATTCCTGACCTAACACTATTAAAATATCAAAGTATAATATTTCATAGCCTTTGCCTTTCTTACATTTTGTCTAACTATAGGTTTTATTGACCATAAAACTATGTAACCCTTCTTTTTTTTTTTTAAAGATTTTTATTTATTTATTAGAGAGAGAGAGACAGTGAGAGAGGGAACACAAGCAGGGGGAGTGGGAGAGGGAGAAGCAGGCTTCCCACCAAGCAGGGAGCCCGATGCGGGGCTTGATCCCAGGACCCTGGGATCATGACCTGAGCTGAAGGCAGATGCTTAACCGACTGAGCCACCCAGGCACCCCTATGTAACCCTTCTTAAAAGCTAGTCATTTAAACTCTTTGAATAGTTTCTTTTATTTATCATTTAAACTGTCCGTGCTATTTTACCTCTTCTTAGAATTATTTTTAGAATAATAGGGAAAGTGAAGATTATTTCTTTTTATCATCTACTTACTATATATACTATTTTATTTAGGTATGGCTAAATAAAATAGTTTTCATTTTTCATCTGCTTATTATTTCTTATTACTATGGGCATCCCAATACCATCAATTATGCATATTTAACTTTCAAAGCACAGTGAAAATACTTAGTTTTTCTATAGTATAAATATATAATAGGTAATCATAATTACATGCATATAATCATATATATGCAATTATAAAAATTTTTATATCATAACACATGGAGAATATACCACCAGCTTGAAGAAAAAAATGGTTCCTTGTTCATTTTGGATTAAATTCACCAGTTTCAATAAATTCCTTTATCATATGGATTAAAATGAGCAAATTCATTTCCATACATTTTAAAAATTTAACCCACTTTAATTCAAATCTGTAGACTGTGGTTTTTAATTTAGAAATGCTCTCATCTTATTTATATTTTCTTTATATTGTAAGTTTTCTTCTTTTATACCAGGTTGTGGTACCACCAGAGTTCTTCAAGGACAGTGCATATAAGATCAGCTCAGAATTGTAGATATACAAAAGGAGGAAAATTTTATTTAAAGATTATTTATTTATTTATTTATTTATTTGACAGAGAGAGAGAGAGCACAAGTAGGCAGAGAGGCAGGCAGAGGGAGAGCGAGAAGCAGGCTTCCCGCGGAGCAGGGAGCCCAGTGCGGGACTCGATCCCAGGACCCTGGGACCATGACCTGAGCTGAAGGCAGATGCTTAACCAACTGAGACACCCAGGCGCCCCGAGGAGAAACATTTTATTTAAATCTTTTTTCCCTTCTCTTTTTTCATAAACTTACTCAGTTTTTTCCTCAGTAGGTTAGATGAAACATTGAAAATGAAATTAAAATTAGTCAGTCTAAGGAATTTTCTTAGTTCTAAATAATAAAGGATTGGTCAAAGGGAAGATTAACTCTTCATTACTGTAAAATTTGAGGCTTATCTATGGATATTATATAGTCAGAGCAATTCTTGAATCCTGTTGGCATAGATTATTACAGTTTACATATATATGAGATTTTCTACATAATAAAACTATAGCACAGAACTCAGTAAAGTGGGACATATAATTATCATGTCATTTTCCCCATAAATGCCTAAAAATAAATTGCCTATAGTAGTGTGTATATAGTACACATATATTATTTATCCAGTCATCATTCATAATCACCATTTAGGAAACGGTGTTACATATATTTATATTGCCACAATACCTAAAATGTTTTTCACATAGGTGATTATGAAAAAATTCTTGCAAAGTGAATAAAATGTAAACAGAGAAGAAGATAATGTTTGGTATACATTTTAAAAGATCAGGTAAACAAAAATTAGAAAACATTCCAAATTAATCTTATTGCTTTCCAGCATTAGTATGCCATCTTCCTCCTTAAAAATAAACATCAATCTTGGGGCGCCTGGGTGGTTCAGTTGGTTAACTGACTTCGGCTCAGGTCATGATCCCAGGGCCCTGGGATGGAGTCCCATGTTGGGCTCCCTGCTCAGCTCAGTGGGGAGTCTGCTTCTCCCTCTGCCCCTCCCCCTCCGCTCATGTTCGCTCGCTCTCTCTGTCTCTCAAATAAGTAATAAACCCTTTAAAAATAATAATAATAAAAAATCTTGCAGGTTTATTTTTCTTATTATATAAATTATTTCAGAATAATATAGTTGTCTTTAAAGTCACATTGATTTTTTTCACTTCACTGAAATATCAGTTAACAAATTTACATTTCACATGAACCATTGTTGGACTCAGTTTGCTTTTAGGTCTCAGAGGCACATTTGCCATCAAGAGCTTCCTTTCCTTGGGGCGCCTGGGTGGCTCAGTTGGTTAAGCAACTGCCTTCGGCTCAGGTCATGATCCTGGAGTCCCGGGATCGAGTCCCACATCGGGCTTCCTGCTCAGCAGGGAGTCTGCTTCTCCCTCTGACCCTCCTCCCTCTCGTGCTCTCTGTCTCTCATTCTCTCTCTCTCAAAATAAAAATAAAAAAATCTTTAAAAAAAAAAAAAAAAAAAAAAGAGCTTCCTTTCCTTGATCATATGACCTAAGTAAAGAGCTTCTGCTTTGTTTGCTAAGCACCAGCCTGGGAATATCTTTTAGTGATGACTGAGAGATAAGTTTGGGATAGATTAAGGAATATCTAGTGAAAGTATCTCACACTCAACAGACACTGAATAAAGAGCAAATATCTTCTTATTACCCTCTTTAATTATTGACATGGTAAACCTTCCTTCAACTGAAAAATAGTGGTGAATAACGAATGATAGGAAAGCATGTAGGAAAGTCCCTAGTTATCCTGGAATGTAGAGCTTATTATCAAGTGTTCCATGTTGTTCTTTCAGGTAAATATACAAAGCACTAGCTCTGTAGGAACATTAGAAAAAAGAAGCCAAAGGAGGCTCTCTCACTGTGATCATTTGGGCATATTAGAACACTGCTGAACTACAAGAGGAATTAAAGTAGAAGAGATTAATTGAAATCAGCAAATGACTCAGTTACCCAAAGGGCCTGACTTAATCTCACAGAGTACGCAATGAGTAGGAATAAATTAATATGTTTGCATCTCTGTGTGTGATATTGTGCAAATAAACATGGTCTCTTATCTCCTGAACTTGCATGCTCTTTCTCTGATGTGTCCCCACTAAATTGTGTCTCCACTAAATTCCTGTGTTGAAGTCCTGACCCCTAGTACCTCAGAATATGACTGTATTGGAGATGGGGTCTGTAGAGAGGTAATTAAGGTTAAATGAGGTCATTAGGGTGAGCCTTAATCCAATATAACTGGTATCATTATAAAAAGGGAAGACTAGGACACAGACAACACTGAGGGAAGAGCATGTAACATCATCATCAAAAGACAGCTATCTATAAGCCAAGGAGAAAGGCCAGGCCCTCAGCAGAAGCCAACCCTGTCAATACCTTGATCTTGGACTCTTAGCTTCCAGAACTGTGAGGAAATGAATTTCTGTTGTTTAAACTACCCAGTCTGTGGTACTTGGTATGGTACTGTGTGGGGTAATGGCAGCCCTAGTTGATGAATTATTTTCCTCTTGGAAATATGTTTTATTATATTAATTTTAATTTCTGTTGTGTTTTATTATAAGCTCTTTGGGTTTGGTATCATGCCATTGATTTTTGTACACTATCTTTGGTCTCTGCAAAATGGTATGATCCTACGTAAATTGGGACTCTAAATACTTGTTAAAGATTAGCATTGATTGCTGCCAGAGTCAATTTTATTGTACATAGAAAATATGATTTCTGCTGTCATCGGTAATATTAAAAAAATAACATCAAACCCTTTATTATGAAATATATACTGACTTGGTAGGTAAAAGTCAAAATACTCTGATATCCATCTCAATCTGGGTTTTCTAGTACCCATTCACCTTTATACAAGACTTGTAAATCATTCCCTTTTTTGTGCCTCAAACTCTGTTGTTTCTAGTCATTTTATTTTGTTTGATAATTTCTAGAAAAAAATAGATGGTATTTCAACTGTACTAATTTTATCTCCTTAAGCTACCAAAAATGTTAATCGTATTATAATGCTTCAATTGGGTGAATAAAGCAGACTATGAAGGTAATAAAAAATTACTAACTGAACTAAAAGCTCTATTCTTTAAAATGGAAATTACATGTTTTAAAAAGATACACTTTATTTGAAGTTCTTAGAATATCTACTTAAATTATTTAAATGTTTATTTGATAATGTTAATATTTCAGAAATAAGGCTCTGTATATATTAATGATTATGTTAATGTGAAAGAAACTTGAAAACCACCTAGGGCCACCAAAAATAACTAGATTGATAAAACACTTGGAGGAGAACCACGAAGAAAATATCAACATCATGTAAATATTGATTTATGATGGGCCAAATACATAAAGGAATTGATCAAATAAAAATAATTGTGAGATTTTCATCCCTTAGAACTTCAAAACTGACAGAGGAACTAGTTTAGATCCCCAGTTCTTTGATCAAAGACATCTTAATGGTCATCACTGTCTTTGGATTAGATTTTTAAAGACAGACTCTCTACTTCCCCTCACTGTAGGAGGGAAAATAGATATATCCTCAGCTTTTGATCAGTTATTTCCTTTGGCAAATAGTTATCAATTGTGCAAAATGAAGAATTATTTGAGAGCTCTAACAAGTGAAGGATGTAGGTCCCTACCCTTTAGTCTCAGAAAACCCCTTACCTGTTTATCAGAGAACAAAAGGAGATGGTTTGAGTAATAAATTTACAAAGAAAACAAAGGTATTTTGAGATGTTTACTTTCCTTATTCACTCAAATAATCTTTCACTTCTAATATACACATATGTAAACAGTTTGTACATAAGAGTATTGTGATATTTTGTGTCTGAATTTGGTGAGTGTTTTTTCTCAAAAATTAGTAATTTCTCTTTGGAAAGAGGTTTTTTGAAGTGATCTTAGAAAAAGAACTATAATTTACTGAAAAAAAAAAGTTAATCTGTTAATGTTAGCATTTAACCAAAAAGATAATAGATATTTTTTCCTTACTGGAGCTTAAGTTCTTTACCTTTCTATGTAAGAATATATCAGTAATAACATTTCCAACTAAATAAGTCATTTGCATTGTTCTATTCATTACTCACACTAAAATGTTTACATATTAAGAACTGTTCATCTTAGAAATGCAGTTTAAAGTATGAAAGGAATAAACTGGGAGAGGAAAAAAACATTAAACACAGCAGTTCTTAGATTGAAATCTATGTCTCCAAATACTCACATTGATAAAACTGCATTTTCTGACACTAGGCAGCTTAGTTGAAGCTTCTCTCTTTGATTGTTCCTCCCACAGCTGATACTTACCCCAAAGAGCACTCTTTTCAATTGCCCTTTTTAAGTGCACCTATAAATCAACATTATGAGAAGTGTCTTCAATGTATATAGAAAATCACTGTGTATGAATGGTAAATAGTGATTTGAAGCCTTTCAATTGACCTCAAACCTTTCCTATAAAGGCTGCCAAGGAAAGCAGTGTCTTTATTCAGTATCTTAAGTGCAAAATTATTGATTTACTTAGATGACTTTTTTAAAGAGCAACCAACTCCTCAGATATATTTTCTTTTCCTATCTACCCTATTTGATGTTTACTGATAGCTTAGGTTTTTATTAAAATTTAGAGATGTCTGTCCCTTTACCTTCTCAATAATTGAAAATATGGAGGTTTACTGTAAACACATTACACTAAAGTCTGGAAAGTCCTTTGTTAAAAAAAAAAGAAGCAATTTTATTGAAATTGAATTCTGCAAACAAAATGCAAGAGCAATTGACCAGTTTAATGGCATTGTTGGTAGGTTTATTCTTTACCCCAAGATATTCTGCTGTCTAGAGTTTCAAATTGCCTTATTAATCAAGAAAAACTGTTGAAAATTAGACGGTTATGATCTGTTACCTGCTTGGTCACATCAGAATGGGAAGTCACATTTGATCTGTACTCACCCCTATTCAGGGTAATATTTTAAGTAGTCAATGATAGTTAAGACACAGAAGTCACTATTTTACTGCTTCATGCCTGGGTTCACAAAGCAAAGTAACAATTTTGGTAATGTCTTAGAGATTTAGCCAAACTAATTCAGTTCATACTGGATATTAGGACTTAATAATTCTGATTTGATTTTTGTTGTGGATAAAATTTTTAATGAATCTCTTGTATGTATATTTTGTTTTACGTTCATCCAGAAATTTTAGTAATCAATTTCTCATTTCTTAGTGAAAATACTATTTACATTGTTGTTAACTTTAGAGCCAAAAGTACTGATTAGGAAGAATATCTCAAAGTTAATACCATTTTGCAACCTCAGGGGCAAGTACACTTTTAATATACCAGTGAGGCTTAAGGGATTCAATTCTCAACAATGTATTGGATATATTAAATTAATTTAAATTATATGTAAAAAGTAATGGATTTAGTTGAATATATACACATATGAATATTATCAAATGCTAATAATTAAAATTAAGATACAGGCATAAATAGAGCAGTAATCCCAATAAAGCAAATTCCAAAAACTGCATTATCAGATAAGGTGCTACAGTGGTCAACTAAAGCTTAACTTTTTATGAGTATTTCTGGGATACAGTGTATCAAAATGTGCCTCAGAGTTATCATGGCTGAGGAGCAAGAGAGCTGGTGTATTTAACCACCAACTCTATCAGACAGTGATTGAGAATTCTTAATTGGGCTGGAGGGTAGGGCATTAATTTCCAGATATTTCTGTTCTGTGGTCTCAGGCAGAGCAATATCCTTCAGCCGGAGAGAGTTCAGGGAAATTAATGTGTTGTCTATTCAAAGAATGGAGAATGCACTAAAATGATAGAGTTTAAAGGCAAGGCATTGATGGCACTTGTACGTATGTGGAAGGGGTTTGTGTGCCAAGACAAGATCTGTATACCAAAGAAAATCTCAGAAATAGTATCAGGTATGTCCCTTGAAACAATTGTGTATGGAGATGCATGGGAATACATTGCTAAGATCTGTTCCCTCAATAGAGTTGCATCATAGACCTGGCACATAACCAGACTTATTAAAATGATTTATTTTTGTTTTTGACTGAATTCTTGAGTCATCAGTAATAATAACATTATAGTTTACATGTATGAGATTTTGCATTTTATAGAGTCTGCTCTTATATATAATTGCATTTTAATTTTAAACACAGTAACACATGAATATGACCTGCATTATTGTCCAGTAGTTATTTAGTTTATCTATAACTAGAAATTTATTTAAGTCGTAACTGAAACAAGAAGACATACACACATGCAAACTTTAGTACTCATTAACTCTACTGACAATTTTACCTTGGATTATCACACTAAATAAAGCTAATTTGATGATATTCAGACTTTCTTTGGCACTTCTGTGTAACAAGTGTGTATTAAAAATGTTTTTGTTGTACAGTAATTCTCAGTGATTTTGCATAGGGCATTTGGAGATATTTGACTTTAATAAATACTTTTCCAGATACTATTATCATAAATTTGTTGAAACTAAGATATGCTTAGATATGGAAAACTTCCTAGTGAAGTATGCCAACTGAAAAATAAGCACAGACTAGTGAGAATGTTTCTTTCACCTTCTTAAAGAACTCCCTAGAAATCGGATACTATAGTCTTCCTTCTTACCTTTGCAAGTGTTTAAAACCTCTATATTTTAATTGTTATTCGGTTGTTAAATGAGTACTGTTTGTGGCATTGTTTTTAAGATATGGCATTGTTTTTAAGATAGCTGTACTGTTAAGAATTGTAAGGCAAAGATTATATAGACCTTAGTGGGAACATAGTCTAATCTAAAATGTGAGGTCACCACTCATGTCAATCACTCAGAGAAGGAATGAGTTCTTAGGTCATCAGAAGAATTGACCATAGGTAGATAGATTGGAGAGAAAGAGGAATCTGTTGCTATCTTTTGAACTTAATTTAAAGGATCTAGGATTGACTTTAGAGAGAAAAAAGGCCTGAAACCAGAAGCAAAGGAAAACGCTAGCATAAAATGTCGATAGGCTTTGAGAAAAAAAAAAAAAACATGAGCTTTATTCAGGTTATCCACTTCTGTTGTTCTCTGGGTTTATCCCCTCTGTGTTTAAGCTGTCTTTGAATAAACTAGCCTTGGCTTAGATTTACAGTGGCAAATAAATAACAATGTATGTGTTAGATTATTGCAAAGAAAGTCATCCCTATCTATCCCAAAGCCAGTATAGCAATGGAAGCAATAACCAACTAGTGGATCCCAAAGGAAAGAAAATTTTAGGCACAGAACTGGTGTTCTGTAGCCCAGCAGCTGCTTCTATCCATAATATTATTTTATTAGTGATAATCTTAAGAGATGTGAATTTTATTTAAATCAAAATAATTTCAGGTCTTATCGTCATTGGTAGATACACTGTGAGTGGATTGATTTTCCTGATGCCATTCAGACTCTAACATACGGGCTTATTTTACTATGATTACTGCTACTAATATTACCTGTACCACTGCTGCTGCTGTTGCTGATTTTACTTTGTTGATACTGTAATTCCTCTGAATGCCGTGACCTTGTAAATATACAACACGGTGATGACTAAGTGCTTTCAGATACATTAATGGCTCTATGAGCAGTAATCCCACAGTTTAGCAGCAGGTCCAAAGCAGAGCCTGGACAATCCACCTTCTGCAATTTCTGACCCTTCCAAAGTAGCCTCCTCCCTGAGGCATGCACTAACCTGAGAATGGGGGAGAATAATTGACTTTTTTTAGTTCAGCCAAGCTCATGATAGTCTAACTCCCTCAGGACTGGGATTGCTGGCGACTGGAAGCATGGAGCCTGTCTTGAAAAGCTAGATAGCTGTTCAGCTACATCTTGGGTCCTGGCTTAGGTTGCAGTTTGTGTCTCTCACAGCGCTTGCTGAAGGCCATAGGAACTACGCCATGTCATTTAATATGCTGACATTTTTATACACAGTTTTCAAAAGCTCCTGCCTTGTAAGAAATAATTTCAAGGTATCTCAGATAATAATTTAAGGAACTGTTTAATGTGTAACACGAATTGCCATTTTCCTTCTTGGGATGAACAAATCCTACTTGTCCTGTAACCAAGCAAACTTCCTAATTCCAGGTTCCAATTTCTATATTAATTAGATTTTTTTTCTGTTGCAAGCAACAGCAATCCAACCTCAGTTAGTTTAAGTGAAAGACAGATTTGGGCTCATGAAATCAATGTTGCTGGGAGCAAATGGATCCAGGCATGTAGTATTAGCAGTATGATTTGTCTCATTTAAATCTTTGCTTTTTTTATGCATGCTAGTTTCACTTTTTTCTTTTCTTTTTTTTTGGGGGGGGGGTTCATCTTTTCAATAGCTGACTGACTAGCTTTTTGTATACATTGGGATTGATGGCCAACAACAGTTCCTGGATTACATCTCCAATTACACCACTTGACATGAAAGTGGCCTCCAGCTTGATCAGATCTAGCTTGGATACACATCTGTCTAGTCTGGAATAAACCCTAAAGATTAAGGCAATTGGTATTATGAATAGTCCAATTTAGGTAACACATCCATGATTTTTTTCCAAGTAGGAAAAGCAATTTTGATTGGAAGCTCTCAGTAAACGTTCCATGTTTGGAAAGAGAGTAGAGTAGTTTCATATTAAGAGGAGGAGGGATTGTTTTTATCAGAAAGCAGAAGGAAAGATGGGTAAAAAAGCAAATACATAAAGTTTTTAAAAATGATATAACCACGTTAAAATGCAAGGCTGCCATTCAGACAGTTCATATCTGTGGGTAATTAGTAATTTATTTCTGTATCTTCAAAGTGAAATGTGTCAGGACTCACTAGAGACAATGTTTTTTAATAGGTGCTGAATTTCATTATTTAGGGTCATACTCTTCAATTTGCAAATATTACTAATGTGGACAAAGCAAACTATGGTGGAAAATAAAGTGGGATGGGATAAGGATTGACTTGAGATCCTTTTTAACTTTCATATGCATAATCTAATTTTGAATGTTTAGTTTTCGTTTTTGTTTCCTAATTTCATTTTGGGGTGAGAGATACTGATTGAACAAAACATCTTTTTTTCTTCTATATGCTCACCAAAATTCAACTTCTAATGCTCATTTAGTGAGTGAGCAGTCCCCTTTCCCCCAAGGAAATTGTGTTTACTATTACACACCTGATAAGAGTTAAGTTTTCTAATCTAAATTAAATAAACTGTAACTCTCTTGCCTGTCATTTGATATCAGAGGGAAAATGGTTTGCCAGCTAAGGTTCACATTATCTGCTTTTGACCTACACTAGCCAATATCAAAATACAGTTAGCCTTTCAAACACTTTTATTTTCTTTGTACATGTCCTCCCCTATGATATTTGTGACAATGACCAGTTGCATACTTACTTTATCTTGATTTAATCTTCAATCCAGCTGATAATGAGTTTATCAACCAATATGTTTAAATGAGTGACTGAAACCTTAGACAAACACAGTCCAGTGGGTGGAAATCACTTGGACTAAAAGCTTCAAATTAATAAGGAAATAGGCTTTAAAAAAGAAATTTAAAAATCTCCAAGTGGGGGAGAGAAGATTTTTGGCTTCATAGGTATCTGCCCACATTTAAAAAAATGGGCACGTGCCTACATACACACGCGCGCACACACACACACTTTGGAAGTCAGAATAGTTATGTGAAAAATTCAAAATGCTTTTGCCACATCTAAAATGATGCATTCTGGGGTTCTGGGTGGCTCAGTTGGCAATTGGTGAATGTCTGCCTTCAGCTCAGGCCATGGTTCCATGGTCCTGGGCTAATAAGCCCAGGGCTTCTGGCTCCCTGTGTCTGCCTCCCCCACTCCCTGGGCTCCTCCCCCTGCTCACTGGCTCTCTCTCTTTCTCAAATAAATAAATAAAATCTTTAAAAGCAAATAAATAAAATGATGCATTCTTTTTTGGTTATATCCCTTTTTGGTGAATCATAATTTGTTGTATCTTACATGTTTTTCCTTTAAAGATACGAGGTTTGAGGTTGTTCACTTTCATTTTCAGCAACCACTAAAATGCCTCAGAGGAGGGAGGTACAGAGGGGCATGTTACCAATGTAGGGAACTCATTTTCTTTGTTAGAAACTATTATGATGCCTTATTAAAAGGGAACGTTGTTCAGAATTATTGAAATATATTCAATATATATTTTATTGATGTATAACATAGAGAAAAATGAACAAATAATAATTGTGCAGTTTATTCACAAAATGATCGCATGCATCTATTACCAGTATTCCAGAAGTCCTCTTGTGCCCAATCCCTGTTAATACCTTTATTGTCCTCCCTTAAGGGGAAGAACTATTGATTTCTAGATTTGCTTTTTTTTTGGTACTTCAAACATTTGGAATCAAAGTATGAATTATTTTGAGTCTGGTTTATTCACGTTTTGAGATACATTTATATCATGTGATGCTGTAGTAAATTGTTAAATTGCTGCATAATATTTCATTATACTATATATATGTGTATATATAGTTATAGTTATTTATATATTATTTCAACTGGTTATATTATTGTTTCTAGTTTTTGCTTATTTTATATAATATAAATAATTTTATTTATACTTTTTTAATATTCATCTGCATACACTTCTCTTTGGTTATGTAAATAGGAGTGGAACTAATAGGTCATACAGTAAATATATGTTTAGGTTTTAGTAAAGACTGTCAGAAAGGTTTCCAGGATGGTTGTTACAGTTTAAATATCACATATTACCCCAGTAGTGTATGAGAGTTCTAATTAATTGAAATTCTAAATCAAATTTAAAATTGGCACTTTTTAAAAATTTTAGCTAATCTAATTTTAGTGTAGTGGTATTGGATTGTGATTTTAACCTGCATTCTATTAATAACAAATATTGTTGAGCATCTTTTCAGACTTTCATTTTCCATTGGTTTACCCATTTTGTGAAGTTGTTATTCAAGTCCTGAGTATTTCTTAATTGGTTTTTATGCTTTTCCTGATTGGTTTATAGGAGTTATTTACATATTCTGGATATACACCTTTTGGTGGATAGTTGTAAAATGACTGTATAATTCATTGACCAAGTGATGACACATTTGAGAGTAAAAGGTGGTTCTATTAATAATTATATTGGGACAATAGGCCAAAATCAGACCTAAGAAAAATAAACCATAATATATGGTGATTTTTTATAATATGTGTGGCAAATATTTCCCCCTCAGTGGCTTGCCATTTTTCTCTTATTAAGGTGTTTTTTAAAGAACAGAAACTCTAAAATGCAATCTAGTCCAGTATTACTTTTTGTGTTCTTTGTTTTAAGTCAAGTCTATTTCAAACCCATTTATTCTTTTGGTCTATTTTTCTACCCATTCCACACTGTCTTAATTACTGTAACTCTATCAAATAATATTTTTGGAATCCAGTAGTAGTCTCTTCTACTTGTCCTTCTTTTTAAAAATGGCTTTGGCTATTCTTGTCCTTTGGCATGCACCTATACATCTTATTATTATTTTTGAGAGAGAGATAGTGAACGAACGTGCATGGGGTGGGGGTGGGGCTTTTGCTCAGCATGGAGTCTGACTCAGATCTCCAGACACTGAGATCATGACCTGAGCTGAAATCCAGTCAGAAGCTTAACTGACTGAGCCACCTAGGCGCCCCCTCACTCACCATTCATTTTAAATTTGGCTTGTCAACTTCCATAGTAAACCTGCTGGGATATTAATTGACTTTGTTTACGTATTTAAAGAGACTTCCTATCATTCAGCATAGTATATCTCCCATTAGAGAAATATCTCTATTTTCTCTTAGTAATATTTTCTAATTTTCTGTATATAGTTCCTGCACAATTTTCATTAGATTTATTTTTATGTATTTGGTGACTTTTATATTGTTCTCAATGATACTTTTAGAATGTTGCTATTTAAAATTTTCCACTGATACAAAATTTCATTTACTAATAAAGACAGTTTTATTTGTCCCTTTCCAGTCCTTACATATTTTATTTCTCTTTCCTATCCTAATAAAAAACTCTAGTACATTGTTTTTAATCTAGTACAAATTTTATTGCAAGTGGTAATAATAGACATTCTTTTCTCATCCTTATTCTCAGGCAGAAAGGTCTCAGTATTTCTTTTTCAGAATGATGTTTCCAGAGGGTTTTCAAGAAGATATATTTTACAAGATTAAGGGTATCTTTTATTTCTAGTTTTCTAATAATTTTTTAATATTGAGTTTTATCAAATTTTTAAGGTATTTATTTAGATGATTCCATTTTTCTCATTCTGTAAATGTGGTGACAATTCTGAATTGATTTTTGAATTGTTAAACCAACTTTGCACTATTGATATACATCCAACCTGGTTAATGTATTTTCTCTGATTTATATATTGCTGGACTTATTTTCCTCATATTTTGATTAGGATTGTTGCATCCATGGACATGACTGAGATATTCTACAATTTTACTTTTCATAGTAGTGGTTAGTGTTAGTAACAGGTTATGCTACCTTCATAAAATGTTTTGGAAAATATTTATTTTTTTGTTCTTGGGAAACAATTTGGATGAAATTGTTACTATTAATACTATATGCCAGGTATCCCCACTCCCTCATTCCGCCTTTGGAATATTCTTTCTGGGAAGATTTTAATTAGATACTTAATTTCTCTAACAGATTTGGGCAAATCAGATGTTCTGTTTTTCCTTATTTCAGTTTTGGAAAGTTGTGCTTTCCAACAGTTGTTTCCATTTAATCGAAATTGTTCAGTTTGTTGAGATAAAGTGTTCATGTATTCACCTGGAATTTTTTTGTGCCTGGTTATTTTTTATTCAATTCTAGTCTTTGGATATGAATATTTTAGAAGTTCTTTGAACTCTGGCTGAGGCTATCTTCATCGATACAGGAATTATTTTATGCCCAGCAAGCAATCAGAGTTGGACAAAATAATCTCATCCAGTCAAATATTGAGCATCATTGCTGGCTTTAAGTTTTTGTAAGACCTTGCTTATTTGCCGTTCACCCTTAGTTTCTGCCAGCAGAAATGATGTTCCCACAGGAGAGCATGGGATTATTACCAGAGCCCAGTTCATTGGTGGGACTTGAATTCCCTAGCTGTGTGGGACTGTCAAAAGTAATACTGTCTTCTCAACTGCTCATTGCCCATTAGGAAAGAGTAAATATCTCAAATGGAAAAACAGTGTCTAGTACTAAGCTCATATCTCTGGACATACCTTCCCTTTGAAAACTTGCTCCACAAGTCGTCAATGCCTTGGTAGCTCCCTGATTTATAAAAATACGCCAGAATGACCTTATCCTTGTGTTTAGCTATTCAGAGTCTGTGTAAATTAGGCTGCCAGTTGGGCTGCAGAGAAGTTTGAGGAAATTCCAAATACAGATGGTATTTTTTTTGTCTTCACTGTGTGCCTAGGAATGACAATTCTTCCAGATCCAAAAGAAGAAACAGATCAATACTAGTAGATTGATTTTTATGTCTGTTACAGAGTATGGTAATGAAATTTTATTAATTGGATATCATTTAATTTCAGAGTATCTATCTACATTTATATAACCACAATGTATTAGATATATTAAAGATTTCTCAGAATTAATCTGAAATATTGAAAAATTTTCAGGGATTTAGTCATTATTATAATGTCAAAATTACAAAAAAGAGACCACAAGAGTTTTTGTTTGTATATCCATAATTCAAAATGTTGTCTGATAGAGCTGGTGAAGAGCTTTAATTAAAAGTGAGATATAGGGGCGCCTGGGTGGCTCAGTTGGTTAAGCGACTGCCTTCGGCTCAGGTCATGATCCTGGAGTCCCGGGATCGAGTCCCGCATCAGGCTCCCTGCTCGGCAGGGAG
>NC_138372.1:124361735-124375712 GCF_054177405.1 Leptonychotes weddellii
TTCAGAGAGTTGTTGCTATTCCTTTCTTCGATCTCCTGTTGAGTTTGTAGGTGTTCAGAATGGTTTGATCCCTATCCAGCTGAATTCCTGAGAGGAGACGAAATCCAGGTCTCCTACTCCTCCGCCATCTTGCTCCTGAAATGTAAGGTTTTTCTTAAAAGAAGCTTCTATATATAGCTGACATGGCATGCATTTTTATTTGTTTGCTCTGTTTGCTCATTCAGAAAAACAAGCGTATTTATTATTTTGCTAGTGAATACTTCAAAGAAATCAGAGATTTAAGAGAATGACTAATAGGAAAATAGGAATACAGAACATGTTTCATACTTCCTTTCTAATATCAGACTGAATTTCAACACAAAAACTGCTATGATTAATTACTAAAAGCCTTAATACTCACTCGGTAATCTTAAAGAGTGGCTTTGAGCAGAGGTCTAACCTCATAAAAATCACTTTTGTCAGTAAATTGATTCTGCACAATACACTGCAAACATGCTTATTTCTTCAAAAAAGTAAATCCTCAAAGAGATAGTGTTCAAATATTCATTTCAAGAAAGGCCTTCAGAGTTAGTATAGTAAAATGAAACCAAAAATAAATAAAAAAAAAAACCAAGATGATAAGCAGAACAACAAAAACAAAACAAAACATAAATATCTCAGTATGTGTATTAGAATCAAATTCTAACTGAAATGATTTTAAATCAATTTTAAATCTAACAATTATTAAATGTAAGACATACAAGATTGTGATATGTTTGGGCTCCAAAATCAGAAAGACATAATTTTAAATTCAGATTTCACCATGTTAAAACTGTATGTCCTTGACAGTTTAAATTTTCTTTAGTCTCCAGTGTTCATTTATGAAATTTGAGTGACAATAGTACACACCTCATTTTATTTTGTTATTTTTTAACTATTTTTATATTTAGTTGATATACAGTGCAATATCTGTTTTTGGAGTAGAATTCAGTGAGTCATCACTTACATACAACACCCAGTGCTCATCACCACAAGTGCCCTTTTTTTTTTTTAATTTTATTATGTTATGTTAGTCACCATACAATACATCATTGGTTTTTGATGTGGTGATCCACGATCCATTGTTTTCATATAACACCCAGTACTCCATGCAGTACATGCCCTCCTTAATACAAGTGCCCTTTTTAATACCCATCACCCATCTAGCCCATCCCCCATCATCACCTCCCTCCATCAACCCTCAGTTCTCTATCCATAAGTCTCTTATGGCTTGTTTCCCTCTCTCCTTTTTTTCTTTTCCCCCTTCCCATATGTTCATCTGTTTTCTTTCTTAAATTCCACATGTGAGTGAGATCATATGGCCTTTGTCTTTCTGTGACTGATTATTTCACTGGTACCTCATTTTAAAGTAGTGAAGTTTGCTTGAAATAATGAGGTTAAAATTCCTGGCACATGGGATGCAATTATAAGTTCTGATTAATATTATTATTAATGCTAAAAATAATTATCTGAGATTATTTCATATTTAGTTATCTGAGATCAAATAATTCAAAGCTAGTAATGAAAAGAAAGCAAAACAGATTTCTTAACGGTTTTCAGATATACTAATTAAGCTGCTAACCCGTTATTGTTAAACTATATTCAGCATAGAAAAAAAATCAATTTTCAAGTTCATTTCTACAAAATTTTAAATTTATTATCCATCAAATAATAGTGTATTTTCTTAAACAGTAATATTAACATTTGTTTTACTATATAAACTTTTGATTTAGGAAACCACTTAGAGACTATGACATATGTACACAATTTTTTTGTGTTTCTTTGAAAAAGTACGTATTTTATTTTGATTGTTGAATTTTAGTGGAACATGTCATAAAATTTTTAAAAAGAAAGAACTTAAAATATTTCTTCAAGTGGTCTTATATTTCAGCTTTTTTTAATGAATCTTTTGTCGTTTGGATTCTACTTGCTGCTGATCAGTGATTCTATACTGGTTTTAACCAGTCATATTTTCATGACAGGTTTGATGGTAGAATTTCTATTACTAACCTTATTTTCATGTGTGACATCTTACTATGAACATCGAGATGTTCAAGGAAAACATTTGATTTTGATTTGATTCTTTTTTTACTGGTCATCCAGTCTCAACAACTGCTGCCTGCAGTAACAGCTCCTTACTTCCTTAACTATTACTGCCCTAATCCTAGCAACCATAATATTTAGCCTAGGTTACTATGATAACCTAAGTAGTCTCTTAAGTGGTCTTATTGATTCCTCTCTTATCACTCTCCACCATCATATGTAGAATACATTCAAGTTATTGGCTGTAAGACCATTTATAGTCTGGCATTCATCTAAGCCTTTTTCTACCTCTTCTACCACTTTGGTTTTCTCTCTCTACCCCCATGCTTTTGGCCCTATCCACCCTGACCTTCCTGCTGCTTCTCAAATACTCCCAAGAATTTTCTTTTTTTTTTTTTTTAAAGATTTTATTTATTTATTTATTTTATTTGAGAGAGAGAGAATGAGAGAGAGGGGTACATGAGAGGGGGGAGGGTCAGAGGGAGAAGCAGACTCCCTGCCGAGCAGGGAGCCCGATGCGGGACTCGATCCAGGGACTCCAGGATCATGACCTGAGCCGAAGGCAGTCGCTTAACCAACTGAGCCACCCAGGCGCCCCTCCCAAGAATTTTCTATGCTCAGTTTGCCTGTGGTATTACCTCTACCCAGAAGTACATTGCCCATACTTCATATGATTTGTGGCTTTATATTATTCAGATCTCTGTTCAAATGTTACGTTCTTAGAATAATTTTCTCTGACCAGTCCATCACTATTCCTCCAGAATTCTTCTGCCTTGTTTTATTTTTTCATAGCCTTATCATTTATTATATCATATACTTCTTTGTTTATTGCTAGTCTACTGCCATGTAAAATAAGTCAGTGAAATCAGGAACTTTTTTCTGTTTTGTTCAGTGTTTTATCAACAGTGGCTAGAACAGTGTTTGGAACATAGTAGTGAAAATAACTAGATGGTAAATGAATGAATAAATTAACCATTATTTCAACATGATTGTAGCCAGATTTTCATGGTGGAATGAAGCATACAAAGTTCTTATGTCTATTAAAAAATTTAAGAGTTAAAAAAGAAAGAAACATGATTCAGACTCTCACAAACAAGTATTTATGGTAAACAGGTAGATGCATGCTAAAAGTTACCTTTACTTAAGAATCTGAAACGGCATTGAGGAGACACAAAGTAGTTAAAAAGTAATAAGATAACCAAATTTTATTTATTTTTGGAAAATAAATAGATTGCGTTGATTTTTTTTTTCTATTTCAAGAACTGTTTAAAATGTTTAAAAGAATATAGGATGAACTCAAGCATATGTCAGTTTTAATTAGTAGATATATTCTTGTCATATTCAAAATATTTTTATTACATATTACAGATTTTCTTTTATAAGCTGTTACAAATTCTGTTTTATTAATATTTAATGTTGAGTAAAGTATATCTCTTCTGAGCTTACCTTACATTTTGAAATATGAGATTTTAGACTAATAAATATGCTTTACTCTTCCAAGTTAACCTGTTAGGTAATAAAGAGATGGAAGGTTGTAGTAAAACTCTTCAACCTGAACTGTATCATTTACTTTGTTTGCTGATGAGATGTGTCAACATTTACACAGTGAAGTGTGCCTAAATGTGTATTTCTATTTAAATCAAATTCATCTTCTTCAGAGTTTATGTGTGTATTCAAGGAATGAAATTGGATTCTTTTCGAGAACTAAAATCAGTTACCATTTATTTCAGGCAAAGAGGTAATCAACATGCTTGACTGGAGAAACTGTTCAAGACTTGAGATTTCCTAAACTGTTTTTGCACAGACATTCTGAAACATAAAATATTAGGACATCTACTCAACTAATTTTGGAGGAGTAGTATATTACACACAATTTATGACTGTGGGTCTTTCATACCCTAACTAAACCTATTTAAAAAAGGAACCCTAGAGCATCATAAAGAATTGGAAGTAGACAAAATTCAGAAAAAAGTGAGTTTATGAACTCATAAATTTAATCTATTTAATTTTCCAACATTCTCACCTTACCAAATAGAGACGACATTACTCTGGAGAGATGTAGTCAGAATCACATTGCTGAATGCCCTTTGAGATGGTCATCCTCTCCACAAGCAGGCATTTTTCCTGATCCACGAGCATATATTATATTAGTAATCTCTCTAGAAGTATACTTGCAGGAAAATAAAAGTGGTACAAGCAAAATTAAACTTACAGTACTTTCTCTTCTAATTCCAATTAGAATGTAGACTGGATTGATTATTTTTGTTACTTGAGCATTTCTCAGAAATCCTAATGAACTTATAAACTACCTTCCCAAATGCCTTCAAGACCTTATAAATGAATTGTTGGCTCAGTGCAAACTTATTCTAAAATGTGGGTGAACATATTTGCCAAAATTCTTGAGTCCCAATTTGTTCACCTTATAAAGAACAAAATTATATGCAAAATTAATTTCATGATGTGACTTGGAATATCTGGGTTAATTCTTAGGAAAGCTTTCTAAGTATCCAGAGTTTCTCTTTGCTTCATTTCCAGTTCACAGCTACCTGTGGCATCTCTCAAATCCAACACATGGCATCATCTCCCAAGTACCCAGTATCTTCTTCTCTCTCTCTAATTCTTCACTGTACCCCACACTGTAAGTCTGCCCTTGCTCCTTCACCTTCAAGTTAACATATGCACTTACCTACCATTTATTGAACATCTGCTATTTCTACGAACTGTGCCAGGCCCTTACACATTCATTTAATTGTCACAATAATCATGGATATTCCATCTCCATTTCACAGACGAAGAAGATAAAACTCAATGAGATTTGTACAAACAAAAACTAAGTTTTTCTGTGTTAAAAAAAGTACTTTTCTGGTTATAAATACACTATTGTTGAATGCAGTACATTAAGAATATTTTGAGGAGTACAGACCATATAGTATAAATAGAAAAGAATAAAAACTATAACTCTACCACCAACTGATAGTTACTCTAAAATTTTAAATAGTTCAATA
The DNA here is from genome assembly GCF_054177405.1 of Leptonychotes weddellii. Lineage (NCBI taxonomy): Eukaryota > Metazoa > Chordata > Mammalia > Carnivora > Phocidae > Leptonychotes > Leptonychotes weddellii. The sequence goes on from NC_138372.1 coordinate 124,366,802, forward strand.
AAATCTTTACACATGTACACATACAAACTCCACTCCAATATTGCAATTCTACTCCAAGTGATTCAGATATTATTTCTTTGTAATTTACACATCTATTTTTATTTTGGTAATTTTTTTAAGAATTGCATTTGGGGGCTCCTGTGTGGCTCAATCCCTTAAGTGTCCCACTCATGGTTTCAGCTCAGGTCATGATCTCAGGGTCCTGGGATTAGCCCTGTGTTAGGCTCTGCGCTCAGTGGGGAATCTCTTTGAGGATTCTCTCTCTCCCTCCCCCTTCGCCCCCCCGACAATAAATCTTAAAAAAAAAATTGCATTTCAACAGTTTCCAAGTACATGACAAGTATTTCCTTAGGATTGTCAAACCAGCACACAAATTAAACATGTTTAAAAGTGATTTCATGATTTAACCATTTCTCAAATCTGTTCCCTCTATGGACTTCCTTATAGCACACTCTCAAATATCAAGACTGAAAACTTTGGTGTCAGCTCTTACTTCTCTTGTTCTTCATCAGAATTTGTTTATTTTCATACTTTTATTTGCATTTGCTCTTTACATCTGTCCTATTATCCAAGTGTGTCTTCTTCTTTGAACATTGCAGTAAATTGAAGTGGTCTCCTTGCTCTTCATTCACCCAGAAATATCTTCAGGCATCACACACTTTTGATCAAAAGCCTTCAGTGGTTTCCATATGCATGTCAAATAAACATCAAACACCTGGGCTGGAATGAATGCCTTTGAAAAAAAAATTTTTTTTTTTTACAGTCTAATTAATTAGTTAATTTAAAACAACAAAAAACCAAAATAACACTTATCTTTTCCAGACACTTTATAACACATTTAGGATATGATGGTGAATAAGAAAATCATGGTTTCTCATTTTAATGGAGATTGGCTCAGTGGAACATGCAAACAAGTAAACATGTATGCACATGAGAGTGTGAAGTGTACTATGTCGGAAAAATTTCTTTGGAGAAAATAAAATAGACACTTAAAGTCTGGGGGTGAGAAAATACTTCTGGTAGAAAACTCTATTTTGTACTAATTTCTACAATTCTGTCAGTTACAGTTGTGTGTATGCAAGCATATATCTGTATCTATTTATCTATACCTTTAATCTGTCTACCTAGAGGAAAAGACGTGCATAGAGATGGGTGGGGGGAGAAGAGGATCTGACCTTAAACAATTTGGAAGCTGGTTAAGCAGTCTCTGCAATGCCATGTCTGATTTCTGATTCTGCGATGCTGGAACTTAAGGTCCACCGGGTAGATGATTGGGAAGGGAAGAAAGGTATGAAGTATGGGAGAGCAAGACAATTCTGGAACACAAAAGCTTGAGCCTATGAGGGTGTACTGGTAGGTGTCAGCTCTGACTTGATGGTTTAGGTATTATGCAGAAAAGCCCTTCCTCAGACCTGGTCCAGAAAGTTGGAGAAGCTTAAGGAGAATCCAGGGGAAGGTGGAAGTTTTAAGTCTGGCCACTGGCTTACTTCCACAAGCAAACTAAGAAGCAGGGTTTGTGAATTACAAATGACTGCTGCCTGATTTTCTTCCTCTGAATCTCATGCTAAAATTGCTCTTATACCCAGTACTATTTGGAAACATACAAAATAAGGAATTCTGGGAAAACACAGGTTAGTTGAGTCAAGTTGACATAAAGTGACCACAGTTTGGTCTAAAGATTGATTAAAAGTTAGTAGAGAGAGGGCTATAGAAAGAATAATACAGGCAAAGGAAAAAACATGTAGAAAATGGGATTTTTAAAAAATTTTATTTTATTATGTTATGTTAATCACCATACATTACATCATTAGTTTTTGATGTAGTGTTCATGATTCATTGTTTGCGTATAACACCCAGTGCTCCATTCAGTACCTGCCCTCTTTAATACCCATCACTAGGCTAACCCATCCCCCCACCCTCCTCCCCTCTAGAACCCTCAGTTTGTTTCTCAGAGTCCGTAGTCTCTCATGGTTTGTCTCCCCCTCTGATTTCCCCCCCTTCATTTTTCCCTTCCTACTATCTTCTTTTTTTTTTTAACATATAATGTATTATTTGTTTCAGAGGTACAGGTCTGTGAATCATCAGTCTTACACAATTCACAGTGCTCACCATAGCACATACCCTTCCCAACGTCTATCGCTCAGCCACCCCATCCCTCCAGCCCCCACCACTCCAGCAACCTTCAGTTTGTTTCCTGAGATTAAGAATTCCTCATATCAGTGAGATCATATGATACATGTCTTTCTCTGATTGACTTATTTCGCTCAGCATAATACTCTCCAATTCTATCCATGTCATTGCAAATGGCAAGATTTCAGTTTTTTTGATGGCTGCATCATATTCCATTGTACATATATACCACATCTTCTTTATCCATTCATCTGTTGATGGACATCTTGGCTCTTTCCATAGTTTGGCTATTGTGGACATTGCTGCTATAAACATTGGGGTGCATGTACCCCTTCGGATCCCTACATTTGTTTCTTTGGGGTAAATACCCAGTAGTGCAATTGCTGGGTCGAATGGTAGCTCTATTTTCAACTTTTTGAGGAACCTCCATACTGTTTTCCAGAGTGGCTGCCCCAGCTTGCATTCCCACCAACAGTGTAGGAGGGTTCCCCCTTCTCCACATCCTCGCCAACATCTGTCGTTTCCTGACTTGTTAATTTTAGCCATTCTGACTGGTGTGAGGTGGTATCTCATTGAGGTTTTGATTTGGATTTCCCTGACCGAGTGATGTTGAGCACTTTTTCATGTGTCTGTTGGCCAGAAAATGGGATTTTAAAGAATAAATCCTCTAATATCTGGCTGGAAGTCTTGGTGAGTGGTGAGAATGGAAATAGTGAAAGGGCAAAACCTGGTTTTTAAGTCATGTTAAAGATTTTTTTCAGGGATTTTTTTTTTTTAAGGTATCACACATAAAATTTGTTCAATCATAAAATTTCAATCACAAGTAAAATTTTTCTGTGCTTCTTTGAAGTCATTCCCTTCCCCAAATTCAGACAACCACTAATGTGCTTTCTGTATCTATAGTTTTACCTTTTCAGGAGGGACTTTTAAATGGAATTGTACAATATGTAGTCTTTTGAGTTTGGCTGCTTTAACTTAGCATAATTCATTTGAAATTCATATATGTTATTGATTGTATCAGTACATGCTCATTATATTTATGAGTAGAATTACATTGTATGTTCCAAAGTAAGTTCGATTATTCAACAGATTTTTTTTGGTGGGGGAGGGGCAGAGGAAGAGGGAGGGAGAGATTTTTAAGCAGATTCCATGCCCAGTGGGAGCCTGACTCGGGGCCTGATCTCACAACTCTGAGATCATGACCTGAGCCAAAATTAAGAGTCAGACATTTAACCGACTGAGCCACCCAGGCAACCTTCTGCACACTTTTTAGAATGAGTTTGTTAATTTCTACAAAAGGATAGAGACTGCCAGAATTATGATTGGATTTTCACTGAATTTATGGATCAGCCCTGGAAGAAATGCCATTGTAGCAATAGTGAATATTTGAATCTGTAAACATAATGCATTTCTTCATTTATTTAAGTATGCTTTGATTTCTTTAATCATTATTGAAAGTGATAGTGATTATATGATGTGATCCCACACATAGAACTTGGGATTAGATTATTGAGCGTGTCTTTTTTTTTTTAAGATTTTATTTATTTATATATTTGACAGAGAAAGAGAGCTCTAGGCAGGCGGAGCAGCAGGCAGAGGGAGAAGCAGGCTCCCCGCTGAGCAAGGAGCCTGACGTGGGGTTCAATCCCAGGACCTTGAGATCATGACCAGAGCCTAAAGCAGATGTTTAACCAACTGAGCCACCCAGGTGTCCTCGTTGGGCATGTCTTAAGAAGGATTCATTTTCTCACAGCTCTGGAAGGTGGCAGTTCAAGATCAAGGTGTTGACAGGGACTTGATCCCTTTGAAGGTGCTAAGGAAGATTCTGCTCCAGATTGCTCTTCTAGTTTCTGGTAGTTTCTTGGCTTGTAGCAGCATAACTCCAGTCTTCACATGGTGTTCTCCCTCTGTGCATGTTGTTGAGTCCAAGTCTTCTCTGTCATACTGGATTAAGACCCACTTAAATTACTTCATTTTAAATTGTTTAATTGTATAAAGACCTTATATTTGTATAAGGTCATATTCTGAGCTATTGGGAATTAGAACTTCAAAATAACAAATTTTGAGGAGGAAGCAGTTCAACTTATAACACACTTAACTGTATTTTCTCTTTCCAAAACCCTTAATTATCTCTTTTTGGTAAAATTGAAACCCATTTTGAGATCTCTTTTCAAAATCCAGTGTTAATTTTACTATAAAACAAGTTCCCATACACAGATGTATTATATTTTTCATTACAAAATTTTGAAATATTTAGACCCAATTAATAGTGGCAAAATTATAACAGCTTACTTTTCTTTTTCTTTCTTTTGCTAATTATTTCCTAAAATCCAAGACAGTTCATGTTTCTTGCCTTTAATTTTTATATAATAAAAAGAAAAAAATTCTGAAAACATTTTGCTGCAAACATCAACTCTTATAAATAATAAAATGTCAAAGTAGCTCGAAGTAAAATAATTTATATTTCTTAGAACCAAAAAGAGACTAAATAGTAAGAAAACATTCTCTGTTAGGAAAAGGAATATTAGAATCATGTGAAACATATTAATACTTTAGCTTTCTGACATCAAAATACATCAAATACAGTGCTTATATTTATAAAGTTGTACCTAGAACCTTGGTGATTGTGATCTATAAAATTAGCTTGCATCGTGACCATAAGTTAATGTCTCTTTTGTGTTTGGCTTCTTAGAAATAGGGTGTTAGATTTCTCCCTCTGTCTCCAACAGTGTTTTGTGGGTCTCAATATTCTAAACCAACTTGATACACTGTATAATTTATCAAACAAAGAGTCAATGATACCAAACATCAGTAAATAAAAAGCACATAAACTACTTCTTTAGATTTGGAGGGACATCTAAGAGACTTGTTTGAGGCTATTAGCAACATAGATTGTTGCCTTTACCCAGTAATCAGACCCTCACTTGCAATTTATACATCTCAACTGATAAAAGTCCAACAAAACAAACTTTGAAAATTAAAAAAAAAAATACTGATATAACTAACACAATCTGGAGGTGGAAAAGAGAAAAGGGAAGAGGTAGAAAGTCAAGGCTTTATTTCTCCTTATTTTTGATAAATGGTAACTCAAAGGACAATGTTTATGGTTAGCAATCACTAGGCACAACTAAGGATATTAAAAATGCATATACCTCTGAAGAAATTTGTAAACTATTAGAGGGTTATTATAGGACCAACCAAATCCTGAATGAATATGAAGATACTGTTTGGAGATAGGTTGTTAAAAGGGACAAGTGAATAAGGAATGAGGGAAAGCAAGAGGAAATTTTGTGGGAATGGATTGAAATTAGATAAATCATTGATATGAAATCATGATTTCTAACATATATGTACATTTTCACACAAATACATGAATATCTGGCTTATCTGAAACAAAAACTCAAAAAAACATATACATATATAAATACACAGAGATGGATGTTTATTACAGCACTGCTTCTCAAAGTGAGCAAATGAAGACTGGGAACAATTTGAATGTCCATCAGAAAAGGAATGGTTATGTTTAAATTGTGGTGTAGACATACAATGGATTTTGCTTATACTAAAAAAACAAACAAAAAAACAAAACAAAAAACTGTCCACTTACCCAGAAGATGGTTCATGACATATCAAGTGAAAAAGTAAGTGCAGATTTTGAGTGCATTAATATCTATATTACTTTTCAATGACAAAACCAATGAAGGAAGGAAGGGAGGAAAGAAAAAAAAGGAAGGAATAAATGAAAGAAAGGGAGGGAGGAAGGAAGGAAAGAAGGAAAGAAGGAAAGAAGGAAGGAAGACAGGCAGGAAAATACTCCATATTAGCCCCATAATTATCCGCTATTAACCTTTGGTAATCTTTGAAAAAAATGAGGGGGGAGAGGATAAGTTTATATATATATAAAGTTTATATATATATATAAAATGTTATGTATTATCTTCACACATATAAACAGACCTATCATCTTACATACATGTTTCTGTAAGGTCATCCTAGTTTTTCTATAAAGTCATTGAAATATATTCTAAAATAAAAAGTTTAATATAAATATATTGTACTATATATTTCAGACCAACACAAGGGAACTTCTCCATATCACTATTCTAAAGCATCCTATTAAAAAGAATAAGAAAGAAAAATAAAATGGAACGACCAAAAGAAAAAAAAAAAGGTCCTTAAAAATACATATAAGAAATTCATGTGTGAATTAGTGAGATTAGTATTTTTGTTGAGCTAAATAATATTTCATCAATATCAGCTATGTAGTTTAATTTAGATTTTAGGGTTTGAGTTGCATTCTCTGTAACTCATTTTATTTGGTTCTCAAATTTTATCCCTAAGGAATCTAATTTACTATGTTGAGGTAAAAACCTTTAGCCTCTAAAGGTGTATCAGATTTTGATGTTCGCTTCCACATTTGTATCAGTGGTAAATTTGATAAGCTTATATTTTTCATGAAATTATGAGTAAAAAATGGTCAAAATGAAATGAGTGAATTTTAAGTCATTTGACCAACATCATTTAAAGTAAATCAATTAATGTGGGTAAGTGCTGTTCTCAAATCAAATTAATAATTGAATGATAGAACTTCCTCAGTAATATTTTAAAATATTACATTGCTTGGGGTGCCTAGGTGGCTCAGTTGGTTAAGATCTGCCCTTGGGTTGGATCCTGATCCGAGGGTTGCATGGGGCTCCCCGCTCAGTGGGGAGCCTGCTTCTCCCTCTCCCTCTGCTGCTCCCCCTGCTTGTGCACGCTCTCTCTCAAATAAATAATAAAATTAAAAAAAAAAATTTCATTGCAGGGTGCCTGGGTGGCTCAGCCGGTTAAGCAGCTGCCTTTGGCTCAGGTCATGATCCCTGCATCCTGGGATCGAGCCCCACATCAGGCTCCCTGCTCAGCCTGGAATCTGCTTCTCCCTCTCCCTCTGCCTGCCACTCCCCCTGCTTGTTCTCTTTCTCTCTCTCTCTGTCAAATAAATAAAATCTTTTTTTTTAAATTAACATATATTATTTGTTTCAGGGGTACAGGTCTGTGATTCATTAGTCTTACACAATTCACAGTGCTCACCATAGTACATACCCTCCCCAATGTCCATCACGTAGCCACGCCATCCCTCCCACCGCCCTCCACTACAGCAACCCTCAGCTTGCTTCCCGAGATCAAGAGTCTCTTATAAGGTTTGTCTCCCTCTCTGGTTTTGTCTTGTTTCATTTTTCCCTCCCTTGCCCTATGATCCTCTCTGTCTTGTTTCTCAAATTAAAAAAAAAAAAAAATTACATTGCATGTTTCAATGAGTGGACCAATAGCTTCCAATTTTTTTTTTTTTTTGAATTCTAAATGCATTGCCAAAGTTAGTTCAGTTGTCCTTCGGATTTTCACAAAATTAAATTCTAATCAAGTTTTAATCTTCATGGGATTAGTGTTAACAGTTCTGGACCACTCATTAGCATTTCCTTTATCTGAGGCTCTGAAAAAGCTCCATATGGTGTTAACATTTTTTCTTTAGAAGTTTCTCCAATTTTTTTCTTTATAAAAATCATTTTTGTTTTTATTCTAAAATCCTTTTTCTGATTTGCTTTTTACTTTTTGATTATGAAAAGAATCATTGCTTAAATAGAGTTTCTAGTTTATTGGGGAAAAAGTTATTAAATATAATTATATGAATAATTGATGATTTCTGTTGTGATAAATTCAGTGAATGAAGAATTCAGTATAATCCACATAGATTCAAGTGCCTATCCCAGAAAGGGACATATAAATGAATACTTGATATTTTAAATAGCTAGGCTGGAAGTCAGCAGGAGGAATTTAGTAATTCCAAGCAAAGGTAATAGTATCTTGGAAGATCTTCATGTGGGAAGGAATATAACAAGTTGGAGGAAATTAAAGGAGGAAAATCTTGCAAATTAATATAGCAAGGAGTAGAGTGTACTGGTTCAGGGGTAGAGAGTAGTGACTGGTTAGATTAGGCAAAATCTTGAAAGCCATATTAAATAGTTTAGACTTCAGAAGCTTCTAATGTATGGTAACAAACTAAGGGGCCAAGGAAATTTGCATTTTAAATTATTTTCCTGGCTACTGGAAAAAATAATGCATTGTAGAAAGGAAGAGTGGATACAGGTGCATGAGGCGAAAGGCTTTTGCAATATTTTGAAGAGGAGGAATGAAAGCTTAGAGTGGTGGCTGTGGAACCTGAAGTAAGATGAATTTGAAAAATACGTTGGAGATTAAATTTGCTAAAACAGAATGGGCTAGAGAGGAGGGGGGTGGGGGGATGGGTTAGTCTGGTGATGGGTATTAAGGAGGGCACGTTCTGCATGGAGCACTGGGTGTTATACGCAAACCATGAATCATGGAACACTACATCAATAACTAATGATGTAATGTATGGTGATATAACATAATAAAGGGCAGTGACATGGAAAAAAAAACAAAATGGGCTAGATTTGAGGGAGTGGGGAATGTCAAGAATAATTTCCAATCACTTGGCAGGTTTAACTTAATGGATACAATTTCAAATAGATGAGGAATATTTTAAATCTATGAGAATAGTATGTTTCTTTTTCTTTTTTTTTTATCATTTTTTTTATTCTTATGTTAATCCCCATACATTACATCATTAGTTTTAGATGAAGTGTTCCATGATTCATTGTTTGTGCATAACACCCAGTGCTCCATGCAGAACGTGCCCTCCTCAATACCCACCACCAGGCTAACCCATCCTCCCACCCCCCTCCCCTCTAGAACCCTGTTTGTTTTTCAGAGTCCATCGTCTCTC
>NC_138372.1:124375812-124463894 GCF_054177405.1 Leptonychotes weddellii
CGCTACCTTCTTCTTCTTCTTTTTTTTTTTTCTTAACATATATTGCATTATTTGTTTCAGAGGTACAGATCTGAGATTCAACAGAATAGTATGTTTCTAATTCTCAAATATCCAAAATATGGTACACACTGTACTTATTTAACTAGCATTTTTTCGTGTCTAAAATGAACCACTGTATAAGATGTATAAGACATTTCTGGGTCAGATTATCCCAGCTTGGGGGTAAATAAAATAAATAAACTGTAATCCTATTACTAAATGCTTACCCCGGCTATTTTAACAGTATTCTGTTTAGAAGAATGGAAAGCAACATCACCATGGCTAGTTAGGCTAGACATGTATTTGGTTCAAGTTTATATAATGAGTTAAAGATCTTAAGATCTGGTCATCAAAATTATGTCAGGAAACAAATCACATTCCTAGAAAGTATATCCATGACTAAAAATGTGTGTCAATAACAATTATCACCTTACTTCTTATGATTGATCTTATGAGGAAATAAAGATACCTCCTATCCCATTCCCTGCTTAACAACTCTAGGGCAGAGGGACAACCTAGCTCTACTCGGAGCTGAATTGGGATCATGAGTATTATAAATGGTGTTAATATTCCATAGACTGAGATTGCTGTAATTACATCAACCTGGTTGATAATAATCTATATCAAACATCATCTGATATACTTTTGGCTTTGCTTAGGATGCAGAAAGCTGGAAAGAGCAGTACTCACATCCTAACAAAAAACGGATAACCTATAAATTACAAATGTTCTTTGAACCCATTGGTGAACTGAGATATTGGAGCCAACAACTAACGTGGAATCTAAGGAAAGACAGCTGTGTCTTAGGAGTGATGAGAAGTGAGCATAGACTAACTGGCAACAGACCATGGAAGAAGAGGGTTAAGAGTTTCAGCTAAAATTTTTAACAATTAATGGCCAAGTGTGAGCTAGTATGAGAGTATAAAATCCATGGAAACCATAGATAATGAAAAGTTTACACTTACGGCATTCTCTTTTTCAGAGATCTGTATTGGGTGTTTACAAGAAGGATTGGGGGCAGATAGGAAACTGGAGAAAGCTTTTTTGTTGGTATCAGAGAGAGTGAGGGTAGTTGCTGCTATTGTCATAGTGACAGGAATATCTACCTCAGTACTGCTTGCCTGCAAAAATTAGGCCTTAAACTGCTGGGAAAGTGCAGCAGACAGTGTTGCCCCCCAATATTATAGTTGAAGACTCACTATGCCTGGATCTTTGTTTTGAATACAAAATGAAAAAAACTTTACTCATAAAGAAAGGGCAGGGAAACTGTGCTGAGCCCAGATTATTTAAGAGGTCTCTTACCACTGGGCAGGATGAGTGAAACAAAGTCTCAGCATTGAGATATATAGACACAGGACACACCTAAGATTGAGAATGGGCCAGAATAACAGTGAATATACTCTACCCTCTATCACCAGTGTAGCAAACTGAATTAGTTGGGGTTCTCCAGAGAAGTAAAACAAATAGGATATTGATTGATTGATTGACTGATTGATTAGAATTGGCCCACACAGTTATGGAGGTTAAGTCCCAAGATCTGCAGACCAAAAGACCTGACAGAGTCAATGTGTAAAGTCCCCGTTAGGTTCTGAAGGCAGAAGGACACTGATGTCCTAATATAAGACCTGTAGGCAGAGAGAGCAAATTGTTTCTTGTTCAGCTTTTGGTACTATTCAGGTCTTCTAAGAATTGGATGAAGCCCACTCACATTAGAGAGGGCTATCTGCTTTACTCAGTCTACTAATTCAAATGTTAATCTCTTCCAGAAACACCTTATTGGACACTCAGAGTACTGTTTAACCAAATGGGCATCCTGTGACCTAGTCACATTGACATATAAATTAACTATTATATAAGACCTGAGTAATAACCAGCAGTAGTTTATCACTGGGTACGAAGCAAGATATGGAGAGAGACCACATGCACAGAAAGCCTGAAGATGAGAGTAGATCAGGGACACTGAGAAAAATCGTCTAGCAGACCATCCCCCACATTAAGTGCAAGGTGAAGCTAGAGGATTTCAACACTAAATATATTTTTTAAAGTATAATTGACATTATAAATAACTTTATAAAAGCAACAGCTTAGATGAAATGGGTAATTGTTTAGAAATACACTGGTTTCTAAAGTGTAACAAAGAGGAAATAGATAATCTTAATAGTCCTACATATACTGAAGGATGTCTACCAAATACTTAACTAAGAAATAATACAAATTTTTTTTTTAAAGATTTTTATTTATTTGACAGAGAGAGACACAGCGAGAGAGAGAACACAAGCAGGGTGAGTGGGAGAGGGAGAAGCAGGCTTCCCGCTGAGCAGGGAGTCCGATGTGGGGCTTGATCCCAGGACCCTGGGACCATGACCTGAGCCGAAGGCAGACACTTAACGACTGAGCCACCCAGGCGCCCAGAAATAATATAAATTTTACCAAAACTCTTCAGGATATAGAAGATGAAGGAGCACATTTTCACTTACTTTATGTATACATTTTTACTCTGATACTAAACCCAGCCAAGGACATTAGAAGAAAAGTAAACAAGTACAGATTTGAACTCATACATTGACTGATTTTATTTGCTAATATTTTGTTGAAAATATTTGCATTATTTATTCTGGACAAAGTTACAAAGCAATTCAGTGGATGAAGTATGGTCTTTTCTGCAAATGATGATGGCTTAATTGGTAATTCATATGGGTAAAAAATGAACTGTATTTCATACCTTGTACCGTATGCAAAAATTTATACAATAATGACAAATTTAAATTCATATAAATTAAAATTTAATGCTTTTTGCAAAGACCTACCATACATAGGAAAAAATATTTGCAAAATATTTATCTGATAGAGGGCCTTATCCAGAATATAAAAAGAACTCTCAAAACTCTATGATAAGAAAACAACACAAGAAAAAAATGGGAAAAATATTTGACCAGCTACTTCACCAAAGAATGTATGTATACATTTATGTAACATTATTGAAAATGCAGCCTATAAAAATAGAAAGCATATCTGTTGTTGCCAGGCATGAAGAATGTTGGAAGATTGGACTATAAAAGTATGTGAGGGAAATTGTGGAGGAGATGGAATTATTTTATGTATTAACTGTGGTGGTGGCTACATGACTGTAAGTTCATAGAACTGTATGCTAAAATGAGTGAATTGTTACTTTCAAATTATACCTTAAAAATGGGGTAAAAGAACATTTAAATAAGTCCTTTTGCAAGGAAATAAGATACTAAAATTGCTTTCCCTAAAAGCACAGAAGTGCCATTAACATAGTATCTAGTGTCAGCTCCAAGTACCCTGAAATAATACTCTACTTATAAATATTTAATACTGTGATACCAGCTAGATGTGAGAATGGGCAATAGATATTTGTTGTTAGTTGTTTTAATATCTGCATTTAATTTTTTAAAGATTTTATTTATTTATTTAACAGAGAGAGTACAAGCTGGGGGAGTGGCAGGGAGAGGGAGAAGCAAGCTCCCACTGAGTAGAGAGCCTGATGTGGGACTTGATCCCAGACCCTGGGATCATGACCTGAGCTGAAGGCAGAAGCTTAAGCGACTGAGCCACCCAGGCTCCCCTGCATTTAATTTTTTAAAAAGATTTACTTATTTATGAGAGAGTGAATGTGAGCAGGGGGAGGGGGAAAAGGGAGAGGGAGAGAGAGAATCTGAAGCACACTCCATGCTGATGGGGGGCTCGATCTCACAACCCCGAGATCGTGACCTGAGCCGAAACCAAGAGTCAGACACTCAACTGACAGGTGCCCCTTTGCATTTAATTTTTAAAGTACTGTAGATAAAGAGCATTGTATTTATTAAACATATTTTGATGCATTAAAGAAAGTTGGATAAATTAGACTAAAAGTTGTCTTTTTTATAGCTAGGTACTAGATTATGTACTTAGTTTTGAAAAATGGTGAAGGCTGATTTCTTGCCTCCAAAGACCATATCCATTGGAGTCCAGAAATGTAATTGAATAGTAACAATATTTTATATGTGCCATAAGCTGTAATATACAAGGAAATTGAGAATTTCTACTGCTTTCCCAGTAACAGGACTATATGAGAAGCAAAGGATTGTTAAATATCCATTTCATTTCTGTAAATGAAACAATTGATGGAATCAAAGTTCGAAGATAGTAATTCCCAGGGAAAAACAAAAATGTATTTACCCCACCTGATTTTCATCCTCACACCCATACAAGCCCATTATTTCCCATACACAACTACACTTGCTTTCCTCTACCTCCTTCTGCCTTTATTTCAATAGTTAGTGAAACATACACACATTAATTATTTTTTATTAGATTGAGCCATTCCTTTCTTCTAAATCTATTCATTTATAGAAATATATTTCTTCAATTAATATCCCCATTCACATTTTGTTCACACCTGTTTTCATGTAATTCTGAACAGTGGAGCTACGGATAAGTACTTTTAATAAATGGGTCCTAGGTTTCTGAAAAGCTAGGTAGTCTAATATAAAGCCGAATGACATAAAAGACAGAAAGTCACTTTTGTCTTCATAGAAGTGATTTCAAATTGACTCTTTGAAGGTTTTCCAAACACTGAATTACATTTTTTTGCCAATGTAGTTTCCCTGTCCTTCAACCAAGTGTTCCCAGCAGATATAAAACTGATTTTGAGTAACTCTTCACTTGCTGACATACAGTAGATAATTTTGACAGCTCTTTCTGATTTATTTGTAGTAGTCACTTAGGAAATCAGGTATTTTCTTTGAATCTAACAATGTTTCATACACGGTGTCACAGTCCTGGCTATGAAGTGCCCAATTTTTTAACAAAGGGGATAACTAACAGGAGACTTTATTTCCAACCATAGGAAAACAGGTTGTTTTATACAGGAGGATCTCTGCATTTTCTTTCATGGTATTTTGGAAACACATTTATGAACAATGAATTTAGCAGACCCAGGGTTGGGTGCACATCTTTATTATAATGTGCTGTGGTTTTAACCTACTTCACCTGTCACCAACATAATGAAATTTGACTTTGATGAACATGCTTAACAAGAAAACAAAAATCCACTGAACAGAATATAGCAAGCAACAGTATGTTTAATCCTATAGCAACACAATTTATCCACTACCTTTTTGACATTTGATTGGAGCTATTCATGGGAAGCACACTTCATTCCCTTTATCAAGACCTCCAGGTTTGGATTTATTCTCTGAGAGGCTAATCCTGCTGGTATGCTCAGTAATTCTGCTGTTGAAGCATTTAGTCACTGATCTGTTGCAATAATATGATAGAAATAAAATGGGTACTCCTTGAAGGAATGGATTTTGCATCATAAATATGTAGTCATAGGACAAATACAGAAAGCAATGAGTAAAAGTTTCCACAACCTAGAATTATGTATGTATTTATATTGAAGATTCTGAATGTTATTTAACATTTCCTTTAGGCAAAATGTCTACAGAATAGAAAGATGCCAATATAATACATATTTCTGAGCAAACCCCGAAAAAGAATGAAACTTAAGAATGAAAATCTAGGCAATTGGATTTCTATAATTATGGAGAAATGATTTCATAAAACTATAGCCTTATAAAATGCAGGTTTTCTATTTTGATATTTTGCTGTTGTCAATTGCTTCATATTACTTCTTTGCTCACTCAACATTTTAAAAAAATTTTACAGTAATGTTGATAGTCTGAGCAAATATGAGGACATTCTTGATATATCTAAACAATATAATCTGAAGATGAATATAGTTTGTTTCATCCTTAATTATATTCAAGTATTTAAATTAATGAAACAATTTTACTCTTAATTATCTAACATGAATATATTTACAATTGTTCTAAAATTCCTATCAGTAGTCTTTTTAATGCTTCTTAAACATGTAATATTCACATATCTCAATAATTCAATTTCTTTTTGTGTTTACTTTGTCCCTTATTTGTATATTACTAATTCTTCTAATTAAAAAAAGATTCTACCTTTCTTTATTGAAAATTCCTTCCTTCTGATTCACTCAAGTCATTCACAGAGCTGTGTAATTCATTCATTTTAAACTGCTCTAATTGCAACATAAGCAATTTCTTTTTTTTTTTTTTTAAAGATTTTAGTTATTTATTTGACAGAAAGAGAAAGCACAAGCAGGGGGAGCTGTAGAGGGAGAGGGAGAAGCAGGCTCCCTGCTGAGCAGAGAGCCCCATGCAGGGCTCCTTCCCAGGACCCTGGGGTCATAACCTGTGTTGAAGTCAGCTGCTTAACTGACTGAGTCATCCAGGTGTCCCAGCAATTTCCTTTCTTATCCTTATCTCTCTGTGACATCTGACAGTCTCCAGGACCCTCTGTTTGAAACTGTTTCCTAACCCTTGACTTCTAAATTTCCATCTTTCCTAGATCTGCCCCCTTCACCTTTATGACTCTTTCTTCTCAGACTCTTTGGTGTGTGTGTGTGTGTGTGTGTGTGTGTGTGTGTGTATCTTGTGACATTTCTCCTCCCTGGTTAAAGTCTGGTAGTCTCTGAGTTTCACTATGTAACCTCTTTTCACTTTTCTAGGTGGTCTTTTCCCGTTTGAGAGAGGAAAAAAAAAATATATATATATATTTTTATATATATTTATATTTATATAATTTATATAATTTGTATATTTATATAATTTATAAATATAAAAATATTTCTATATTAAAAAATATATATATATGTATATATATTTATCTCCACACTGTTGTCATCAGTCCTCTTTTTTAGCACAGCCTCACATCTGTGAGACTCCCTAGTATGTTTTCCCCATTATCAAAATTCCCACATCCTGATCTGAATGGTGCTATGGACATTGTGTCCCCCCAAAATTCATGTGTTGAATCTTTAACCCCCAATGTAATTATATGTGGAGACGGCCTTTAAAGAGATAATTAAGGTGAAATGAACCCTTAATCCTGTACTTCCAGCCTCCAGAACTGTGAGAAAATTAACTTAAGTCACTCTATTGGTATTTTGTGAGCTCTAGCAAACTAACACAGATCACATCTACTATTTTGTGTGTCTGAGATATGCTGTGGGGTTTACTACATTAATTCTTCAATGACAGCTTTAATGTCTTTGCACTTTGCACTTTTATTGTAAGGTCATGCTATGGTATGAATGTTTTTGTTCCCCTAAATTCATATATTTAATCCTAAAGCCCCAAATGATGGTTTTAGGGGGTGGTCTAGAGGTGAGGATGGTGAGGATGGTGAGGATGGTGTTTTCTGTTTTGAACATCTGGAACTCCATATCATTGCCATCATCTGATGGCAACTAGCTGTGTGATTTTAGTCAGATTTCTTTATTCTCTGAATTGCATTGCCTCACTCCAAATGAGCATAATTATAGGATTGTTTCATAGGGTTGTTGTTTATGTGAATCACTTCATGCAGTGTCTGAAATATGTTGCTCTGTGGACTGTTACTCCTCAAATAAAACATTTGTCAGCCTAAATCCTCTTTCAAACAACTTAAGGTTCCAATTTTTAAAGTCTATATGTTTGTTTTTAACAGTGTTTAAACATTTTCCTCAATTCATATGTATCTATCTTGTTTCTTTATTACATAGTAATGCATGTAGATTTTTTATGAACTAATTTACCCAATTTTCCAACTATTCTAACTCATCAGTTTTTAATTTTATTTTAACTTATTATGTGTCTACTCTGTTGCGTGAGGGTAGAAAAATTTGTAGAGTATATTCTGTATTCATGCTTTTCCTTTTTATATTAAAGAGCACTGCTATATAGGCTTCATAAATGAATGAAAACATTTCTTAAAATTATTTAATCACAGGAAGTCTTTTAATTTTATTTTTACCATGTCCCTTTTACCCCAAGTTATCTTTTAAAAAAAATTTCTTACAAGAGATTCTAAGCCTTTCTCTTCTTCTTTGCTTGAATCTTCTTGATCCACTTGAAAGAAATAATACATACATGATTTTTAGCAACTCTTTTGGGAAGTTTGCCAGATTTTGTTTTTAATCTATTCAAATCTTTATTAAGTGATTTGTCTTATGGCCCTTTGCTCATGCAAGTATATTATTAACAGTGCAACCGTTCTTGCTTTTCATTTCATTTTTTTGCATTATATCCTACTTTTCTCTCAGCAAACAATAGCCTCTGCCTTTTTTTTTTTTTTTTAAGATTTTGTTTATTTATTAGAGACATAGCTAGAGAGGGAACACAAGGAGGGGAAGAGGGAGAGGGAGAAGCAGGCTCTCCGGGGAGCAGGAAGCCAGATGCGGGGCTTGATCCCAGGACCCCAGGACCATGACCTGAGCTGAAGGCAGACGCCCAACGAGTGAGCCACCCAGGCACCCTAGACTCTGCTTTTTATAGGCTGTATTTTCCCTCATTTCTGTTTATCTTATACTTATTCATAAAATCCACGTATAGCCTTATATTCAAGTGATTTTTTAAAATACTTGGCATTCACATCTTAACATCTCACATATATGTTATAATATCTGTTGCTTGCCTACCTTTGCAGCCTAAATAAATAACAAATTTTGGCCTACTTGACAACTTGCTATTCCTTTCTACCCCAGACAATAGATGCTTACTTATCCAGATCTTTAGGTAAGTCTTCTCTTTTGAATATAGTAAGTCTGTTAAGAATTCAAAAATCAAATATAAACATTGTATGTATCTACTTAATAACACTTTCCCTGACTATAAAGGCTGATGCATAATTGCAAATGCCATCTGTTATCTGTGTCAAATTTTTAGAGTTTTTGTTTAATGTGAACTCATTGAATAAAAGAACACTTAAAAATGTGTATGCTACAATCATCTGTCTCAGTAATTATTTATTGAGTTAACTTTGTTATTAACATACATAACAATGGCAGTTATATGAATAATGATTTTGAGGGAAATATGGTTGAAGTATCTGTTATTGAATATCTGAGCTCATTTGGTTAGTCTGAATTATCTTGGAAGACTTCATCTTCCTCTGTCATTCAATAAAAATCATTGGAGAAGTTTCATGGTTTGTAAAAGTGAATGATTTTTCTAGAGATAAGAGGAATATTCTTAAGATTTATGAGACATACTTCTTAGAACTCCAAGACATTATTTAGTTTCTTAATTGGTCTCCCTACTGTAAGAGTAAATAGAAATTATTTTCTCCATTAAATAACCTAGAAAAGAGACTTTATACCATTTCCTGGGAGACAGCACATCTGAGTCTTTAGTCTAACTTTTTAGAATAGAGGTAAATGATTAAGTTCACTTTCCAATTTATACAATGTAGAGATATATACATGGTCACTGGCTGCATAACCTCTAAATATGTAAAACACTTCTCCAAAATTAGAGGAATAAATACAAAGATCTCTTAAGAGATGTCTGGAGACCATCATGAGGTATAGCCTTTTCTCTCTTGAAATAGGTTATTCTTCCTTCTGCTTTGCTGTATAAAATGTGTAAGATTTTGTCCTAACTTTGTAGTCACTTTGGTGGTAATTTACATTCATGTAAATCTGTTAATGCTTACTCAGTAATAAATTGTGTTCTCTGTCTATTCTGTATGTTAGAGTAAGGTCTTTTATTGACAGAGTTGGTTTATTTCCTCACACTACCTCCCTCTATGACACCTTGTACACTGTTATCAACTTACGATTTTAAATATAATCAAATTACTTAAATATAATCAAATTGTATAATTTGAAAACAGTGGAAAGCTATAGCGCATTTTTAATAGAATTTAACATCATAAAAGTAACAGTTCTATGTTAATTCGTATACTTGACGAGTTCTGTATGTCTAGCATCTTTCATTATTTTGTTTTGGTTTAGTTTTTCAAATTACAGAAGTTAAATTTTATGTGCAAAAATAAACACTCATGATGTAAAGATAATTTCTGGGCATAAAAAGGGTTATTTAAGTGAGTCACTATATTGTAATATGTAATATGAATATATTATAATTCCTTAATAAGTACTGTAGTGTGTGGCTGGCTCATGAATAGATGGATAGATCAACAGAACAGGCTATAAAATCTAGAAATGATACAGATACATTGGGTAATTTAACATATAAATGCAGTAGGACAGAGGTACATTATTCATTAGTTCAGACAGGTGAGTGTTCAAAACACAAAGTTATCCACACTTCACAACTTTTACCAAGATAAATTAAACATGAGAAATTTAAATAGAAAATAGAAATAACTAAAACATGTAATTAGGAGACATCTACAAGAACTTCTTTAAATTTCTTGAATTATATTTAACTTTATATTTATATTTAACTAGTTCAAAAGCCTTAAAAATTATAAATGTGATTTCACAAAAATATGAATGGAAAAATTATCATAAGCAAATTCTAGAGATAACATACATAATATTGAAAAATTTTGTAATTCATATTGTAAACAGGCCTATTTTTTCACATAGTGAAATAAAACACTTCTTAACATTCTTACAGCTTGTCTGATGGGAATTCGAAAATTAAATTTTCAGCTAACGAAACTATTTACTCAAATGGATTTGTTGATTACTAGAAGGGAATTCTATGCAGCCATTATATTTTTGCAGGTATGAAGAATTTTTTTGTACTGTAAACACTAATATGGAATGATCTCTAAGCTACAATATTATTAAAAACAAGATGAAGAATAGTAGATGTTATATTGTATAAAAAGGGAGGTATATATATGACTTAGGTACATAAAATTTTTCTGAAAAGATAATATTTTTTGCCTTTATGTGATAAAATGGTTTGCATGATGTCATGTAATTATCTTTTTTTGTGGCTCTAGTTATAAAGTGAGTGGAAGTTGAAAGTCTTGGATTCAAAAGTTGTTAACTATATGAAATGTATGCAAATCAGCTGGCAAAGCAAATTTATGTTCTACTTACATGACAGATTATATTGGAAGAACTAGCCCTATTCTTCAGGTAGACATGGTCTTTCTGAGCTTTCTTTTTTGCTTATGTCAAAGAGGTTAGACATGTGCTTTTATTTATTTTCTACAGAGTGGTTTCTTTTGCCTTACTACCAGTACAACTTTTGTCTTGTAACGTTGCATAAATAAGAACTATCAGCTAAGGTTCTGAAAATAACTATAGAATTAAACCTGCTTTTGTAATTTATAGGTATTTCAAGGTGTTCACCTTCTGGAGTCATCTAGTCCTTAAAGAAAATGACAGTATACACTTATTTTAGTATACCCTAGATTTTCAGAAAAAAAAGAAGGGATATCTAAGGGACCCTACTGGCACAGTTACCCCTTACCAAAATGTCCTGAATTTACTGAATTATTTTTGCCTGTTTTTCTTCTTGCAACCAGTGTATTGGGGATCCTCTCTCTGCCACTTCTTTCATTAGTTAGCGTTCTCCCATAACAATATCCCTTTGCCAGTGGTTCCAATTTCAGAGCTCTTTGATACCCAGAGAAATTTTAATTTAGCCATTTCTTTTCATAACTTATCCACAAAAACATGGCTTAGCTTTCTTAAACAAAATGCCATTTAACATGCTAAATAATACAACCATCTGTTTCTGAGGTGAAGCCGCCCCTTAGTCCATCTCCAATGTGGAACCCCAGAAATAATTTCTTTTAATGGTATTTTTCTCCCGGGATACAAGTGATTCTTAAAATAAGAATACCTTTTTTCACTATTTATGAAGTTAATTACCTTTAGAAATGTGCATATTTGTTATTAGTTAGATTTTACATTACAAAGCAAAGCAGAACATATCCTGAAGCTTAGCATAAATTTTGAATTACTTCATATATATTACATAGGCCTAATTATAGTAAACAACAGGACTTGATATATTGGTTTAAAGTTGAAGTGTTGTTTGTGTCTTTTCTATTACACTGTAATAAACAAACTTACAAAAGTGGCCCTAAAAAACTCCTGAAGGGGAAAAAAAGCTTTTTAAATGAACTCTCAGTTTTCTAGAAACAAATCATTGACTAGAAGAAATTGCTCATTAATTACTACAACAACTGGAATTAGGGAATGGAGTAATATAGTCACTTCTTGAATGTAAGCAGAAATTCAATATCAGATTAAACATTTGCCAGTATTAACTATGAATAGCTATTAAACTTTAGTTCCTGGATATTGTTTGATTCCCTGAAAAAGTTCTTAGCTAACTGTCAATTAAAATGCTCATCATAGCACTAAAAGGACATATGATTTTCAATATCATAGACTTATTGAATGGAGCACTGGGTGTTATATGCAAACAATGAATCATGGAACACTACATCAAAAACTAATGATGTGGGGTGCCTGGGTGGCTCAGTCGTTAAGCGTCTGCCTTCGGCTCAGGTCATGATCCCAGGGTCCTGGGATCGAGCCCCGCATCGGGCTCCCTGCTTGGCGGGAAGCCTGCTTCTCCCTCTGCCACTCCCCCTGCTTGTGTTCCCTCTCTCGCTGTGTCTCTCTCTTCAAATAAATAAATAAAATCTTTAAAAAAAAAAAAAACCCTAATGATGTAATGTATGGTGATTAACATAACATAATAAAAAATGATAAAAAAATATCATAGACTTAAACTCAATTGAAGTGTCACTGGGAAGCATGGAATATTTTTAAAGGTCTTATATCCAAATGACCACAGAGTACAAAGCTCCCTAAACCTGTGTGCCTCTGAAAATAAAATAAAACTCAACGGCATTTTACTTTGTAGGATGTTTGAGTTTGTTCATCGATTGGAAACTGAGATATAAAGCTATACCTGATTGAAAGCCAACCCAGCATAAAAATATTAGGTAAAATATTTTTCTTCAGAGAATTTCTGCAGAAAACAGAAGAGAATTCAAGGCAGAAGATGAACTTTATGTGAAGTGTGAAAAATTTAGGTGAATTTTAGATGGATAAATTTAATCTCCTTTGAAGAGGATTCCTGCTAAGGTATATGATTCAGACTATGCTTGGATGAACTTTGATCAAATAGCTTGAAACCATAGTTTTTCAAGTTTGGAAACTGATAATTTAAAATTGAAACCAAACTTAATAGGACTTTCTGTTCTGTGGCAAGTGAAAATTCTGTTTCCCATTTGGATCATCCACCTACTGGTAGTTCATGCTCTTTCCATTCATCTACTAGTTATTCATACTATTAAATTTAGGTAAATTATTTTGACTTTTCAACACAGGTCTTGGAGGAAAAATTTTAAAGCTTATGTAGGGAAATTTCTACTGTCCCCAAATCTCTCCATGTTTCAGATCATCAAGGATAGGAAGATTTAAATTTTATTTAAGTACCAGGATACTGATCAGCTCAGATTCCATACAGTATCACTGTCTTTTTCTCTGCTTCCTTTCATTGTAGGGTGAAACCTGCATTTGTAAAATGTACAGTTGCTATTTAAGAACAATAGTTAACATTCATATGTCAGCCATTACTCTAGATTCTTTAGGTGATCTAACCCATTTACATCTCACAATAAATTTATAATGTAGCTGCTAATTTTTTCCCCAGTTTTCAGGTAAAGAAAACAAGACACACAAAGTTTATATAAATATCTCGAGATCATAATGCTATCAATGGAGAGATGTGAGTGAAGTGGACAGGCTAGATTCTGAGAATATGCTCTTATCCAAATACACTATTTCTTTGGGGATAGATACAGCTAAAGATAGACATAGATATAGATGTAAACCAATATGGTCAACTAGTATATTTATATAGACAGATATAGACATATGATTAGATGTAGCTAATAGAAATAGATACATTGCTGTCACAAAATATTATAGAGAAAAAAGCAGGGTACAAAGGAAAAGGGAGCATTTTAAGGAACTATTTTCTACAACTCATAGTAGCAGAGTGTTACACTGAAGAATTTCACTGTACCATCTCTGGTGGCCACATGACCTTGACAAGACCAGCTTGAAATGGGACATTTTGATATATTGAGAAAATTTTGAATTCTTTGGTTTGTAATTGCTGAGTTATAAACACAAATATACTTTCTCACCACATTCCAAATCTCACTCTTTTCTCCTTCTTTTCCTATATAATAAATAGTCTTTTCTCACCAAGAGGTGAAAGCAGTAGACATCTTTGAGCCTAAGCCTTTCCCTGAAGTTCACGCTACCCCTGACTTCTCATAGTCTCCCACCACAACAGAGCCCAGCAATTTTTTTAAAGATTTTATTTATTTATTTGAGAGAGAGAGAGAAAGCATGAGAGAGGGGAGCATCAGAGTGAGAAGTAGACTCCCTGCTCAGTAGGGAGCCTGATTCGGGATTTGATCCTGAGACTCCGGGATCATGACCTGAGCTGAAGGCCGATGCTTAACTGACTGAGCCACCCAGGTGCCCCAGAGCCCAGCAATGTTATTAAACATGAACATATTCACTACTAAATTAGCAGATATTGCATGTGAAAGACTTAAACTATTTGAATGTTAAAGAATAGCAAGAAGGGGCGCCTGGGTGGCTCAGTCGGTTAAGTATCTGCCTTTGGATCAAGTCGTAATTCCAGGGTCCTGGGATCTGGCTGTGTGGGGCTCCCTGCTCAGCAGAGAGTCTGCTTCTCCCTCTGCCCCTCTCCCCACGTGTGTCCCCCCTCCCCCAAAATAAAGAAGCAAAATCTTAAAAAAAAAAAAAAAAAGGAATAGCAAGATGATTATTTCTACTTCAGGTTTGATTAGTTCCTAAAAGATATACCGATGATAGTTATGAACAGCTGTCATTAGAACTTTAGGTCGAATATCTGGTATTTTGAAAATGTATGTTCAGAATCTACTAAGTTTGATTCAAAGACAAAGAGGAGACTCCTAGTAGATTCTATGCTAAAATAGTATAATTTTTAGAAGGGAAATTTCTTATACAGTGCTGTTTCAGAATGAAAGTTAGGCATGGTTAACATTAATTCACTTCCTGAGAAAGCAAAGTAGGGGAGTTCCTAGAATTAGTGTGGACCTAGCTGAACTAAATAAAGCTTTCATCATGTTAAATTTTCCAACACAGATTTTCTGAGTACACAGCCAGTATTTGAGCGTGAATATTGGTCATCACTATACACTAGTACCTGTGTTTGAGGCCATATGCTGCAATAAACTAGAGATATTTCATATTTAAGTGCCATGCTAAAGAATAAAAGATTCTGAATTGTTAGAACACATTTATGTGATCCAGGGATGGTAAGACTCAGAGACAGAAATATGATGATGATTAATAGAAAGCATCCTTAGATTCTTACAACATTAAACCATTTCGGAGTCATTAATGTTTGTTTTGTTTTGTTTTGCCCCAAGCCATGAAATCACGTATTCTCAAAAGAAATTTGTTCCTTTTATGGGAGAAGAATAATATTGGAATCTAAAGCCCTAATAGCAGGAGCACACATTGTATTTTTCTCCTTGACTACTGAACGTAGCCGGGGTTGTTCAGGCTCCATAAGCAAGAAAGCAAGAGATTCCTTTTTCTTTGCATCCAAAGTAGGAGTTTATTAATTTATTTCTCCACATTAATAACTGCCAGCTTTTATCTTCTGCCACTACGTTTAATATATCATGCTATATATATTTCTTGATCTTAAATGTGTTAAAAACATTACAAAGAAGAAAAGTGTATATTAAATATGTATAGTAATGTGAAAAGATTAATACAGTTATGCAAATACAAAATCAAGCAATATCAAACAAATTTAAGATTAACAATCCAGGTATCATTAATATAAATAGAATTCTAAATTATAAATTAATAAAAATGGTTTAAAATGGAATTTATATTAATGAGATCTGAATTGTTAATCTTAAAGTTAATTATTAATGGATCATAACAATTAAGCTTTTAGGAATCTTAAAAAAATCAGTATTTGTTAAAAATAAAACCAAATCTTGGTTTAAAAACTAAAGATAGCAGTAGAAAATTTTAAAATATTTCATGTAAAATTTTTATTCAAGCGCAATTCAATCCAGAAAAAAAGACCCACATGGTCTTAAGTATATGTCTCAGTGTACTCTCACATAATGATCACACCCATTTTTCCAGCTTTTGGATCAAAAAACTTCACCAGCAATAGCTGTATCCCCTTCCAGTCACCATGCACCTCCTAAAGAGTGACAACTCACTTGTCTTTGATAGCATAGATTAAAGATTGAGCTTTTTGTAAATTGAGTCATATAGATGTACTCATTTGGTGTCTGGCTTTTTTTCTGACCATTATTTTTAAGAGACCCATTTATATTACTGCCTAGAGTTTTACACTGTGTTTATTCTCATTACATATAGTATTGTATGAATACATGACATTGTTTTGTTTTTGGAGGAGGAGGTTAATTGTATGGTAAGCATTTGGGCTTTTCAGTCTGGGGTTTAAATTGGTAGTGCTACTGTGAAAATACTTGTTTATTTTGTAGGATACATACCTAGGAGTGAAAATGGTAAATCCATTGTTCCATACCCCAGCCAAAACACAGTATTATAACTCCATTTATGCATATCCCTTCAGGTAGCCATGAAGTAATATTGCTTTGTGGTATTAATTGGCATTTTCCTGAGATCTGATGTTCATATGTGTTAATGGGCTGAATTATGCCCCTCACTAATTCATATGTTGAAGTCCTAACCTACAGCATCTCAGAAAGTGACTATATTTGGAGATAGGATCATCAAAGAGGTAAGATGAGCTCATTAAGATGGGCTCTAACCCAGTATGACTGATGTCCTTCTAAGAAGAGGAGATTAGGACACAAACAGAGGAGAAAATGGCAGTGAACATGGAAGTGCAGCTATCTCTTCATAATCCTAATTTAACTACTTTTGTACATATAACCAGAAGTAGAATTTGGATTGCTGGAAATATGGAAGTTCTATTTTTAATTTTTTGAGGAAACTTCAAACTGTTTTCATAATGGTATACTTTTTAGTGATCAGTAGAATGTCTGTTTAATTCCTTTCTATATGGTTAGCAAATATAATTCGACATTTTTAAATGTTAATTTTTGATTTTTCAAATCCTGGCCTTGATATAATCTATCTTTAAATAATTGTTCTTTAATTTCTCTTGATAATACTTTATAACTTCCAGTATATGGCTTTGCCAGATTTTCATCTGATTTCAGGAGACCTGCATACCCATAAACTGGAGTTATCGCACACATTATCATCATTATTATCATCATCACCATTTGGTAAAGAAAGCAGAGGCTCGGGATTTATTTGATTTATTCACTGTCTGCTGGCAAATCCTGGACTAGAAGTGTATTTCCTTGATATCTAGGTATCCTTAGAAACAGTTAAAAGAGGGGTGGAGTTCTCAGAGTAAATGTTCTTCCAATGAAACCATGGATTTTGCTTCTATTCGGTCTCCTTATAACTTCAAAAAAATAATTACAGAAAAGTTTTATGATTTTTTTAGATGTAAAATAAAACAATAGTAGAGATATTAAATAACAGCACTGAGATTGCTCAATTTTCTAAACTTATTACTTATTTAAAAGAGGGAAATACAAGCTAGAAGTTTGAGAACAGTCTGTCTTTAAATTCACTCTGTCTCAGGAAAATGTACTTTGCCTCTCAGAGTCAAGCATTCTCTCTCTCTGCATTTTTTCTCCCTAGTAACTTCTCACTTATCTTTAACAATGTGTCCTGGTTTGAAAGGTAACATAATAATCTATTTTCACTATGTGTAAAAAAAAAACAAAACACAGTACTTTATGATTTTCCAGCTAAGGAAGCAGAAATGAAATAGAAAATCATGCTTTAAGGCATATTTTGTCAAATCTGTTGTGAAGAATTGAAGGTTTTGGATGTTAATCCGTAATGTAGATTGGCACCTTTGAGTACAGATAAACAAACCTGTAGTTTGGTCTAAAAGGAACTTATATCACTGTAGCTTAAGATGACTGTGTTAGAGAGTGAGATAAAACAGTTTTCTGCCTTTTCCTCAGTATGTCATAACTGCTTTATTGTGGGAGGGATTGGTGCATTGCAGAGTGGATTCAAGCCATATTACTTCCTTGGTCAAGGAAATGGAACACAATTTTGAAAGTGTTTTCTGTGTCTACATTATAAGGCATCATCATCCATTTCTAACAGAAGTGGAGAATAAGAAAAATTAATTCAAAAAATATTTAATGATCACTTACTGTAGTCCAGGTAGTATATCTAATGCTAAATTAGATTCTGTTTAAGCTGTTCTAGAGGCATTATTTTTGAGAGGATGAAGATGATGGTCGTTCCTCAGAGAACTCTGAAAATAAAACAAAACTCCAAGCCTGGAATATCACTCATTAAATATTCATTATGTTACTAAACTCTCAAAATACACTGCTGCCCAAATAAAATTTTCTATTTTATTGTTTTTAATATCCTAGTAATTTAAAATTGAAATATGAATAAAGTCTGCAAAATTGAATTGATGTTTCTTATTTTTGGCAAATATATCAAATGTATCATGAATGTGTAAGATGATAACTTTAGGGAAAGTTGGGTGAAGGGTAGATGAACCTACTGTATTATCTTCATGACACTTTTGTAAATCTAAAATTACTTCAAAATAAAAAAGTTTTAACAACAAAATTCTCTCACAGTGGCTTTAATATCTGAGCATGTGTGTGCAACAGTCAGGTATTCCTGGCTAAGTGTATAGCTTCAGACTCGCTGAAGACATGACCTAGGAACTGGAAAGACTATAGGAATCAAATACATATCTAAGCTGTCTCTTTATCTGGACCTATTACTCCTCCCTTATGTTTGTTCTGTTTTCACTTCTCTCTTCTCAGCAGATTCACTGTCTTTGTTTCATCTGAACATGGCTGACTTATCATCTGAACATGGTTGATTTATGGCTGCCGCATTTATATGACTGTACACGTGAACATGCACCTCTCTCCAATAACTGACCTACTTTATACAAACCTTAAATTTCTGGATGGAATGATCGTACTTTTTTGTTGAGCCCATAGATTGACTTACACTAACAGTCTTTATGCATAGTACAATTATTTATAGCCAGAGATAAGTGAGGTCAGAGTACAACCAAGGTTACAAAGGCTTACTCCTTGGATTTCTTTTTTTTTTTTTTAAAGATTTTATTTATTTATTTGAGACAGAGAGAATGAGAGACAGAGAGCATGAGAGGGGGGAGGGTCAGAGGGAGAAGCAGGCTCCCCGCCGAGCAGGGAGCCCGATGCGGGACTCGATCCCGGGACTCCAGGATCATGACCCGAGCCGAAGGCAGTCGCTTAACCAACTGAGCCACTCAGGCGCCCACTCCTTGGATTTCTGAAGAAGTCTCAGAGCGCAGGATCCTTTACAGGGGCATCTCATAATTTGGATAAACTATATTGGCACTTCAGTGGGGCTCTACCAAAGAGAGTGAAGGATTCATTAACTTAGGGTTTTCTTATGTCTTATGACAGAACTTTGACAATATGGAAGTATAGAATAATTGTTGCTTATATTTATTATCATTCCCTGAGGTGTTGGACTTTACACTAGTATCATCCGAATCATCCTTCGCTAGGAAGACAGGCTAGGAAAAATTGTTAGAAAAAAATCGCTCTGTAGTAGCTATTATAAAATAGTCAATAAAGTTTTACATCAGTGTTAATTAACAGAAGTCCTATTTGTGGTATCATTTTCCTTGGGTAGAGCATGATATTAGAGACGGTATACCAGAGAGGAAGATAAAACAATTATAAAAAAATTTATAAAAATAAAAAATCAAAATATAAAAATAATCAAAGTTTTTATTTTTGTTATATCATTGCCAAAAGAAGTAAGTCTTACAAAGTAGGTATTAACGTCTGGCAGGACTATCATCAGTTTTCTGAGTAATGCCTAATTAATATTTCAAATATTAACCTAATTTTTTGTGTGTTTTGGGAAAACCAGAAATTAAGATAAAATTTTGGCAATTTAGTCAGATGTTTTTATGAGGTTCTGCATTTCATGCTGTTCTGACTAGATGAAATTCACTTGTTACTTCATTTTATGGTGAATCCAGCACCTTTGGCTATTGAAAATTGTTCTTTTTCTCCACATTAAAATCCTAGGTCAATTAACAGAAGGCATTAACTGCCTGACAAGGGAAAACATCTTAAAAGATGATTTCCTTTGTCAATTAAATGAGTTTCAAATAATTTGTTTTCTGAAAACAAAAATCAAAAACCTCTCTGTAAGTGTCTTTTCTAGTTTGTTGTCAATTGTTGCTTTGCTTTTAATGTCAGGTGCAGAGAGTAGGAGTAAATTACTCTGTCCAGTACATGGCGCACTAATATTCTCTGTTTATATGTAACATGATTTTTAATATTTAATGTTTATTTTAGATTTTTTCCCCTTTATGTCCCTTCTCCACACCCATTTATTCACTGAACACTCAAACAACTAAAATGTACTTTCTAGTGTATTTAGTATATAAAGTATCACTGAACACTTAAAAATCTAAATCATGTGATTTTGTGTATATAAGTTTAAACTATATAAAATTTATCATTCTTTACTTTTTTTCCTAAATCCTCTGTTTTAAACATCTAGTCAGGATGTCATGTGCACATTGTAACTTACTACTTTTTACTGCTGCATCAAGCCCAGTAGTGTGAAGACAGTACATTAAAAGATCGGAACATTGACCAATTCATTATTTGAAGCTAATGAAACCAATCCAAAAAACATTTAAAAATGCATGAAAATAATAAATTATAAGCCTAATTCAGTTATTAATTGAAATGTGAAATTTTGATATAAAATATTGGTTTACTGCTTTCAGTGGTGTCTCCCCAAATAATAATACATAATGATCAAATTTATCTCAATAATGCAAGAAGGCTTAATATCAAATCTGAACACGTAAATCATAACATTAATAATCTTAAAGAAAAACATTATCTTTTAAACTCACTAGACAAAAAAAGCATTGTGTAAAGTTCAATAGTTCATTATCACTGAAATAAAATCTGACAAAGCTAGAAGTATGAAAAATTGGTAAGGATTATCTACTGAATTAGTTTGATACATTTTTAATTTTATGATGAAAATATAGATTCATAGAATATGAATTCATAGAATGCTCACTGTATTTCTTGGCCAATAACAAAAAGACGTTTTAAAAAAGTGATATATGAGGGGCGCCTGGGTGGTATAGTCGGTTAAGTGTTCGACTCTTGATTTCAGCTCCGGTCATGATCTCAGGCTTGTGAGATGGAGCCCCTGTCAGGCTCTGCACTCAGCGGGCAGTCTGCTTGAGATTCTCTCCCTATCCCTTACCCTCTGCCCTTCCCCCTGCCCTCTCTTGCTCTCTCTCTAAAAAAAATACATCTTTTAAATAAATAAATAAATAAAATATGAAGTGAAAATTTTAAAAGGTAAAATGGTTGTATTTGCAAATAAAACAGTTCCTTAAACGGAAAACCTAACACCATTCCCAAGCAGACATCAGACTTGACAATAGACTTCGGAAAAAGTGTCAGGTATAAGATTATTTTAGAAAAATTGATTGTATTTGTTTACTCTGGCATTAAACAATTAGAGAAGTGAATAGCTTTTAGGCTGGGAAACATACTTGGAGAATCCTGGCATTGATTAGGTTATTCACAATTATGGTAAAAACAGTATGTATCAAAGGAGTAACCTACTAAAAGTGTACAAGAAATCTATGGAAATGTTTTTAATGACTTAAAACATAAATAAATGGTGAAACATACCATTTTCATGAGTGTGACAACAGGACACTGTAAGGATGATGGGATGATGGTTTTACTCAAATTATTTGAAAAAATGCTATGCAGTTTCCTGTGAGATTTCTCCAGAATTTTCAAGGAAACTTAGACAATTAATTTGAAGACATATTTGAGGGAAAATCTAGTGGTAGGTGAAGAGACCTCAAAAAAACTAAAGAATGTAGATGGAACAAGCTCCTTGAATTATTAAGATATATAACAGGTGTCATAGTAATAAAAAAGAAATTTTGGATATAGGACATAGATTACATCACAAATCAATGTAAATAGCATGGATTATTTTGTGGATAGAGCTTAAAATTGAAGACTACATTGCAAATATTTCTGTTCGGGGCACGTGGTGGCTCGGTTGGTTAAGCGTCTGCCTTCGGCTCAGGTCGTGGTCCCGGGGTCCTGGGATCGAGCCCTGCATCGGGCTCCCTACTCAGCAGGGAGCCTGCTTCTCCCTCTGCCTCTGCCTTTCTCTCTCTCTCTTTCTCATGAATTTAAAAAAAAAAAAAAATTCAACTTGGACCTCTACAACAAAAACAAATAAACTCTACATGGTTTAACTGCTCAAATTAGAAAGGTAAAAATATAAAACTGATAGAACAATAACGGGAGATTATTATGAATTTGGATTACAGAACTAAAACAAGAGGCAAAGAGAAGCAATCATAGCAGGGTGTTTTTCCAACTCAGGAAACAAAATCCAGGAAACCCATGCTTCTGAATGAAAAGCTGGTGATACATGACACATGAATAAACATATCATAGAAGTATAAATTGAATGGAAAACCACATGAAGGTTTTTACAGTTTATTTTTAATTGCCATTGCTCTGTTATTTTCATTTCATGGAAGAGTTTGGCTTACTCATAAAACAAACATGATGAAATTAATAATTGTAAGTGATTTCGAGCATCTATACAAAAATATTAGGTGTAGATATGGTTTGTAGTGAGGAGATGAACATAAGTTTAGTACAAAGCACATAGGGAACTAAGAAAACACAAACAATGAAATTTAGCTCAAAATATGTAAGGGTTCAGGGATGATTTTCTAGAGTAGGAAGCACCTGAACTATGGCTTAAAGACAAATGTAGTATGGTAAATAAAGGAGCAAGAGCTCTCCTGGTAGTGAAAATCATGTGAGCAGAAGGAAAGAATGAAGCTGCATTCTAGAGATACGGCTCTCAAATTCTTGTGCTGAGATCCCTGCATTACTCTAATCCCATCCTTCATGAGGCACAGGCCATTCACCATTTCTCTTCTGTGAACTACTGAGGAGGTTGCTAGCACATTAATTTTCTGGTTCAGGTTAGAAAGTGTAAATATCTGTCCTCACTCACATAATTGTAAAGTGGAAATTGATACTAAAGTGTTGATTGTAACTAATTCCTTAGGAAAGTAAGAATTGCTTATTGGGCTGAGATAGAAGGCAGTGAGTTTTCTATTAATATTGAGGAAAAGGAAAGTAGAATGCTATGATAATCACTAGTGCAATAGCTAAGCAGGTGTTGCCTGCTATGTTCTGAGATCATGTGTCTATAGAGGAAACCTCTGAGAAACTAAGTATCTGCTCCTATAGATCAATTTGAAGGGGTAAGAGGTTTTTGGTTTTTGTTTGCTTTTAAGAAAAAAATTGGAAAGGTGGCGTGTCTGGCTGGCTCAGTTGGAAGAGCATGCGACTCATGATCTCAGGGTCATGAGTTTGAGCCCCATGTTGGGTGCAGAGATTAACATTTTTTTAAAAAAAATAAAAGAATTTGGAAAATTAAAAAG
Organism: Leptonychotes weddellii; assembly: GCF_054177405.1. Taxonomy (NCBI): domain Eukaryota; kingdom Metazoa; phylum Chordata; class Mammalia; order Carnivora; family Phocidae; genus Leptonychotes; species Leptonychotes weddellii. The sequence continues at coordinate 124,399,287 of NC_138372.1, forward strand.
AAAACCTGGTTTAGGGGCGCCTGGGTGGCTCAGTCGTTAGACGTCTGCCTTCGGCTCGCGTCATGATCCCGGGGTCCTGGGTTCGAGCCCCGAATCAGGCTCCCTGCTCAGCGGGAAGCCTGCTTCTTCCTCTCCCACTCCCCCTGCTTGTGTTCCTGCTCTCGCCATCTCTCTCTGTCAAATAAATAAAATCTTTAAAAAAAACCAAACAAACCAAAAAAAACCTGGTTTAAATCTCTAAATTTTCTCTTCTAGGAATGCAATTCTGATGACTCATTTCTAACAATTTACTTAACTATCCACTTTAACTTCTCTGCAATTAAAAGTCCAAACATACAACCTTGAATTATTTCTCTCCAACATCTCTGACCCTCCCCACCTAATACTTGCCATTTATTATATTGGAGTGAATGAAGTCAGACAATTTTGCAAACTAGAATTCTGGGCAATTTTTTTTTTTTTTTAAGATTTTATTTAGTTATTTGACAGAGAGAGACACAGCGAGAGAAGGAACACAGGGAAGTGAGAGGGAGAAGCAGGCTTCCTGCAGAGCAGGGAGCCCGATGTGGGGCTTGATCCCAGTGTCCTGGGATCATGACCTAAGCCGAAGGCAGATGCCTAACGACTAAGCCACCCAGGCACCTCAAATTCTAAGCAAATTCTTTAACTTCTTATTCTCCCTTCATCAATCATAACTTCTAATCAATCACTGTTAAATAAGCAGCCATAAATATTTGTTCAATCTGCTTTCTTTACCCATCTTAACTACGATTTTCCAAGTTCATGCAAACATTTATAAGTTTTATTGTATTTCCTTCATGATGAAAACCTTTCAATGATTTTCCATTGTTCTTAGGATAGATTTCAAAGTCCTTGTTATAGTTTACATCACCCTTCATTCATTTGTCCATAAAGAGGCAGTCATACTGAAAGTTCGTGGAAAAACTACTACATCTTGCTTCTGACCTTTAGATTTCTGTTTCTCCATCTGAAAAATGTCCCTTACCCTTTTTCTTATGCATGCTTCAAGTCTCAACTTCTAGAAGAAACAGCATAGAGTGCATTGTCCAGTCTCTTGACTGGGTATAGTTACTACTTAAAAAGTATTTCTGAGTCTTAGTTTTCCATCTAAAAATGGAGATGATAATACAACCTATATCATAGGGTTATTGTGAGTATCAGATTATTTAATATAGGCAAAATATTTTGAAAAGTGAGTACTAAATAAATGTTAGCTATAAGAAATATTTCCTGACTCTCAAATCCCAATAAGATACCATTCAAAAATTTTTATACTTGCCCTATTGTGATTATATACTATATTATATCATGTTAAATTGTACATGTATCAAATTGTATCAAAATTTATAAACTTTTTGATAGAAAAGCATATGCCACTCTTCTTCATGACTTTATAGCCAGACACTTCTTAAATATCTGCCACACGGTAGTAGATAGAAAATAAATATCTTAGATATATGTAAACATGTATGTGTGGATGGATGGATGGGTGTGTTTAGCTTATTGAGACTTTTGTTTCTTCAGTATATGTGTTTCTTCAGTATGTATTTATTTTAAGCTCTTCAAGGGATGAAATCTTGCTTATTTCTTTTGAAATGGTCTTCAATCACAGAATAATATGTGATGTGCCAGATACACTTGATAAATATAGTACCTTCTTGGTTCATAATTCTTTGTTTCATACTTCAGAATATTATTACATTCCTCAAGGAAAATAGCCAGAGGGGGAAAAATGTTATAAAATTAAAACTCATAGTAATAAAAAATTATTCATATTGTAGAAAAGTTTTTGTGTTATTAGTGCATTTATTGAGATAAGAATACAGAAAAGAAGACCTTTTAGTTCATATAGGTTGCTTTAAATGATTTAATTTGTTCTGTATTATAAAATAATAAAATTATTACAGTGATACAATAAACATCAAAAGTACAAAAGCACTTCTGCTTCTGAAATGATGGAGTAAATGTATAAATGTATTTTCCCTATTCCTTCCACCAAGTACAACTAAAAACCCTGGGCATAATATATGAAACAAATGTAATAAGACTATGTAAGGTGGGAAGAAGACGACACACAAGCTAGGTATTGTGGAGTTTGAAATATGACAAGGGGTGAATTTCATGTTATCATTGACTGAAAGTTTGTCTCACTCAAAATTCATATATTGAAGCCCTAACACCTAAGGTGATGGTATTTGGAAGTAGGGCCTTTGGGAAGTAATTAGATTTAGATGAAGTTATTAAGTTAGGGCACTCATGATGGAATTATTGTCCTTATAAGAAGAGACACCAGAGAGCTGCCTCCCTCTTAACTTTTCATGTGAGGACACAGCAATAAAGTGACCAGCTGCAAGCCAGGAAGAGAGTCTTCATAAGAACCTGACCATGGTGACACCCTGAACTCTGGGATTTCCAGTCTCCAGAACTGTGATAAAATAAATTTCTTTTGTTTAAGCTACTCAGTCAATAGGGTTATGGGAGCCTGAGCTAACTAATACATTGCCATCGCTACTGAAATTGAAATTGATGTGTAACTTTAACCCAATGCCTAAGGAGGATTTTGTAGATATAGAAAACCTTGTTTAAAATTGTATTTAAAAGATGAAGAAGTAGATAAGCAAAGCAATTATAAAAAAGAAAAATAAGGATTTCAAGAACTATTATGTAGCTATAATAATTAAGACTATGTGGTATTGGCAAAATTATAAGACATAGAAATCAATGAAATAAAATAACTCGGAAATAATACCACACAAGTGTGATCAACTGATTTTGACAGAGGTGAAAAGGCAATTCACTGGAGGAATGGGAGTGCCTTTTTAACAAATGGTGCTGTGCCCATTAGGTAATCTCTAACAGAAATAAATAAATAAGTAACCTCAACCTGTACTCACATTGTATGCAAAAATTAACTCAAAATGTATCATAGATTTCAATTCAAGATGGAGAAGTACAAAATTTTGGGAAATAAACATAGGAAATCAGTGACTTGACACTCAACCCACAGTCTATAAAAGTGAAGAATGCATTGATAAACTGGATTTCATCAAAATTATAAATGTTGTTCTGCAAAAGACCCTGTTAAGATGAAAAGGCAAGATATAGACTGGGAGAAAATATTTGAAAGCCACATATCTGAGAAACAACTTATATCCTATCCTCACTGTATAAAGAACTATAAAATTTAATAATAAAATGCAATTTTAAACATGGGCAAAAAGACATGAAGGGGATATACAGATAGCAAATAAACACATGAAAAGATGGTAAGCAATCAGTACCCGTCAGGGAAATACACACTTATATCACCATGAGATATCATTATAAATCTATCAGAATGCTGAAGTAAAAAATTATATTACCAAATGCTAACAAAAATGCAGCAAAATTGGATCTTTGGAAGGCTGCTAGAAGCAATGTAAAATGGTATAGTCACTCTGGAAAATAGTTTGGCAGTTTCTTTAAAGAAAAAAAAAAGTGAATAAATACCATAAGACCTAGCTATGACATTCCCAGACTTTTATCTAAGAGAAATGAGAACATGTCCATACAAAAACTTTTACATAATTGTTCTTAATTTTATTTGTAATAGCCCAAACTGGCAATAATCAAAATGTACTATAATATGTAAATAGTTTAATACACATTGGTATATACATACCATGCAATATGCACTATTTTCAGCAAAAAAGCAAAAGCAAAAACAAACAAAAAAAGAATTACAACTTGGGTGAGTCTCAAAGCATTATGCTGAATGAAAATGACAATCTCAGGAGTTCACGTACCTAATGAGTCTGTTTATATAACAATATAACATTCTTGAGATGACAAAATTATAGAGATTGGGAACACATTAGTGGTTGCAGGAGTTGTAATGGTGTGAGTCAAGGGATGGATGTGACTGAAGAAGTGTAGAATGAGGGAGATCATTGTTGGAATGGAAGAGTTCGTTATCTCAGTTGTGGTAGGGATTACAAAAGCTACACATGAGATAAATTCATATAGAACTCTATATAGACACACACATTAAACCAATATCCATTTCTTTCTTAAAATTGTTTGACTATAGGGCGCCTGGGTGGCTCAGATGGTTAAGCGTCTGCCTTCGGCTCAGGTCATGATCCTGGAGTCCCAGGATCGAGTCCCGCATCGGGCTCCCTGCTCGGCGGGGGGTCTGTTTCTCCTCCCTCTGACCCTCCTCCCTCTCCTGCTTTCTGTCTCTCATTCTCTCTCTCTCAAATAAATAAATAAAATCTTAAAAAAAAAATGTTTGACTATAGTTGACACATAATGTTACATTAGCTTCAGGTGTACAACGTAGTGATTGAACATCTCCATACATTATACTAGGCTCACCACAAGTATATAGCTACCATCTGTATGTACATACAATACTATTTCAATACCATTGACTATATTTCCTATGCTATACCTTTTATTCCCGTGATTTATTCATTCTATAACTTCGAAGCCTGTATCTCCCACTCCCCTTCACCCATTTTTCTCATCCCCCATCCCCCTCCCCTCTAGCAACCATCAGTTTGTTCTCTGTATTTATAGATCTGATTCTGCTTTTTGTTTGTTTATTCATTTGTTTTTTAGATGCATATATAAGTGAAATCATATGGTATTTGTCTTTCTCTGATTTATTTCACTTAGCATAATACCCTCTATGCCCATCCGTGTTGTCACAAATGGCAAGATCTCATCCTTCTTTATGGCTGCATAATATTCGTGTGTGTGTGTGTGTGTGTGTGTGTGTGACATCTTTACTTTAGGTAGCTTCCATATCTTGGCTAATGTAAGTAATGCAATAAAGTTGGAGTACAAGTATTTTTTTCAAATTACTATTTTCATTTTTCTCTTACATTTAGGTCTTTAATCCATTTTGAGCTTATATTTGTGTATCATGTTAGAAAGTGATCCAGTTTCATTCTTTTGATGTAGGTGTCCAATTTTCCCAGCCCCATTTATTGAAGATACTTTTTTCCCATTGCATATTATTGCCTTCTTTGTTTTTTATTTTATTTTATTTTTTTTAAAGATTTTATTTATTTATTTGAGAGAGCGAGAATGAGAGACAGAGAGCATGAGAGGGAGGAGGGTCAGAGGGAGAAGCAGACTCCCTGCCGAGCAGGGAGCCCGATGCGGGACTCGATCCCGGGACTCCAGGATCATGACCTGAGCCGAAGGCAGTCGCTCAACCGACTGAGCCACCCAGGCGCCCTCTTTATTTTTTTTAAAGATTTATTTATTTTAGAGAGAGAGAGAGAGCATGAGAGGGGGAAGGGTCAGAGGGAGAAGCAGACCCCCCGCCGAGCAGGGAGCCCGATGCGGGACTCGATCCCAGGACTCCAGGATCATGACCTGAGCCGAAGGCAGTCGCTTAACCGACTGAGCCACCCAGGCGCCCCTTATTGCCTTCTTTGTAATAAATTAACTGGGTTTATTTCTGGGCTCTCTATTCTGATCCATTGATTTGTATGTCTACTTTGGTGTCAGTACCATACTGTTTTGATTACTACAGGTTTGTGGTGTATTTTAAAATCTGGAATTGTGATACCTCCAGTTTTGATCTTTTTTCACAAGATTGCTTTGGCTATTTGCAAGGTCTTTTGTGGTTCCATACAAATTTTAGGATTATTTGTTCTAGCTTTGTGAAAAAGGCTGTTGGTATTTTGATAGGGATTGCATTGAATCTGTAGATTGCTTTGGGTAGTATGGACATTTTAACACTATTAACTCTTCCAATCCATGAGCATGGGTATCTTTCATTTGTTTGTGTTATCTTCAATTTCTTTCATCAGTGTTTTATAGTTTTCAGAGTACTTTTACAGTACGTGAAAAATCCACGTATAAGTTGACCTGCACAGTTCAAACATGTGTTGTTCAAAGATCAACTATATGTTCAAAGCATGCTTGCAATTTTATGTAGTACTTTACATGGTAATAATAACTTTGAAAAAATAATAACTTTGAAAAATTGTCTTTTGTTAGCAATGTTCATTAGAATTCTATATTTTTTGGTTTTGTTTTTTTTTCGTGGTATGAAAATCAAATGGAATTCTTACAATAGCCACTGTTTATTAGAATTAAAATGGTATATGGCAAGTGAAATGAATTTCAGAAGAAAGGTAATTTGAAGTTCTCCCAGGAGAAAAGAAATCCTTCTAAACTTTGACTTGGATAATACTCTTTAATGGATTCTCACATAAAATTGAATATTTGGAACATTTCCATTTATAATCTCTAATTCACTTAATGGAACATAAAATGTTTTATACTTATTTTAGAGGTATGATAGGGACAGTGACTACTTCCTTGTTATACATGCATCATCTTCTCTCCACACCTCCTATTTTAAAGTGTTAGGCATTGTTATACCATGCGTCAGTCCAATATGCAGAAATTTTTTGAATCTGTTATTTTACTGCATCAATATCTTTAGAAATGATAAACATAAGAATTTTTTATATGTGTCATATCTATGTTTATATGAATACATGGTTATGGAATATTTTTATGTAATGTATAAGAAATAATGAAAAATATGAAAAGTTTTAGGACAGTTCACTCTCCATCTAATATTTATTTTTGCCTCTGAAATACTTATTTCCTTGAGAGCTTTAACTGTTGCCTCACTTACTATTTAAGAATATAATATGCATGGAATTTCATTGAGAATGTTATGGGACTTTTCCATGCTATCAGTTTCTGCCTCAGTTACTATTAAGAGGACGCTAAATTTATTCTTTAAAAACTATTATATAGGGGTACCTGGGTGGCTCAGTCGTTAAGCGTCTGCCTTCGACTGAGGTCATGATCCCAGGGTCCTGGGATTGAGCCCCAAATCGGGCTCCCTGCTCAGCGGGAAGCCTGCTTCTTCCTCTCCCACTCCTCCTACTTGTGTTCCCTCTCTCACTGTCTCTTTCTGTCAAACAAATAAAATCTTTAAAAAAAAAACTATTATATAATCATCTATTATCATTAATGTCATCAGTGATAAAGCAAAGATAAAATCCATTTTGAAACAGAAATCTGATCATAGTACTTTCTTGCTTAGAATATCTTGTTATCTTTATCTTTTCATTATTTTAATATAATAATCTAAATTCCAGGCCTTTCATGATCTAGCTTCTACTGACCCTTGGACACACTGGAATGCAGAAATGAAAAATTAGAAACTGGGGTGCCTGGGTGGCTCAGTCGTTTAAGCGTCTGCCTTCGGCTCAGGTCATGATCCCAGGGTCCTGGTATCGAGCCCCACATCAGGCTCACTGCTCAGTGGGAAGCTTGCTTCTCCCTCTCCTACTCCCCCTGCTGTGTTCCCTCTCTCGCTCTCTCTCTCTCTGTCAAAAAATAAATAAAATCTTTAAAAAAAATTAGAAACCTCTGATTCAACCATTTTTATGGAATTGTGATGGGAGTTACAGTTGAAGAGAATTAGAAAGCAAAACAAAGTGTATCAGACAGGAGATTAAAAAATATTATAAATATTTGTAAAACTTTCCCTTTCTGAGTTAGCTCAAAGTAAAATACATCTTTGTTTCCCCAGATATCCCTAACTATAGAAATATCCTAAGGCTTTTCAACCAACATATTTTTTCTTTATCTTTGGACCCAAAGAAGCTAGAATAACTTAGGTAAGGCTTTGGCTACCATCATTTAGCTATGAAGGATATTTTGTTTTCCTAACAATATGTCTATTTAATTACTAACACAAATGCTAACAAGGGTAGACCCCTTGAAATCATGTTTTTATATATTAAAATGGAAATACTAAAAACTGTATGTGTATATTGTTTTAGGGAATGCTTTACAAAACAAGGTACATACAATCTATGATTTACTTATATTAAAATATGCCAGAGTTAAAAGTGTATTTAAAATAATCGAGGTTTCAAGTGTGAAATGGTTAAATCAGGATGAACTTTTACTAAAATTGAGAAAAATGGGGAGATGAGTGAAGAAAGCAAAAGGATGAGGAGGAAGTAGACGAGAGGTAAAGATACATTGATCTGCAAGCAGTGCTCCATATACTTGTGATATTTTAGGTCCTAGAGAAACTTTCTAAAACCTGTCTCTGAGCTCTCTTGTGTCTTTCTAATATAGTAGTTCCTTATTTTTCTCAAGTTAGTTTTAAGTAAAATGTGGTGTAACCAAATTTTTTTTAACATAACAAATTGGTAAAACCAGGGGTCAACTTTGTTAGAATAATTCAAAGTAATCCAACTTTTAACATTAACTCAGGATCTGATTGTTTCTTCAACTCCTGCAAAGATACTCTCTTAAATCATCTCATTAATATAAGTGTTATTATGCTATTTGAGCAAAACTATGGAGACAAGAAAAAGTAAGAAGTAACTATGCAATGATGTGGATAACTTGAATACATGATTCATAGATTCAAATTCATTGCCTTGAAGTCACATCTGTATGTGTTTATATATATACATATGTATGTATGTATATATATATATACCATTTGTGTCAACAAAGCAGAAACTTATATTGACTCATAAATAGTGATAAATGAAATTGATATTATACTGCTGGGCAGTTAACTCTTAATATGTAAGCAGCTCATCGAAATGACAGCAGTTAGTACTGTCATATAGTCAAATATAATTTCAGTTCCTCTGGCTTTAATTTGTTAGCTCCCTGTATCTGTAATCAACACGAAGGCTAAGTTTTTTCTCACTAGAGGAATATTCTGAGAAAAATATCAAAACAGAAATTTAGATTCCTAATAACTATGGTTACCTAGCTCTAGTTGTTCTTGCCTTATACCTTAAGGGTTCTTGCACATTACCTAATAGCTCATGGCCTATGTAATTCTTTTTTAAACCTACTGTTCCTGACCCTCCCTCATTCCCTATCGCTTTCTGTTTGATGATGTATAAATATAAAAATTTTTATTTTATTTTACTTTTTTAAAGGATTTTATTTATTTGACACAGAGAGAGCACAAGCAGGGGGAGTGGCAGACAGAGGGAGAGCAGACTCCTCACTGAGCAGGGAGCCTGATCCGGGATTCGATCCCAGGACTCTGGGATCAGGAGCTGAACTGAAGGCAGATGCTTAACTGACTGAGCCACCTAGGCGCCCCTAAATATAAAAATTTTTAAAGAGAGTTTCTGTTTACTCTTCAGTTTCCCATGTTTCCATTGTGTCTTCTGAAGTAGGATAAATATTCTGGCCATGGAGTTATGATAGTCTGCCTGTGTGCTTTGGCAATACTGAGGGTTGGAGGTGGGATGGAGACCTGGTCACTGTAAGAAGCACAATATGTCTGCATGGTAAAAATGAATGAGAGAGAGAAGACCCAGATCATTAATGGCTGATCAAATGAGGAAAAAGCAGGTGAATATATGATTCTAGATATCATGCATCTGAATTTTGTTTAAAAGTGGATGGACGTGTGCACATTATATTCAAAAGTGAAGAGAAGGACAGAGTTTGGGCATAATAAGAAAGGAAACTGCACTAAGTTTCTATTTGTTCTGAATTCCATCATTCTGAAATAAGATATGCTATAGTGTAATTAGTGGCTTTAAGGGAATCAAAATCTACCTGCTATAACCAGAATGCACATAAGTATCAGTTAAAATGTAAAGTATAACAAACCATCCAAACCATGTATTTAGTCTACAATTTGCAGACTAGTAATTTGGGGTGACATGTGCTGTTCTTCTAGCCTAGGCCAGTTGACTCATGAATCTACAATCAATTGATGCTGGTTTATGAAGGATTTGGCTTGGGTAGTTTTAGAATAAGGCCTCTCTCCGTGTTGTTCCTCACCCTCCAGAAGGGTAACCCAGGCTTGTGCATATATATTGTACGTATATATGTGTGTATGTATATACATATGTATGTATACATATATATGTATACCTATATACATTCTTGGTGGTAACAGTTCAAACGCAGCAAGGGAAGACAAGCCTGGATATACAACCACTTTTCAAGGTTCTGCTTTTGTCATGTTTGCTACGACACCATTGGCCAAAGCAAATGAAGCCAGCCTAAAAAAGGATGGGGAAAGATTCTACCTTTTTGATGAGAAGAAAATCAATTGCTAGTATGTATACATAGAGGAGGCAGTTTTGTGGCCAGTTTTGCAATCTATGGCAACATATTAGAGACCTCTGGTTAAACTTGGGTGAACAATTAAATTTGACCTGTTCTCTTCCTCTAATGCTATGCATAAAACCAAAACTTCGTTGTCATAAAGGTAAGCCTTACATGAATACTACTTCAGGAGTACTGAGAAATCAGATTAGCCATAGAAAATTTCCTGCACTTGCTTCTTTGTCAAAAGTTAAATCATTTCGAACTATAATTAGATATAATAATGAACATAAAATAAAATAGGAGTAAATGGAGGAGGGAGAGTCAATATCTTTAATATATCATTCAAAATTAATTAACAGTTTTAGTGCAGTTACAAGCAAAATTGGAATAGTTTGGCAAACTCCTTAGAATCATCAGGAAAAGAACTTGCAAGAACGTTATAGAGGCAATTTCCCAGACATATTTCCCATTCAGTGGAGGGACATAAAAAGGGGGAAAAAAGACACTTACTTAGATAAGACAGAAAAAATTCCTTTGAACTTATGCACTTTTTTGATTAGAAATGTTAAGCTAACTGTGCATCTGAGCAAATAAACTGCCTGCTTTTCCTTTTGTATTCAGGGTCCCAAGACACTGAGGTGAAGTTGGTTTGTTTTTGTTTGTTTTTGTTTTTGTTTAAACCAAGTTCAAAATAATGTCCCTGTTCTAGTCCAGTTCTGCAAATCAAAAATCTTATATACAAAGCAGAAATAGATAAGAGGTGGTTCCAAAGCTGGAATATCCCCAATACATTATAAGTATGTTGTATTTTTTAACTCCAAAATAATCTTCAAACTAGTAAGAATAAAAGAAAGTGAAAAAATTTAATTTGACTATTGGCAATAGATTTAAACAGGTTTGTTGATTGAAAAGACTGCATTACTCATTCCGGGAAATGTTTGCTTATTTTTTTTAATTCTGTTAACTACAGATGGCCTGTATGAACTAAACTTCGACAAAATCAACTGAGACAGTGACTCATAAATATTCACTTCTATAACTGTGTTCTCTAGATATCATCCTTTATTTCACTGGATTTTATGAAAATTCATTTAGACATTTCTAGACTATTTTCCTTTAGACAGAATTTTGGGAGAAAGATCTGACTCTTTTGCTACACAAGGGGAAATTTTTTTTTCTGGGAAAAAATTACTCTTAAAGGTTACATAAAAGACCCTAGAAGTCATTTACATTTTATTGATAGTGACTTTAAGTTGCTTTGATTTATTTCTTGAGCGTATGTTTCTGGAGGCAGGCTGGATTAAGTACATCCCTCCTCGTGTGAAATAACCACGTCATTAAAATAAAATGTCTGTCTAATCTCAGAACCAAATCATAAGCAAACTGCACAATGTCCATGGCATGACTGACACCATTTTGATTTAGGATTTTTTGACTTTACAATGGTGCAAAAACAATACTCACTCAGTAGAAACTGTACTTTGAATTTTGAATTTTGAATTTTTTCCCAGGCTAGGCATATGCGGTATGATTCTGGGCAACGTCAGCAAGCCACACTTCCCAGTCAGCCACAAGATCATGAGGTTAAACAACCAATATGCTTACAACCATTCTGTTACCCATACAACCATTCTATTTTTTTCACTTTCAGTACAGTATTCAATAAATTACATGAGCTATTCAACACTTTATTATAAAATAGGCTTTGTGTTAGAATTTTGCCCAACTGAAGGTAATGTGAGTTTGTTGCATATTTAAGGCAGGCCAGGCTAAGCTATAATGTATTTAGTGCATTTTGAACTTAGGATGGGATATAACTCCGTGGTAAGTGAAAGATCTACATTGTGATTGAGGAGCTAATTTTTAAATTTTATTATTTTAAATCAATTTAAATATAAGTAGTCACATGAGGCGAGTAGCTACCTATGTGGCTAGGGGCTACTTGGTCAAAATATTTTAATTTGAACAACGATTTTTACTCTGTTGAAGATACTAAGCATATAACTATGAAGGAAAACATTCTTAAAATTTATACTGGCATTAAATTCATAGAATCAACAGACTGCAAGCATCAGTATGAAACCATTTCTATTCAGACTCTTATTTTTAAATATCACTATATAGTTTTTTAGAAAAAATACATTTGACTTAAAATTCCCAGTAATCGCTTGAAAAATCTCAGGAATCACCATTCCCAGTATTTTCCTAGCACATAGTAGGTATTCAATCAATATACAGGTTTCCCCCCGATCTTTGAAAGTAGAGAGTTCCTATGAAAACTTTTGTAAGCCAAAAGGGCATAAAGCAAAGAAACAACTACTGTTAATTTACACTGAAAAATTTTCAAGTACTTGATGTGCTCAGGAACTTCTGCTTTTAGTGAAGTATGACTTGGAAAAATTTGTATAAAGCATTCAACAAAAGCTTTCAGATGCTCTGATTCTTTGAATGCACGATTCAACCTTAGACCAATTTACTTGGTGGGGGGGGATCCACCACTATTGCTCTTATCAAGCCTTGAAATATAAGCCTCCAGCTAAATCATTTCCTGCTCATTCACAGGAAGGCCTGGGAGAATTTCCGGCCTTCTGTTTCCTCTGTGAGGGTTTTTTTTTTTTCTTTTTCTTTCTTTCTTTCTCCCCCCAGGGGTCCATCTGCCTTGTTTAATAACTAGGGTATAACCATGGGAGGGAAGGAAACCTCTTGGCAGCCAATCAAGTTCTCTTAGTGGGGTTGTGAATGGCCAAGTAAACATTTCAAAATAGATAGCTATATTAACCAGTTTTATTTACTCATCTCCCTGTTGGTCTTCAAGCCATTCTAATTACATTTCCCCTTCCATTTCTCTACTTAATCATTGCTGATAACAAAAAGTCTTCTATGAGAGTTAACGTGACAGTTTTTATTCTCGAATTTACTTGGTCTCTGAAAACTGTTCCACACTGTCACTCACTTACTATGTTTACCACTCTTCCGCCTGAGCCCATGGCATGGCCGTCCTATTTTCAGCCTAATCCTTTGTTCATTCTCAATCTCCTTTCAGCATCCTTTAATTTTTGTATAAATTGTTGCCTAAGTCTTAGGGTTTTTTTCTTTTTTCTTTTCACTCTATATTTTCTCCTTAAGTACTTTTCCCAATGCACATGATGTCATGTATTGCCTTATGAAGATAATTTTCATGTTTATATTTTCAGCCTGATTTCTTCCCTGATATACAGACCTTTAAACTAGCTTCTCAGGTAATATTTTGAACAGATGACTGAAAAACACCTTGTAATCAATAAGTTCCCAGAAAAAATCATATTTCTTTCCAAACACAAATTTTTACTTGTGTGTTCCAATCCTGTGAATGCCACCACCATCCCTCCCAGTCATTCAAGGCAAAGAGTAAAAAGTCACCCTTCATACCTTCTGTACTCCCCACTCTCCATTTTCAATCTCTGACAGTTTTACCTCTAATTCATTCACTTCACATTTTCTCTGACAGAACCTTCTCTTAAAATGGCGTCACCATTTTTCCATATAGATCCAATAGCCTCTTACCCATCTTCCTACACTAAAACATGCTTCCCTTCAGTCTTTTTGTCATGTAACATGCAATGAAATTGCAAATCTGATCATGTTACCTGTTTTAAGCATTTAGTGGTTTCCAGTAGCCATAAGGTGATCCAAATATTTAAAATTATCTACAAGTTCTGCAGAATCTGGTCATTACTTTCTTACCTAGGGTTATTTTGTATTGTCAGACTTTTAAACACACTGTATAACCCATTCTGAATCATGCTCTGGAGGAACTGTTTACATTGCATTTGTCTTTCTTTCTTTCTTTCTTTTTTAAGATTTATTTATTTATTTGAGAGAGAGAATGTGTGGGCACATGAGGTGGGGGAGGGGCAGAGGGAGAGCATTTTCAGGCAGATTCACCGCTGAGGGCAGAGTCCAACTTGGGGCTCTATCTCATGACCCATGAGATCATGCCCTGAGCCAAAAACAAGAGTTGGAGGCTTAACCAACTGAGCCACCCAGGTGCCCACACTTCCTTCTTTCTTAGCAAAACTCAGTTGGCCTTTTTCTGTTTGTTAGTTTAGGAAGTTTGAAGTTGAATGCCAAGTTTGACAATGCAGATGAGCTAGAGGGGTATTGGGAGTCAGTGAGACAATCTCCAAAATAATTGCAGGGAAACTTGATTTTAACTATATGTATTTATATGAATATAATATATTATGCATGTATATCATATCAGTATTTTTTTTCTGGGAGGTAAATAAACATCATTATTCTAAATGATTTTTTAATAAGTGAAATCACAGGACATGGAACACTATGAACTTACACCTAAAGATAATATTTCCTACTGATATACCATATAATAAATTCACTAACTTTAGGTAGTAAAGTACTAAGTATACTAGCAGGAATTTCTAATGATAAGTTTAAGAAAATTGATGCTATAAATATTACCTATTTAACACTGAGATTATTGTTGTGCTGAAGTGAGATCATAAGCTATATATGTATAAGAGAAATTATTGTGTTGAATGTGATATAATAAACCCTTTTTTAAAAAACTTAAATATATGTCTTAGGCTATGCTGAAATCTGAGAAATGACTGGAAAATGTAGTTTTAACAGAAGGCAGGTTCTGATTTCCAAGAGTCATTGGAAACTACATCCTGCATGATCTAGATCTGATCCTTAGATTTGTCAGCTTTGGCCCCAATTTTTTTTTTTTTGGCACTAATTTTTTGCTATAACACAACCCAGTTTAATTCCAGCTACAAACCTATTGTGTGCTGCAAGTGCATAGCTCAGTGTGGCTGGAGAAGAATGATTAACTACATGATTTTTAAATTCATGCCCACTAAGGTTAAATGAGAGTGAACTTCGAATGCTGCCCAGAAACCATGTAATATGTATCTGGTACAACCTTTCTGCCATGTTCCCTTATCTTCTCGCCACTTCTCAAATTCCTAACACCTCCTTCCTATCTTCAGTCATACCTGTTGTCTATGTTTTCGATTTCTCTGGCAAAAGAAGAAGCAATAGGAAGTTATTCCATAGACCAGCAGGACCAAGCAGCATTTGTGACACATATCCCACTTTAGCTATATAAATGGCCATAAAAATGGCTTCGGCTCCTGTCTGAGGCCAAGTCTTTTGTGTATTAGATTCTGTCTACTCTCATCTTCTCAAGACTGTGGCTCCAACAGTTCTCTCTCTCTCTCCCTGCATCCTTCTTGGTTTATTTCTTTTTCTCAGTAACACATTTATTTGCAAATCCTATGAAAAAAGTGCATTCAAATTAATCCAGAATTCAGCCACTGCTCAGCACCACCGTGGCCACCACCCTGATGTAAACCATCATTATCATCTCTCATCTGGATGATAAAAAACACACTCCTTACTTGCATCCCTGCTTCAGCCCTCATCAGTTTAATCTCAAACCAGAGCCAGATTCTTTTAAAATGTAAGTCAAATCATGTTAAACATGTTGGCAAAATCCTCTAGTGGTTTTCTAACTCACTGAAAGAATCAGCTCAGTGGCTGATAATGCCCAGCATTGTTTCCTTGTTAACTCTCCAAATTCATATCCTGTTACTCATATTGTCTTCATATTTTTTTCATAATCATTAGCCTCTCTGCTGTTTCTGCAGCATGCCAAGAATTCTTTCACCCCAAGGTCATTTAATTTGCTATTCCCTCTTTCTATAAATCCCTTAACTCACTTTCTTACTCCCTTCAGGTCTTTACGTATATTCTACTTTCTCAATGAGACCTTCTGTGCATTCCTCTTTAAAATTGCAGCCTCTACTCCTTAATACTCAGTATCCCTCTACCTGCTTAATTTTTCCCCGAGCAGTCATGGCCATCTACTGTAGTTTATATTTTACTTGTTTTTATGCTGTCCATTTTCTTTGCAATGCAAACTCTAGGAAAGCAGAGATTTGCTTTTTTCTTTTGTTTACTACCAAGGCCCTAGTACTTAGAATCATGGTTGGTAAATAGAAAGTGCTAATAAAAGTATGTAAATTGAAAACGTACTTTTAGGAATCCATGCATTTAAAACATGTCTGGTGAAGAAGATACAAAATTCAGCCAAAAGTCACTTAGTCTTTAGTAGATCCCACCTTTTACATTCTCCTGAGATAGGATAGGAACTTTTAATCTCTACATTCTAAGTCAAATACAGACTAAAATAAGAGCTACCCTGAGAACTATAATTCTTGGCCATGGATGTGACATTGAAACCACAACCTTTCACTCTAAGCTAACTAGGAATAACTTTCTCATGCCCTTCTCACAATAAACTTTCTTATTTGCAGTCTCAGATGACAAACTAGACATGGAAATATTATACTTGGCTTTTGTCTCTGGGTATGCGCCTCCAGGCCAGACTAAGAAATACTGGTTGTCAAGGTAGTACTACTTTAGCTACAGCTGTATTTGTTTTAGAGATAATTAGTTTTCCATCTGGCATTTGAGAGAGTGTTACATTTGCTTTAGGGAGAAAACAAAGAAACTATCACAATTGTGTAACCAAGCAAATTCTTCCAATGTGCAGAGTGTAGCAATGACATATAGCACTTACTGTATAGTGTCTTAGCAGTTAAAGTGATAAATGGGTAAACTAACTCTGTGTATATGTGCAAAGATCTGTGCAGAAAGATCTCAGCAAACAGCTATTCCTGTAGTTGGCAACCTGCTTCATTGTGCATTAATTTACTGTGCTTATCAATTGGGTGAATCCTGAATTCAATTTGAAAACTAATTTAACACGTATGAATTTATAATGAACAACTTAAAGTGATAAGATGCTTACCTATTTAGGTGGAAGTAAGAGCTGTAGGAAATTAAAGGCATAAATTCTAATCACATCTTTCAAAAATAAAATGCAGTATGGCTTGCAGAGTTATTAAGCCACACATATGTAAATGCACCAACAAATGTGTGCAAGAAGGCTGTGATACTCATGGTACTCTTGTTAAAAATAAAGCTGTTAATAATTGCTTATGAAAAATGTATCTATGATAGAATAGCAATAATGTTATCAAAATTATTGAGAAACCCTTGTAGGAGGAAAAGGCCAGATAACAAAGGCTGTCAGTGTTGGCAGATGGAACATTATTATATGCTGCAATAGGTTTATCTTTCCTGCCTGTTTCATCATGTGGCATTTCAATAACTCACTACCAAAAGGAAGCTTTACTATGTATCTTCAGTCAGACATTCTCATAATAACTAGAGCAGTAAGTATGCACCCTAATGTTGAATCTAGTTTGTTCCAGCTGATACTTCAAAACAAGGTTCTTAGATATTCCCAAATGGAGGCAAACAAGAAAAGGTAATAAATTCATAACCATCACTTCTGTTTGAATAATCATGATACATTTCAGAGCCATTAGAAAGACCGACAAGAAAGCTTTCTTCTGATGTTTCAGTTTCAGGTTTCAGTTCTGAATTGCATCGCCAATAATGCTTGGAAGGGTTGTCACACAAATCCTAAAGTAAAACAAAGAGTAGGCAAACAGGAGTAGAAAATAATGGTAAACTAACATAACAAAGAAGATCATTGTATATATTTTCCATTGCTCATTCATTTAGAGGTTATAGTTCTAATACTCTGTACTAGGATAAATCTGAACTCTTCACCTGAAGTAAAATTTCAAGGACTTTTTCTGTTAAATTAGTTTTCAATACTTAGGGAGTAATCTAAAGAGAAGATTTGAAAATTTTTAATAATAAAATAAAGGTTCAAATAAAAATATTACAACCAAAACTAATGTGAGATGTAGTGCTTTCATATAAGTATATTAATGCAGTATTGCCAAAACTGCCCTTATCGCATTTGAAACAATGAATAACTACATGATTCTCAATTTAATAAATATACTCAAAACATTAGGTCAGTGAGGAAGTGCCCTGTGTGCTGGGGCAAATCTGTCTAAGTCTTCCATATATTTTTCGAACACAATTAAAAAAAACTAACATTCATTCCACTACATGGTTGGCAGTTTTGATGTTTTCTTTTCCAAAACTTCCGAACTTAAAAATATGGCCATGCTAAATGAAAAACTCAATAGCATGTGTTTCCATTTGGTTCAATTATTAAGTGCAAAATAGGATAAGATCAGGATCCTGCATAATGTTAGATTAATTAGAGAGTAAGTGGAAAATTAGACTTTAAAATTTTAATAAAAATTATCACATTGATTTTAATGAGGAAGGCATTCCAAAATCTTAACAAATGTTCTTAATTATTTGAATTTCATTAAAAAATATTCTTATTCAGTAGCATAATTCAATTATTCCAAAATAATATAATCTTTGTTTTTAGTGAAATGAAAGTACTAAAGGCTAGTTTCTGAAAACTTTGTCTATTTAGCTAACACTTTACTGAAGACAGACTGTTTTGTTATAGCTGGTAACAGCAAACTGTGGAGAGACAGGAAGTCTTTGTTGTAATTTCAGAAGTCTAATCATGAGTTATTGCAGGTTGCATTAAGACTAAGAGCTGTAGTTGCATCATGATGTTATTTCACAGGAGGAAGGGCACTCTACACAGCTAAGAAGTGGTCAGATTTTCCACAATTGGATAGATCTTTTTAAACTCAATATATAAAAAAAACAAAAACAAAACACCTTTGCTATTATTCTTTTCCCATTGCAATTAAATATTTCTACCTTGTCTGACTACTGTTTGTTTCAGAAATCATTCACTTGCCCAAGTGAGAAAAACCTACTACTTCTGCCTGCCACATACATGGTCCTCCCATTCAAATCACCTCATTTTTCTTCTCATTTGTATTGCCCACTTCTTTATAGCCACTATATCTACTTTAGTTCAGACCAGTGGCTGTCTCATCATTTCTCCTTTAGTTGGCTGTAATAGCCACCTAAATGTTTTTATTTTCTTTTAATCTCTAACCAAAGTCACCTTGATAAAGCACAAATATGAGTCTGTTCCTATACTAATTAAAAATCTTCAATGGCTCTGCATTCAAACATAGGGTAAAATCAGAAGTCCCTAGGGTAACATATAAGCAAACATTCACCTGTTCCCTCCTAGATCTCTACCCTCATCAGTTGGCAGAATTGCTGACCCCCAGAATTATACCTCCCAGACATGCTGAATTATTTACAGTTGTCCAAAACAACTTTCTTTTCTCTGGGTCTTTATATCTGTTCTCTTTTTCTGGAAGATTCAATTTTTCATTTTATTAGTACTTAATCTTTGTACATCAATAACTTTTCCAGGTAGCAGTTTTGTTATCCCTCCAAAAATGAATCAGAATCCTTGGAAAGTTTAAATATATGGAAATAAATAAATAAATGGGAAGTTTAAATATACTCTATATGAATTATATTGTAGTTGTGTTTTGACCTGTTTTTTTTTTTCTTAAATTGTTAATTCTTTCAAAGAATAAATGTTGTGTTGTTCCATTACCTAGCATATCACAGTTTCCTAATACTTGTTTACTGAACAGTTTAGGGTATACTGGCTACCATTTATTTATGCCTATTATGTATGTTGCATCTAGCATTTTAAAGCTATCAGTCCATACATTAAAGTTTACATATGATTTGGCATCATTTATCTTTTGTCTATTACAACTCTTTAATGTTAAAATCATTTATTTTGCTATTTTTATAGATTAGTACAGGTTGAGAGAGTGTGCATAATATGCTGAAATTAGGGAGCCACTAAGTAACAAAATCAGAAGGTCCTTTAGGTTATATTATTTTAAATACTAAGCAATTTCTATTCTAACTCTAGTCTTCTTTATAGTCCCCCACTAAGTTTGCAATGCAGAAAAGTTTAGATACTTAAACAATTTTGAATATTTTGACTATGATAAATACATAGTTGGATGAATGAATGAGAAAATTCATAGCATTTAAATTAAATTCTGCTCATATATCCTATCATTATATCAGCTTTAAAGGAGATAATTCTAGGGGCACCTGGCTGGCTCAATTGGTAGAGTGTGTGACTCTTGATCTCAGGGTCATGAGTTTGAGCCCCACGTTGGGTATAGAGATTATTCAAAAAATAAAATCTTAAAAAAAAAAGGAGATAATTCTAAACAGCATTTCAGAATTGCATCTCCTTACTATCTAAAGTAGTAGTTACTGTTAGAATAAAAATTATTTCCAATGTGAGCCAGCTACTTCCATGTCAAAGTTTTATAAGGTTGCAAATTTATTTTCATGGGAAGTCAATTTATTTTGTTATAATTAATTGGAAATTATACACAGGAGTTGTTAAAAATTACAGTGTCATCTTGTCAAAACAAATGGGGAAACATTAAATGTAAACATGTGTATTTTCCTATATTTCCACTTGAGTATAAATATGCATTCATATTTATATTTATGTGATCACATCTGCTTAAATACAGTTTTGAATTTCATTTTTAATTTTTTGTATGTAAATGTTAATTTTATAGTGTTTCAAGTGTGCATTTGCATAAAGTAATTAAACCCATGATAGGTAGAAAAGAAAAATAAAACAGGTTAAATGAACAGAACGGGAAATCTCTGCTGAATAGAATCACTACCTGACATTCAAGAAACATATTAAAGACTAGGTTACCTGGTTAAGGCATCTGGATGATATACTTCTTCCCAATTCTACTTAATCTATGCTCAGTAAAATTTAAGGATGCTGTCTAGCTGACAGAAATCACACAGCTTGGCATTTAATTTACAAACGCACATGGTAGATGATAAAATATAGCATGGAGATAGCATGTTAAATAGAAATTAAATGCAAATGGAAAAACAAAACTATACCAAAGTTATGAATTTCCTCTGTTGACTCCTAAGAAATTATATTCCTCACTGCATATGTTTCAGGAAGCACAGATGCAAATAATAAAATAATCTGTTATTTGAATAAACACGGCAAATTTAAGAGATGCTATGGCATCTGAATACTTTAAGCAACTGTAGATCTGCTAATTTGTAATGCAAAGTTCTCAATCAGATTTTTAAAGAATGAGTGAGAATTCAGTAAAACCTCAAAATATCTAGGTCTGAGAAAATTTCAGTAGAAGACTTTATCCTCTTCACACACACCCCCCCCACCCCACCCCCCCCACACACAGAACCATCACCACAGCAAAGGACACAAGGAAACTCTGAAATGTGTTGGATAAGTCTACTCCCTTGATTGTGCTGGTATTTTCACAAGTGTTTGCACACTTGCAGGTCTTTGTATATTAATTATACCTCAATAAAACTATTTAATTTTAGCAGAAAACAAAGTCCTTTAGAGATACAGATGTTCTTATGTTTGCTCAGTAAAATTTAATTGATTCTCTGCTTTGGGAAAGGCACTGTGCTGATTTTTACAGATATGTGCTAGGGCTCATGGATCTGCTTTATGATTAGCATTTCAATACATATTTTAAAGATACATTTGAATATGCACCTTGCTTTTTCTTATGTTTATTCTTTCAGAAAATCATAATATTAGTCATAATATTAGTAGGCCAGAGCCTACATTAAATTTAGGGCAAAATGGCTTGATGTGAATCTGAAAGGATATGTAGACACCATAAAATGAAGTCAACAAAGTCAGGAAAAGAGAGTTCATGTAGGGTGGTTGATAGTTATGAATGCATGGAGGTGAAGCAAATGGAGGGGAGAGAAGAGATTCCTTGGTTTGCATAATTATTCAGTCCCAGATAATTTTGGAGTTTGTGTTTCAGTACATAAATTGAAGACAAAGGGACAGTTTTTTTCTGTAAGGAAGTAGAACTGACAGGAAAATATTTAGCTTTCAGTTTCTTGTTGATAGGACTGGTACAAACAATAAACTGACAGAGTATGAATCTCCCAGTATTCCTTGGTTCTGTCTTCACATCGGTAGTTTGATATCACCATTGTGGGAGTATTTACATCACAGAAATTTACAGATGAGATAAATCAGGACTTCCTGTGCTTTCTCTGGAGAGGCATTATTAAATTTTGCCCACACACCACTGCTCATTCCTTTAATGATTTGATCGCAACATAGGTATATGTGTGTGTGTGTGTGCAGTGTGCTAATACAATCATTTCTGCCTATTTTTGAAATATATAGAAATGACAATCTTCTGAGAATTGCTGAAATCACTTGAAGGTTGGTATTTAAATGCAACTATGTTATTTTATATAACTGTAGTTGTCACTGTTCTCTAATGTCCTATTATATGGATGTACCACAATTCGTATCTTAATTATCAAGTCCATGATATTTGGATTGTTTCCCATTTCTCATTACTGTTAACAATGCTAGACACATTTTTGTATCGATTTCTTGCTTTGAATATATGACATTTTCTCTTGCATGTATAACTAGAAGTAGAATGACTCCTATTAGAGTTTTTTAAATAATGCCAATTTTTGTCCAAAGCAGTTCTAACAATTTACATGCCCGCCAGAAAAGAAATGACTCCTATTCTTTCTATATTTTTATTATTATCATAGATCTTAGTTCTTTCCACGTGAAGCAAGCTGGCTGGATCTGAGCACCCAGAGGGGGTCCTTCAGGACCAGCCAAGTGGGTCCTTGGCTTTGCACAGGACAGAAATCAAACATGAGCCAAGAGGAAGTGAGGGCAGAGTTTATTGAATAGTCTAAGTGTTAGAGTATAGCAGGCGGAGTGTCTTGGAGACTCAGAAAGGAAAGGAGAGATTGAGGTCTGTAGTTTTTATGGAGCACAGTGGTCAGGTATATGTGTCCTCTCAGACATCCAGGAACTGGTCAAAATAAGGATGAGTGCTCAAGTGTCTTCCATGTCACTTTTGCCCTGGAGCCAGGGGTCTTGGCGTCAAGGGGTCTGGAGTCAGTCATCTCAGAAAACATACATGACGACCTCTCCTGGTCACTCCTTAGATGTTATTTGTTGTGCTAGAAGACTCCAAAAGAAACCATTAACTCCTCGACCTTTACAAGGAGGAAATACATTAAGGGATATGGTGTAGGCCCTAGCAAGAATAGAGGCAGCAGAAAAACAGTCTTTTAATGAGGCTTGTGATCCTCTTTGGGTGGAGATTTTAGTATTATAATGAGGTAAAGGTAATTGTCGGTCATTCTAGAGGTCCATCTGCACAGAAGAAAGCAGGGAGGGTTATGTTCACACTGGTTGGGTGGTCTGGGTCAGCAGGAGGTCCTGTCAGGGCAGTTGCTATCACTTGAGGGGTGGGCTAGAAAGAAGAGCTTAGGGAAAAACGTGGGACAAAGGTCTCTGAGTACAAGCAGGTAGGCAGTAAAGGTCAGGGCTGGGGGTCTAGTTGGTGACAGTTTTATTTAAACTTTATTATTTTTCTGTTTCTTGATTAAATATATATAAATAGACAGCATATGTATACTGATCTTTTTACAACACTTTGCTAAACTTTCAAATTAATTTTATTTGTCAATAAATTCATTTGGATTTTCTGTGGAGACAATCATATTATCTACTAATAATTACAATTTCCTTTTCTGCTTTTCACTTCTGTAACCTATTATTAATGTTTGTTAAGTAGTTCTGTGCAGCTTTAAAACCTTGCCTGGAGGGAGTCATTTTAGAATCACTTAAAAAGTACAGGTTTTAGGGATGACTGGGTGGCTCAGTTGGTTGAGCGTCTGACTCGTGATTTCCACTCAGGTCGCAATCTCATGGGTCCTGGGATGGAGCCCAGCATCAGGCTCTGCACTCAGCAGGGAGTCTGCTTGAGATTCTCTCTCTCTTTGCCCTTCCCCCAGGCGTGTGTGTGTGTGTGTGTGTGGGCGCATGCTCTCTTTCTCTCAAATAAATGGATGAATATTTAAGAAAAAATAGTACAGATTTTATAGTCTAAAACAGTTCTAAAATTTTAGTGTGCATCAGCCCCACCTGAAAGTTTGTTAAAATACAGATTGCAGGACTCTACCCCCAATGTGTTTGATTCTAATATGTTAGTTTTGAAATGATGCTTGAGAATTTGCATTTCTAGTTTTCAGATGTTGTTAAGGATTCTGGCAAGTTTCCAGATAATGCAGATGATCCTGGTCTAGGGATGACGGTTGGAGAAACACTTGTCTAGAGACAGAATGGAAACTCAAATGTATCACTTAGAAATTCTGTGACTTTGGGGCGCCTGGGTGGCTCAGTCAGTTAAATGTCCAACTCTTGATCTCCACTCAGGTCTCAATTTCAGGGTCGTGAGTTCAAGCCCTGCATTGGGCTCCATGCTGGCCATGGAGCTTACTTAATAAAAAAAGAAAGAGAGAGAGAGAGAGAGAGGAATGAAGGGAGGGACAGAAGGAAGGAGGGAGAAATGCTGTGACTTTATTGAAGTAACTTCACATACCAGATACTCAGTTGCCTATGCTTTAAAATACAGATATTTTATATTTGTGATTTCTATAAATTTCTATTAATTAATGGAGCATTATTAAATACTTATCCTAGTATTTGTACAAAATACACTGCGCCCATAAGAATTACCAAATGGGCTAAATGAATTGCATAGATGGTTCTACAGGGATTCTATAAGAATTCTAAATCGAGTCAAGGATTACGATCTCTGATATGAAAATGCATTCTATCCTGACCTTAGCTAAAACAGATTTCTTTGATAAAGTTTTGGGGATAGATGAAAGTAAGAGTTAACCCAATCTTTCATTGGCAATATCCACAATAATCAAAGGATAATGTATAATTTTTGTGTGATTATTTATATTGAAGATAATAAAAGAGGACTTCAGCTGTCTCCATTTTGACCTCAGACTTTCTAGTTGGGTTCTTCTTTCCAGTTTATCTCTTGGCTCAGGCAGAAGACCCTGAGGGCAAAGCATCTCCTGATGGGAACTAGAACTACCCCCTCAAACAGTAAGGACTGCCCTGAGCCAACAAGACCCTGCCCATAATTGACTCCAAGATAATGATCCGTTTAACCTTCATTGTCTGCCTCCACCTACCCACCCATCTTTGCCCCACATTTTCCTTATGTAAACCTGGAAGTATTTTTGGCACTTTGGAGATAGTCTTTGAGACTCTTCTTCCTGATGTCGGCCTCACTGAAATAAATTCCTTTTTTCACCACCACTTGTTTCGCTGACAAATCTGTCAGTGGCGAGTGGCCTTGCCAGGTCCTCTTGCACCCCTGTACCTCGGCTACACTAAGTCACAGTTACCTGGAAAAAAAATCATAAGACCATGGGTAACCTTAAAATGATGAATTTAAGCACATAGCTTACAAGTGCCCTTGCAACAGCTGAATTTATCATTTCTCATCAACCCTCAAATCCATTAAAAACACATTGAAAATAGCCTGTAGGTTGCATGCAGGCTATTGCATCTTTTCTGCTAGAAATCACCAGATTTAAAATCATATGAAACATAGATTTTGCCTAATTTCCCTCTTGAGATTGGAAAGTATAATTGTCCAATTTATCACAAACATCAAGAGAACTGATTGACAAAAACAAAACAAAACAAAACAAAACCTAGATCTATATATCTTTCTAAAAGAGATGGAGAGGGTTTCATTTTTATATCATCCAAGTATGTGTATGGATAGACAGGCTAGAGTCACCCTATTGCTTTATGAAACTTGTCTAATTAAATTTTAGCCCTCTCACTTCAGGATAGAAGTTCATTTTTTGTTTGATCATTCTGCTTACATAGGTGGTAAATCGTCAAGCTAGCAGAATAACAAACCATTGGAAAATAGCTGTTCTATTTACTGGATTAGAGCAAAACGCTGTAAATGTAATTAAATTGCTGTATATTTCAGGAGCTATTAATTATAAAGATAATAAAAATAATGCCACTATCATGGTACTCCATGGATGTATACTGATTTATTTCTTGAGGAAACATATGCTTTTATTGAATAAGATCACCCATGATCCTGATCTGAGAATATTCTTTGATTCAATAAAAAGTAAGAATTGTCATCTGTACTAGCCCCATTATGAGTTTCTTGCATCTGATAAATAATTAATTCACTATCTTCAAAATGTATCCTACTCCTCAAGAATTCTTGCAAAAGTATACTAACACACATTTCATTTGTAAGATGTAGTAGCATTTAATAAATTAATCAAGATGTCTTAACAACAAAACAACAAAAGTTATGCTAAGAAGGCAGCAAACCTTTCCAGCAAATCTTCCTTTCCTCAATGTATGTATAATTATATTTTAAAGGAAAGAAGTTAAGAACTATGTACTCTTTTATTTCTACCTCTTGTCTTTCCTTTATTTAAAACATTAAAATATAATCTAGATATATCTGAACCTGACCTCACATCACATTTTGAGGAAAAAATTAAACGTTTGAAAAGAAAGATCACTTGCTGGATCTATTGGACTTTTTTTTTTCTTTCCTTTTCTTAATTTTTTTTTTTTAGAGTGGGGCAAACTAGGGATTTTTATACTTGGCATGGATATTTGTTTGTTTTTACCCACTCACTACTTTGGCTAAGAACTTTCTTTTCTTCAGAGAACGTTAGTTATTCTTTCCTTTTCTCATTTTATACACACCCAGAAATGTGGCATGATCATAAAATAATTATGAATTAGAAAGCTATCATTGGCCTTCAGTCACAGATTTATCTTAAAAAGATCCATATTATTTGGAAGCCTCCAATTAGGAGTAAGATGTTAGATGTTTTCCTTAGACTATGATTTATTTTTAACCTTGAGTCTTTGATCTGACTATAATTTTGTGTTTAACTTCAATTCTTTGATCTGAATATCAGAAAGAAGGTGAACACTAAAGTTTTATATAATATTTCATTTTCAAACGATCAATGAAATTATAAATGAAATCTGTCTTATCAGAGGTTAAAAATCAGGGTAGTGATTTTTCATTCTGCTTAGAAAATATATAAAATAAAACTTTAAATTCTAATGCTCTACATCATTAGTTCACATTAAAATTAAATGACATGGATAACAAACAATAAGTTAGTAAAAATCAACAAATACTTGCCTATTTTGGTATTATGTTCACATCAAAATAAAGATGATTTTTATTAAATGTGTTAGTATTTTATGCTTTTTAAAAAAATCAAGTGACATCTTATAGTATCAGTCGTACGGTAATTGATACACAACATCACTTTTTATAAAAACTGTATTATATTTACATACTTTGAAAGACTGATTATTTACATAAATAATAAGGTGAATCTGTATTTAAAATAAGATGCTTGTCATACTTCAAGTTTTTTTGTACTCTAAAAATAGCTGTTAAATATTTCACTTTTTTCAGAAAGTCTCAACTGTAATATGCTAATAGCTTCCTGTGAGCATTACCCTCCAAAAGTTGACATATAGAGAAAAAATCCCTAATTCCTGTTTCCTTTTAGGCATTAGTTAGCTCTGTGCCTAACTTTATGGCAACAAGAAGGTGCTGGTACCTAGAGAACTAGAACATTAGAAGTATCAACTTAATCCTTTAAGGGATACATCCCTGTTCTAAGCAGCCTATATTAAGTAAACCTTGTGGAAGAACAAGATCTTTCTGAGATTCAAAGGAATTCTAAAATAGACATGTCAGCATGAATTTTTCTTCTCTGACAGAAGTACCAAGATGACAGTTGAAGCAACAACTGCCTGAGCTAATACGAAGCCTAAATTTGATAATGTCTGCATTTTTGACATCCTGGGTTAGAGTCTTGGATGAAGGCATGAGAGAGGGGCTTTGATCACTCATGTCTAGCATAGAGCCATCCAAAGGATGGGCACTTCACGTTGGCAGTTGTGATTAAGGGAACTGAAGGCCTCGATGAAGAGAGAAGACTGTTTTAATTTCTGCTCCTACCTTTATTTCTAGCTCTGTCTTCTCACCTTTACCTGTTCCTTTTAGTTATCCCCTCTTATTTATTCTTTTCCTCTTTCTTCCTCTTCCCTTTTCTTCTTTTCCTCTATTCTTTTACATGCATTCACTAACCTGTGCATTCTTTTATGCACTTGGTCTCTGTCAGAGAACAAAGCAAACAAAATGTAAATCCCTATTATTTTGGAGTTTCCATGACAGTGGAGGAAAACAAACAAGAAAAAACTTAAGTGTATTATATTGTACATTAAACATGGCAAGTGATTTTTTTTTTTTTAGTTTCAGAAGTAGAGTTTAGTGATTCATCAGTTGCATATAACACCCAGTGCTCATTACATCCCGTGCCCTCCTTAATGTCCATTACCCATTTACTTCGTCCCCCCACTCATCTCCCCTCCAGCAACCCTCAGTTTGTTTCCTATAGTTAAGAGTCCCTTGTGGTTCATCTCCCTCTCTGATTTTGTCTTATTTTACTTTTCCCTCCCTTCCCCTATGTTCATCTGTTTTGTTTCTTAAATTCCACATGTGAGTGAAATCATATAGTAATTGTCTTTCTCTAATTGACTTATTTCATTTAGCGTATAACCCTCTAGTTCCATCCATGTCATTGCAAATGGTAAGACTTCATTTTTTTTGATGGCTGAGTAATATTCCAATATATTTATATATATATGTGTGTGTGTGTGTGTGTGTGTATACATCTTCTTTATCCATTCATCCATTTCCATCCATATTCATTCATCTGTTGATGGATCCGTAGTTTGGCTATTGTGGACATTGCTGCTATAAATGTTGGGGTGCTTGTGCCCCTTCAAATCAGTATTTTTGTAGATAAGTGACTTTTTTTAAAAAAAGGAGCAGAGTAAGAGGATAGGTTGGCATGTGGAAGTGGTTTGAAGTTTTAGAAAGAGGTAGCAAGGTAGGCATCATTGTGAAGATGACATTTGACCAGATACATGAAGCAGACATATTAATCATCTGTATATCTGCAGAATGGCCTCAGCAGAAGAAATGGCTGATCCAAAGGCCCTAATGAGGAAGACTGCCCAGCATCTTAAGAATGGCAGATATACAAGAATGCCAGAATAGCTAGAACTGACTAAAAGCTCTAGGAAGAAGAGAAGTAAGAAAGAAAGTTAGTGAAGAATGAAAATAAAGTTAGAAGTGAAGGAGGGGCAGATTGCCTAGAAACTTACAGACCATTGTGAAAAGTTCAGTTTTTACTCTGAGAGAGCTCAGAGTCTCTGGAGTTGTGTGTATGCGAGTGTGTATGTGTGAGTTTGTGTATTCATATATGTGTATGCAGTGTGTGTGTGTGTGTGTGTGTGTGTGTATGCCTCAGCCTGTATGATGGAACTTTTGAAAGAATATTTGCTAAAGCATAGCCTCATCACTTCCTCCAAAACTTAGAGCCTACAATACCTATCTTGCCTGCAGAGAATTACTGGGGGCCTATGAACTGGAGACTGTAGGTACCTTGGATATAGCTCTCTGGAAATCTCTAGAGTACGTGCACATTTCCCCAGAAAACTTGTTTCTCTTTTGCTGTCCTGTCACCATGTAAGTCACAAGACTATTGCTAAGGCAATGAGCCTGAATAAGTGGAGGAAACATGAAAGAATACAGTTTTCAGGAAACATTATGTAGATTCATTTTAAATGGGATGAAATTAGAAATCATAGGTTGTCATTTTGTCTGATGTGCCCCCTCTATTGTATCCCCACATCTCTTTTCCATATAAGACTCCTAATTTTATATAGGTTTTGCAGGGATCAGAAAAAGCTACACCTACAAATGATGAGGAGAAGAATTGATGTGTTAACAAATTTTTATTTGATTGTCAGTGTCCTCTTTCCTGGTAATTTTGCCACAGATTTATTCCCACCTCTAGGGAGTGTGATGCAGATAGAAAAATACAGTAGGGAACCCTTTAATTGCTTGTTCACTTTTAATTTTCTTATGTAGGCTTTTGCAGTCTTTATTTTATCCATAGTATATTAAATATACATTGCAACTGCTAAATTAATTTGATATAGAAAAGACAAGCTGCATCAATAAAACTCAAAAGAAAACTGTAATCATGCCGGCTAATGTGGCAATGTCTAAATTAAGCTCAGCTCTCTCCCTTGAGAATAAGGAATTC
This sequence comes from Leptonychotes weddellii, assembly GCF_054177405.1. Taxonomy (NCBI): domain Eukaryota; kingdom Metazoa; phylum Chordata; class Mammalia; order Carnivora; family Phocidae; genus Leptonychotes; species Leptonychotes weddellii. The sequence goes on from NC_138372.1 coordinate 124,429,326, forward strand.
ATGCATTCTTTTTGGGTCTTGGGCTCTGTCGGATGCTATGTGAATGGAGAAAGTCTTGACTAGAAGAAAAAAGTGACCCTTTCAATTGGTACTTTATGTATTTACTTTTAATGATTTTATCTATTTATTTGAGAGAGAGAGAGCATGCAAGTGCACGTGCATGAGTGGGGGGAAGGGCGGAGGGACAAGGAGAGAGAGAATCTCAAGCAGACTCCATGCTCAGCCCCACAGGGACCTCGATCTCACTACTCTGAGATCATGTCCTGAGCTGAAATCAAGAGCCAGTCGCTCAACCACCTGAGCCACTCAGGCACCCCTCAATTGGTACTTTTAAAAGATTTCTACCTTAACTGAAATGTCATTAATGAAAAATATATTTTTTAATGTTCTACAAATTTTTGGAGTACATTGGCTACTGGGTGATTAAATTAAAAGCTATTTCTACAAAAAGAACCATCTATAAATTAACACAGTTCTTATCCTTGCTAAGCCTCAATATCTTCATTTGTGAATTTTAAATATAATATGCATAGTTGGGAAATGTGATATTTTGTTTGATGAGTTTAAATCACTTCCCTTTTAAATGCTATTTTCTCTCTTAAAGCTACCCAGAAAGTACCTTTTTAAGAAAATAGAATAGGAAAAAAATCAGAACACAAGTCTTAGTCATTATAGGAAAGTATTTTAATATTCAGATGTGTACTGACCTATTTTTTTTCTGAAATGTTCATAAGAATCTAGGTTGCGTATGTATTTTAAATGCTATATTCTTTAATTTTACTCATTAGGGTATACTTTTATCTATATTGCCAAGAACGGCAAATAATCCAGTGATTTTTTTTACATTTATTATCAGTTTCATTAAATGTCTAAACACAATGAGCACATTTGATGGGCATTTGCTGTTTGGAGACAACAAAATTTACATGCTAAATAATTATTTTTCTTTATTTAAGAACATTTAAAAATCTTATTTAGTCATATTTTTTGTCTCCATATCTTCTTATCTTTGAGGATATTACAAGTTCCCCTGAGAAGAATATAAAATATGAAAAGTTCTATACAGGCAGTCCAAAAATTAAAAATATGTTATCTCCTAACAGTTTATTGAAATTTAATGTAATTCAGAGGAGTGTTTATTGAGCATCAAGTATTTTCGGATCCTAAGTAATTTGTAACCTATTAGAAAGTACTTCAACTGCCTTCATTAAAATTTGTCCAATTTAACCTCCCCTCCCTCATACAAACAATTGCCTCCATCTGTTTCCCTCTCTTTATTTGGACATTTTCTTTTTAAATGTATTAAAGGAATTTTTAAAAATTAATCATTCAGTTCCTTAATTCTTTATGGTCTAATTTTCATTCCCAGTGCTCCATTTAATTTGCTCTTTCTAGGCTCATCAGTGTCTTGATATTTTCAAAATCCAACAGTAATTAAACCAGCTAACATCTGCCCCTTTGAGACTGTGGATTCTTTTATTGGAAAATCTCTTCTGTTTTGTTTTCTGTGATAATATTCTTCCCATCTACTTATTACTTGTTCCAGTCTCTTTTGCTAGAATGACTCTATTTCTGGCATTTGTCTTCTACCTACTTATTTATGTCTTTTTTACTTTATTTATTTATTTTTTTTAAGATTTTATTTATTTATTTGAGAGAGAGAATGAGATAGAGAGAGCATGAGAGGGGGGAGGGTCAGAGGGAGAAGCAGACTCCCCGCTGAGCAGGGAGCCCGATGCGGGACTCGATCCCAGGACTCCAGGATCATGACCTGAGCCGAAGGCAGTTGCTTAACCAACTGAGCCACCCAGGCGCCCAATGTCTTTTTTACTTTATATGCTTACTGGCTTCAGGCCAGATTTATGATTATAAATCTCTACTTCTAGCCTTCTCTCCAAGGTGTACCATTGGCATTTCAATCTTAATATTTTTCAAAATCAAAATCTGTGCCATTGAATAACTCTCTAATTCTACCTAACTCTTCATTCTTATTTTATTATTATTTCTCCAGTATCTTGTCCATACTACTAAATTTAACTTCCACCTTGCTGAAAATGTTATGCTTCTAAAAGATAGATCAGCTTTGCAAACTCTGTTTACTTACATTATTTTGATGACTCTTTACTATAAAATCATCCTATTCAAATGACTTACTGTGGCATTCAGGTTGTGTGCAACTTTATTCCAATCTAACTTTCTTTCTCACCATTTTCTAGACATACTCCATATTTCTGACTTGCCCTTTGTGTACCCTGAACTTTTAGTCCTTTATTCATGATGTTTATTTTTCTGGAATGTATTTATAACTCTCTTCCCTTGGAAAATTGGAATATTGAGTAATAAATGCTATATGTTTAGAAAAGTTCCTGGTACATAATGCACGCTCATTAAATACCAGCAATTATTATTGTTGTTACTCATAATTGTAGCCATGGTCATAATGGTAATAATAGTTCAATGTCCATTTTATAGTAATCACTTTTATCAAAGCTTACCTACCACCTTTCATCCCCTTTTTTCTTCCTTCTAATGAGAATTATTTGTTTTTTCCTTCTTTTCTCTAGTTACACAAAGTTGCCTCATTATTACTTCCATCATGATTTGACTATATTAATATATTACTATACCATTTATAAACTTCATATATATCTAAGAAATACTTTAAGAATTATATATGTGCATATATATGTAAGAATAAGATATATATATGTATGTGTGTGTGTATATATATATATATGTAAAATCCAAGAATAGATACTTTAAGATATAAGAATATCCCAATGTCTAGGGGCACCTGGGGGGCTCAGATGGTTAAGTGTCTGCTTTCGGCTCAGGTCATGATTTTAGGGTCCTGGGATTGAACCCCACATCAGGCTCCCAGCTCAGCAGGGAGTCTGCTTCTCCCTCTCCCTCTGCTTCTCCCCCAGCTTGTGCTCTCTCTTTGTCTTAAATGAATAAATAAAATCTTAAAAAAAAAAAGAATATCCAAGTATTCAAGAATAGATACTTTAAGAATAAGATATATATTTGATATAGACAGATATATATATCTTATATATCTTATATCTTTATATCTTAGATATATATACACACACAGATATATGCATATATGTATATATCTTATTTTTATTTAAAAAAATTTTTTTAAAGATTTTATTTATTTGACACAGAGAGAGCAAGAGAGAGAGAGACAGAGAGCAAGCACAAGCAGGGGGAACTGCAGGCCAGGGAGAAGCAGGCTCCCTGCTGAGCAAGGAGCCCGATGTGGGACTCGATCCCAGGACCCTGGGATCACGACCTGAGCCAAAGGCAGCTGCTTAATCAACTGAGCCACCCAGGTGCCCCACATCTTATTTTTAAATGATTTCTTGAATGAAGCCTGGTATTTTTGTAACATGTTTATAAAGGAAGAATTGAGTTGGATAGAAAACTCTTGCTTCTTAGATTTGCTGAAGATATTGAGTAATTTTAAATAACAATATAAATTTTGAAACAAAGATAGGTGTTCTTGTAGTCATTTGAGTTTGTATGTTTAATAAAGTAATTAATTTTCCAGTCTCACAAGCAGAGAACTCCTTTAGACCAGAGTGCTTTAAGCACACCCATTTTATGAAAATCTTTTCCTTGACCTAACTTGCAAGAAAGGTCTTCTAATATTCAAATAAAACACAGGTACAAAGACTCCTGTGTTTGGGATTTCAAGTTAAACAGAGGGTGGAAAATAATACTTAACATGTGGGCTTATTGTACTTTTAGAGTTAGAACAGGGAGAAGAAGGGAAGCAAATTATCCTCTGCTCAGGACTGAATGAGTAAGACCTGCTTAGTCAGAATATGGACAGATGCCAATTATTCAAGGACTAAGAGGCAAGACTCCAGAGAGCCTCCTACTGCTTTCTAAAAGGATGACAGTTAAATTCCAGAAGTGGGTTCAATTCCTGGTGGATCTTAATGTCTTTCAGAAAGAAAGACAAAAATGGCAGCAAAATGAAAAAAAAAAATAGAATTCAGCTTTACATAATTACGGATAGGTACTATAATTAATGGAGAATACTCAATTTAGCATTAGTGGTAAAAGCAGTGGGTGAGACAGATTTGTTAAAACTAAGAAAAGTTTCATATAATCAAAGACACAAAAGAGTTTGGATTTTAATTTAAATGAGATATCAGAATGCATAGAAATGAGGATCTCCCATGCAAGATTGTATGTAGTACATAATAATAATAATTAACACTTCAGCAATAGATCCTATTAACTGATTTAACTGTCATAATGTTACGAGAAACTGGTAGAGTTCTCAGGCCTTGACACCTCAACCACCAACCAGTACCAGATTCTTGAGTTTGCTGCAAGAAAAGAGCTGAAGGACAAGTCAGAATAAAAGCACAGCAGAAGTTTCATTACAAAGAGAAAGTAGACTCTTGAGATGTGAGAGCTAGTGAGCTCCAGGGAGAGCTGTGCCCACTGGGGTTTAGGTTCCTATCTTTTATTGACAGCTGGAAACAAAGGGGTGGAATATTCATTACTTGAGGCATGGATTTCTTGGAAGCAGGGTTACTTGCTTTTTCTTCCTTATTTGGTCAGGGGTTTCCTGTCATGGCACCCTGAGGGAAGAGATTTTAGCATGTTTGTGTGGTATAATGATGGAATAATGTAAACTTTGGCCTACTTTGTTGGCCATCTTGGGTCCGTCTGGTTTGATTAGGTTTCTTGCAGCTTTGTTTTGGAGTGCTTCCAGGACAGACCTCTAACTTCCTCCTAGTTGGCCATGACTTCCTCTCTGCTGGCCATTAGGCAGGCATCCTGTCAGAACCTAACTAACTTCCTACTCTAACAACAATAATCTATAATTTAGGTACTACTGTGATGTGAGTGCTGGTATCATCCACACAAATAGCTAATTTAGTAAGTTTGGATCCATGTTCACCTTGTGGGCCCAAATCACTGCTGAACGCCTGGAAGAGTGGAAATAGGTAAAAAGGCTGATGCATGTAACAGTTTTGCAAATAAATTTTCTCAATTACATTGATTTCTTTCTGCCCCCTACAACTTTCTGGTTCTTGTGAAAACTTCAATTTGTTACATTCATTATCCAAGAAATATTATTATTTTTAAAAAATTTTTAAAGATTTATTTATTTATTTATTTATTTATTTATTTATTTATTTATTTATCTATCTATCAGAGAGAGAGAGCAAGAGCACAAGCAGGGGGAGCTGCAGGCAGAGGGAGAAGCAGACTCCCTGCTGAGCAAGGGGCCCGATGCGGGACTCCATCCCAGGACCCTGGGATCATGACCTGCGCCGAAGGCAGATGCTTAACCGAGTGAGCCACCCAGATGTCCCCAAGAAACATTATTCTTTAAAAAGGGCACATTAGAATTTAGAAGAATTTTAACTTGGAACATTACTGACAAAGTTAAATTTCCCTTTATCCTTATTAGCAACCTCAGTGACCTTGCCTATCACAAATAGCCACTAATAAGAAGTGAGTGTGTATCATTTCAAATGTCTTACTATACTTCTTATATATACATACATACATATATATACATGTATATATAGGTTTAGGTATAGGTACAAGTATACATATGTGTATATCCACTGTATTAGTTTTATAACACTGCTATAACAAATTATCACAAATTTAATGGATTAAAACAGCACAAATTTATTATTTTATGGCCTTTTAGCTTAGAAATCTGGCACAGTCTCAATGGGCTAAAATCAGTGTGTCTGCAGAACTACATTCCTCATAGAGGCTGTAGGGGAGAATCCATTTTCTTGCCTTCTCCAGTTTCTATAGACTGCCCACAGTCCTTGGCTCATGATTCTCTTTCTCCTTCAAAACCAGCAACATTACTTCTATCTAACCATTTCACAGTAACATCTGTCTCTAACCTCAGAATGAAAAGATTCTGATTGGATTGAGTCCACCTGGATAATCACTCCTTCTCAAATTCCATAACTTAATTTCATCTACAATGTCTATTTTGCCAAATACTCACAGCTTGTGATGGTTAGGTGGTGGGTATCTCTTAGATGTCTTTTTCCTGTTTACCACACACAAACATACTATTATTGCTTTCAATTAGGTGACAGGAAGTATCATTGCCAGTCTCATAGCTTCTATTTTATTTTTTTTTCTGTGCAGTAGAAGTTAATATCACCTGCTCAGTATCTAAGGAACTATAGGGGAAGCAGTCTTGAGAAGAATTGGGTGTTCTCTGTGTGTGTGTGTGCGCGTGTGCGTGTGTGTGTGTGTACCCAGGAGATGGAGTTCATGGGGGGATATATATGCAGGGCTCAGTGAGATGGATTGAGATGGGAATAAAGAATATGTTTGGAAAGACAGCTTGCCATTCTTCTGAGGAGTAAGAGGATGGCAGCAAAAATACCTCATAAGGGTTGAGGGTGCAGGGAAACATTTATTTGGTGACTTGGGACTGTGATTTGAATAGGCTTGGTGTTCTCAAGCATACCACTTTCTTTTTTGTTTGTTTTCAGAAATCATTACAGTGTCAGAAGTGTTTGAGAGTGAGGCATCTTGTTTGGCCCATGATGGGTGCTACTGAGGCATTTCGTGGATGGCGCTGGCACACATGCAAATTATTTTTCTCTCAGTAAGCTTCTTGTTTGTTTGTTTTTACTTAGAAAAGATTAGTAAAATCTGTTTCTTAAAAACAAAAACACTTTGAGCTCCTACAAAACTGTGTTGTCTATTTTACAGCACTTAGCATTGATTTCTTAGGTAAAAGAATGATTATGGGTTTTTTTATTATTATTATTTCTTTTTTTTTTTTTTATTTGAGACAGAGAGAACGAGAGAGAGAGAGAGCACATGAGAGGGGGGAGGGTCAGAGGCAGAAGCAGGCTCCCCGCCAAGCAGGGAGCTCGATGCGGGACTCGATCCCGGGACTCCAGGATCATGACCTGAGCCGAAGGCAGTCGCTTAACCAACTGAGCCACCCAGGCGCCCCTATTATTATTCTTTCTAAAACCAAAGGCATTTCTAGGATTTCATTCACTGATCTGTGCTGGTTTGATAAAAGAAATCATATTAAAATACTCTGGACACTTGTTGTAGCACAAATAAATGTGCCATATCTTTTCTAATTATTTTGTTTACTGTGATAATGGCTCATTTCCATGTTATATCTTATACTGATATTTTGGAGTTAATATCCCTGAAAACATTAGTGATGAAACAATGTAACAAAATATCTCACTAAGAGTATAGGCACCCTCTTTCATAAATGTGGATAATACTTCATTGCAAGACTAGTTTTTAAAGATTGTGAGTCCTCAAGAGACATGACAAATTTTGATGTCATTGAATTTAACCTATATGCTTATTGTTTAATTTGACTTTATAGATCACAAGTGATGAGCTATGTTGAATGCCCTACATTTTCCAATAATATCTATTTTTTAATCTTTAATATTGTTTACTTATTAGGCTTTGCCTCAAGTGCTCTGTTATTATATTTTATAGCATCTCATTTTTAGAAATCAAACATGTGTGTCTAATCCGACAGGGCACCTTAAAATACAATGTTTAGAACCTAATAAGTAGAAGTAATTGATTTCTGAGTTGAAAATGAGTCAGGTCTAACTAAGCCCATCTTTATTAAGCTACTTCAAAGGACGCCCATAGTAATGAGAGAGAATCGCCAATTATAGTACATCATTTAATATCACACCTATCACTTTTTCTGATCCAAGTAATATTTATTTGCACTGAGTGATTTCAGTTACATGACACAGTTAGAGTTGAATTCTTTTGCTAGTCTAACTTAGCAGTGCATGTTCCGGAAAGATATATGGTGTAGTGAAAGAAGACGATTTAGTAAGACAAGACATTTTTCCTCTCTGGACTTTTTGCTACATAAAAGCCTTGTCAGTTTGACATTTGCTACTTTTGCTTATGATTTTGTTCTATTTTCTCTTCCTCCCATGCCATCTTTATCAAACTACTAAAACACATTTTGCTAAATACTCCAGATGGGACAGTGGTATACTTGGCTCCTGGATAGAAACTAGGAAAATTGCCAAGCCTCTATTCTTTTTATAGCCCCATATTTTGAATGTATTGTATAATTCTACTTTTGCCCATAACTGTATTATTATTACTAATTATTTATATTATTTTTTCTGAAATTCCCAATCCCACAATTGAGTTATATCCAGTGCGTGGTAGAACAGTAGGTACTAAAATGTATCTGCTGAATGATGAATACTTGTTTATACTTTCAGTGTATCAGAAGAGGATACTTTTATTTTAGCACAGAAAATATATACACTACCTACACTATCTGTATATGGGATGTACATAGAGGGAAAATAAACTCAAACTTAGTCTTTTGCTTTTAGCATGCTATGAATTAATCATACAGTGTAGATAGAATCTCAATAGATAGAGAATGAGAGAGTGCACATATGTTGTTTAATAGTCCTAACTGCTTGAAAGATGAAAGGGATGCTGACTGTAGAGTATCTCCAACAACTCAGTTTTGATTACTTATAAAACGGTTAGAGACTTCAACTTTGATTAATGGCAGGCACGATGCTTTGCAGAAACTCTCCCATTCAGAACACCTAGAACACATGAAAGAAGTATCAGTGTTGTAAAATATCACCCAGCCAAGGTCCAAAAGATGGACATAAAAGGTGAGCTAAGAAAGAAAGCTTAACAGACAAGAGGATGAATACTTTTGACACCTTTGCAGGCATTGGAGTATAAAAGTCAGAGTGTAGGGCTTGAGGGGGTGGGAAAGGAGATGGATTTTAGTTTGGGACCATGAAATATTGCAACTAGAAATAAAAATGAACCAAAAGTAGACTGTTGTTTGTCTACTTAGAAGGAAAATAAAGAGTTATAACAAATAATTGCACTGTAGTGTCATGGATTAGGTCCTGAAACTGAAAAGGCATTAGTGGAAAAGCTGGAGAAGTTGAAAAAAAATCTGTGACTTAGTTAACAGTATTATGCCAATGTTAAATTCTTAATTTTAAAATTGTATTGGTCATATGGAATTCTCTGTACTAACATCACAATCACTAAACCAAATATAGTTTGTGTAACTATGTTAATATTAAGCACCGTAAATCTACAGCAAAAAAGAAATACTACAAAGAGGAATATTTCATAATAATAAATGATTCCATTCTCTGGAAAAATATAACATTTCTCAGTTTGAATGCACATACTAATGTCGTCTGATGATATATTACAAAGGAAAAAATTGAGAAATGTGCAAGGTAAACTAGAACAACAAATTATATCTACTAAATGTAGAAAGAAAGGCATAATTACAAGAAAAATATGGGGTAATAAAATGAAAATGTAAAACAGAATCAGCAAACAAGTTGTTTCTGTGAAAAGTATCATGCAACTTATAAAAATTCAAGCAGATATGGCAATAAAATAAAATAGTAAGCACAAATAACCAGTGCCAAAAATTAAAAAGTGGATATCAATACAGAATCTAGAGATATTGAAAAAATAGGGGATATTATTAACATCTCCATAGTAATATACATGAAAATGTAGAGAAAATGGAAAAATCCCTAAAGATAAAAATAACTTACCAAGAACTGACACAAAGTAAAAGAGAAAAATTGAAGAGTCTTATTGTTATTAAATGATTTCAAATACATAATAATATCTATCTACAATTATTAACTATCTGCAATCAACACCCATCATAAACTTGATTCCAAAGTATGAAAAGAACATTATAAAAAGGGAAATTATGGTCTCAGTCACAGATAATCAAAGATTATAAATAAAAATAAAATGAATACAGCATCTTAAAGGGACAAAACCTCCCCATTTCAGGGATAAAAATTTTAAAACAGAAAACTTACAAGAAAATTTCTCAATCTGCTGAATAACAACAAATATTCCTACAGCAAAATATCATATTTAAAGGAAAATATTACAAACTTTTCTTTTGAAACAGATAGCAAGGAAAACGTGCCTACCTTTAACATTTCTAATTCATAGATCTTAGTCATTATAATACAAAAGGGCAGAATTAATTTTTTGAAACATTTGAAATGTATTTTGAAGCAAAATCTCCCATTTTACACAGTCTTGCAAAACCTTAAAACTCACCCATCATTGTGTGATGTATGTTCTCCTCTCCTTTGAACTGATAGGATTTTGCAGTAACCATAACCAATAGAATATGGTGAAAGTGCTATTTTAGGAATCCCAACACAATGTTGAAAAAAAGCCATTGCATTTTTTCCTTGTTTTTTTGTATGCTTACTCATGGAGAAGACTATGTGAAGAGGAAGTGGGTCTTCTAAACTCTGGCTCCACCTGTTTGCAGCTGAGTACCAACACCAAGTTGCTAGGTATAGTGAAGCACTTTGAAAGTGGATCCTTCCGTTCCTCATATTAGGAACTTCCCCAGCTTGGTATGCACTGACAAAAGAAACACTACTGAGCCCTGATAAAATTTAAGGTATTGGGGCAAAAGCATAATATTGTTTTAATCTATTAATTTTTGTATAGCTTTTTATGAAACAGGGAATAACTGATATAACAGAGATTAAAATTCATAAATATTGGAGACATTCTAATATTGCCTATTTAAACTTTGTTTGAGATAATAGTAATTGACTTCAACACAAATTCTATCTGTAAAATACTCAAATTGTAATCAGGCAGTTTTAGATTACTTCTAACAGTTTTTTTTCTTTGTATTTACCACATTATAGTAAGTGTGCTTATCTATTTATTTAGCATATAAGCCACAGAAGACACAGACATTCACAGACACATTTGTGACCCTACTGAGGTCTAGATAAATTGAAGAATATAAAATAAAAGTAGGAGAAATAATGATATATTGCTGACCAGAAAGCCCCTAGATATGTGGAAACAGCTTTGTTATCACTGATAGCCTGGGGGAAATCAAATTGAAATCCCGTAATAAATCTCTGCGAAGTATGTTTTCATTGCTAACCCTACAACCCAATAATTCCCAACATTCTGACTGTGATAGATCGCTCCTATGATTGCCAGCTTTGAATCCTAGCCTTTAGGGGATATTGAATTACTCTTCAATAATTTTGAAAAGACCCTTTCTCTCTCAATACAGTTATCATGATATTGTTTTTGAATTATGTTTGATGAATTAAATGAGATTTATATGAGGGACAATATGGGGCAGCGAAATAAGCAATTTTGATGTCAAATAAGCCTAAATTTAAATCCCTGATTTTTAGGGCACCTGGGTGGCTCAGTAGGTTGGGCATCTCCTTTGGCTCAGGTCATGATCCCAAGGTCCTGGGATCGAGCCCTGGGTCAGGCTGCCTGCTCAGCAGGAGAGCCTGCTTCTCCCTCTCCCTCTGCCTCTCCTCCTGCTCATGCTCCCCTCAAATAAATAAAATCTTAAAAAAAAAAAAACACCTAATTTTCAAGATATGTTACTTTAATACTATTATTATACTTGGAGCCAGGACAAAGTTTGAGTTAATTGTTTTTCTTATTTCATGGTGAAATATTATCAGTCTATGCAAAATCTCATTTTATTACCTTTACTGATACATTTTGTTTTCTTTTGTCCCCATTCTCCACTCTCACCCTACCACACTGCCTATAAGAAATAGTTCTAGGCTGCTGGATATGGACTTTTGCGTTTGTATGTAGCTTTTAAAAACATATATTTTTGAAAATATATTTATTGTTAATTTATACAAATTTTTACAGATTTACACAGATAGTACTCACCTGTAGATTTTGTTTCTAAATGTTTCCACTAACCACTATTTTTAGGTCCTGTATAGCCTAGTTTATTGTTTTTAACTCTTTTCCATGGTATACCTCTACCACATATTTTTTCCATTCAAAATCTAGATTGTCTCCAATAATCTGATACAATATAATTCAGTTATTGATATAATGAACATCTTCACATATGTTACATGGTCCTTAATGAGAATTCCCATATGAGGATTTCTCTGAAATACAAACTCAGGAGTTATTATTGGATCACCTAATGTATGCAAATTCATGAAATACTGTCAGACTGGCCTCAAGAATGGATTTTTAAAGTAACTTTCCCACTATGGTAATTGAGGAATCCTATTTCTCACATTTCCACCAGTATTTGCCATTACAGTACTGAAAGATAAGATATAATCCAAAAGCTGCATTTTTACTTCTAATCTCCTAAACTATATCCTTAAAAGGCAACTACTATGGGTTAATCATTACCACAGGAAAAAAATTTAACATAGTTTAGACATATTTCTAACCTCTCAACCTGAAAGAATACATCATTAGATTACCCAAGTCCACACATTAAGATTAATCACTTATTTTGTATTTGTTAGGAGTCTTTCATTTGCAAGTATAAGAATATAGGACTCACACTGGCTTTAAGAATATGCAAAAATTATTCCAGAGTTAGGATGAGGTACAAAAAGTTTGATCTGATGATTCATTCCTACTTGTCAAAGACCTATTTTCTTTGTGTCTTATTTGTCTTTTTTTCTTTTTTTAAAGAATTTTACAAGTTTAATGTGAAATTTAAAAAAATACAAATAGAAGTCCATGTTCTTTAATGTTGTACAAAAAAGTATGAGTAGAACCAAAAGTAAATTAAACATTATTATCACATTTGTTTACACCACTATCTAGTTCTTCATATTCACCTCATTATTCAAATAACAGAGGAAAATAGGTTGCAATTTAGGGATTGAGAAAGAGATAAAACAAACAAACAAACAAACAAACAAAAAACAAATCTTTCCTACCATGTTTATTCTACACCCTATAGCTGTGCTCACAGAGATGACTTCTTTTACTTCTCCACTGCGCAGCAATTCAGTCATAAAATTGAACCTGCTCAGAAGCTGAGGAAGACTAGAAATGGATGGGCCCAAATCCTGGTGCATTTTCATACAATTTTAACAATGGTGCAGCTACCAGCTTGTAATTTTTAGGGCTGCGAACAAGGCTTTCTCTTGAAGTTGAACCAAAAACAACTTCTTAATGTTCCTTGGGTTTTGTAATATGTGCAGGAATATATGGATAATGAAGAGATTCAAATTTTGGTCTCTACCAGTTACCAAAGCAGTTATCAATGATCCAGTCCTACAGGGCTCCATCTTGACCGCTTTGTCATTAAGTGCTTTAGTCCTTCAACTTCATCTCCTCCTGGCTTAAGTTCACTACCAGGTAATTCAAAGAAAGTTGTTCCTAACTTTAGCCATAACACATGGGGCAGCCAGTGCTCATGTACAATCAGAACCCCTTCTGTAGTTCTTCTCATTCCAATTTTATCAAATTCCTCCCTCATGCACTGAAATCTGGCTGCAACAGAGCTGTCCTTCTCATAGAAGGACTCTTTGTACCAAAAGTATAATTGGTAAGAGCATACAGGTTGATGGTTTGCTCCAGGGTGAGGGGGTTGGTCTGCTGGATGTACTTGTTGCCAAACTGGTTGACCCCCTGGGGCCAGCTGGGTTGTGAGCGATTGGGTGGTGCCACGGCCATGCTGGCCATGCTGGCCAGCTCCAGTACTAGGGGCGAGAGGAAATGGGGCAGGCAGGGAGACTCTCCCTGTGCCAGCAATGGTTATCTGCGTCCCCCTTAGTGTATGCCACCTGCCATTAACATGAGAGCGCAAGAGGAGACTTATTTGTCTGTCTTAATGGAGTTTAATTTTTCTTGTTATTGATTTTTCTCAAACTCATAAAATGACTTCCAGAAATTTTCAGGATCTACAGGCTTTCAGCTTTTCATCACACAGAAAGAGAAAGTATCTCCCAGAAACATTTGAAGAGTGGGAAATTATGTTTCAGTACGCCAAAATACATTTTATGTATTTCGTTCATTTGCTTGAATTAAGCTTCTTATGTCAATCACCCTAAACTAAGCCAACTAGGGACTAATCCTGAAGTTGGTACTGATGTCTACTTTTCTAAGGTATCTGAGCTGTGTAAGAGTGGTAAATACAGTTTGACAATCAGGGTAAAACAACAGAAAAGAAGGGTAAATGGATGTGGAGAACAGAAAGAGCGAACATGTTCATGAACTAGAAAAACTGTACCCCGACACAATTAAAGCAATTTAATCCCTTATAATAGAATTTTCATAAAATGTAGACTAATCTTTAAAAAATTTAGTTTTGCTAGTATTTTCACCACAGTTATTATTTGTTAAAAATAAAATGTATGTTTTATCAAGTTAAATAATTTTGAGGTTCAGAGAGGTTATTGTTTTGCATCTTAATCATCTTACTCCCATATCTATGCTCGTGTAAACATATGTTTCATGATATTAACAGATTTTGTGAGAACAGTTTATTAAAACAGTTTCATAATTTCACAAAATAAACATTTATCATTCTGTAGTTTTCTTTTGTTTTCATGAAATGATATTTTGTGAACCTTTCTCCATGTCAATGCATAGAGATTTAAGTCATTAATTTTATTTTTATTTTATTATTTTTTTATTATTATGTTATGTTAATCACCACACATTACATCATTAGTTTTTGATGTAGTGTTCCATGATTCATTGTTTGCGTATAACACCCAGTGCTCCAGGCAGAACGTGCCCTCTTTAATACCCATCACCAGGCTAACCCATCCCCTCACTCCCTTCCCTTTAGAACCTCAGTTTGTTTTTCAGAGTCCATCGTCTCTCATGGTTCGTCTCCCCATCCAATTCCCCCCCTTCATTTTTCCCTTCCTGCTGTCTCCTTTTTTTTTTTTAACATATAATGTATTATTTGTTTCAGAGGTACAGATCTGTGATTCAACAGTCTTGCACAATTCACAGCGCTCACCATAGCACATACCCTCCCCAATGTCCATCACCCAGCCACCCCATCCCTCCCACCCCCCACCACTCCAGCAACCCTCAGTTTGTTTCCTGAGATTAAGAATTCCTATCATATGACCTCACTGATAAGTCATTAATTTTAAAAGATGTATAATTGTATTTTCGCCTCAAGGGCTGAAATTATACATTTCAGCAGGAGCATGTGCTAAAAGAAAGTAAGTATTTTTAAAAAGTTGGCAGTAGGAGAGGGGACAAAGAAGAATGATCACCCTTTATAGCTTCCAAGAAATTAGTAAATCCCCAAATCCCAGGAAGTACCTGTGAATTATCTCAATTGCAGATTATTAACAAAAGCTCACATGGAACTTGCTTCATGCTTCACATCTGTTCAGCTCTTTATCTCCTCCAACAGTGAATTAATGACTTCCCTTTCTCTTTTTCTTTAAATACTACACAAGGGCTTTTCATTGTGGAATCTAAATGAGAACCCTGTTCATAAAGCTGTATGGGAAATACAATCCATTCCTGGAGATATAATTAAAAGTTGACAAGGTTAGAGATAAAGATGAGTATTACTAGAGAGTAAACAGTGCAATATGCTCCATGTAATAGTAGCATAATTTATCCACTCATTCCTGTCCTGATGGACATTCAGATTACCCATTTTGTTTTTTTAACAGTGTAATTAAAATAAGCATTAATTTACATACCATTAATTTAATTGGGTCAAATGATTTTACTTTTCTGCTCCAATATGTATTTCACACAACACAGAGATTTAAAATAGGGATGTTATTAAGTAAACCTTACTGTAGAGTATAATTAGTTACTAATTTCTGAATCACCTTCTGTAGACTGAAATAAATTAGCACATATTAAAACTATGCACTAGAATGCCATATTTATTTGATGTGAAGTTGTATTTTTTCCAAAGGAAACACTTTAAAATTTTAATAATATGTATAGAAATATTAAAAAGAGTGCATATTCCTTTATTATGTGATATTGGAGTAATTTAACATCCTGTTATAATAAATTGATCTGGCTGATCACTTTGGTAGCCTTCATTTTTTGCAACAACTCGGGAGTCTCTATTCTTTTGATCAGTATAAATTGTCACGTTTCTTATTATCACTGGGTCTACCTCTAGGAGACTATCTTCTCTGCATACTCCCTTCAAATTTCCTACTTTAAATTTTCCAGAAAGCCTTACAAAAAATTTTATATTATACAAAGTATATGGCCTTCTGATTTGCAAAGAAGCACTTTAATCCCAAAATATAAAGACACTTTTTTTCCCCTGGGGTTTAGAGGACTGATCACCATAGGGAGCATGCAGGTTGCTATTATTTACATAGAGGGGATTAGCAGTAATATAATGCTGGTTTAGTAAATAAAAACAAAACACATAATCTTTTTTTTAAAGATTTTATTTATTTATTTGACACAGAGAGAGAGAGAGAGAGAGCACAAGCAGGGGAAGCAGCAGGCAGAGGGAGAGGGAGAAGCAGGCTCCCCACCGAGCAGGGATCCTGACACAGGGTTTGATCCCAGGACTCTGGGATCATGACCTGAGCTGAAGGCAGCCGCTTAACCAACTAAGCCACCCAGGCGCCCCACACATAATCTTTTTAAATAAATAACTTTGTTCTAAACTACTGAAAAGTTCCACAAATCAAGTGAAAACCTGGAAAGTTGTTTTGTCTGTCATTCTGTTCTTATTTTTAGATATGAGTGTTTTGACATAGTTCTCAAACTTTAAAATGATACCATCTAGCAAAAGAGGTGGAAGTGCATCCCCAGGGGTTTTTGCTTTTATTAGGTAAAATAGTGTAAAAGTGTTCATTCTCTTATTTACAAGCAACAATGACAACTTTGGTAACAGGATAAAATAGTTTTGAAAATTCTACAAATTCTTCAGTGTACATATTTTATATTCATAGTTTACTCAAATCTCCAGAGGGTAACAGTCTATCAGTATTGTATTATTGAAAGAGTGTGGCATACAGACTCAGGAGGCCTGGCTTCGCATTCTGGTTCTCCCATTCAATAGTTATGATTTTATCATTAAACTTTTATAATCTTTATTTTGTCTTGTCGCTTCAGAAATGTGGATAATAATACCTATGCAAAGTGTTGTGAAAATAAAATGAGATATTGTTAGTGAAAAAATGGGCATGGACTAAAGTGGACTAAGTCATTTATCCTGCTCTAGACATGTTTCATAAAATCCATACTGCATTTGTTGATAATATTTTAAAATCAAAAGAACTCTTAGAACAAGATGCTACAAGTGATGGTTGATATTTAAATAGTAAAAGATAACCTAGGAGTAACATCATGGAAAATGGCAGAGTGGGAATTTCCTAGTGTTATTTTTTCCACTGTAACAACCATTAAGCCAGAAAAAGAACTGTGAGAATCGACTGTTTTGGGAATCTAGGACCTGATCACATACTGACAGCAACCAAGAAACAGCCCAGTGAAGAGGGAGGCTGCCGAACTTTGGTAAGGATCCCCTGTGATCCTCTGCTTTGTTTCTTAAATTCCACATATCAGTGAAATCATATGATAATTGTCTTTCTCTGATTGACTTATTTTGCTTAGTATAATACCCTCTAGTTCCATCCACGTCATTGCGAACGGCAAGATTTCATCTTTTTGATGGCTGTGTGATATTCCACTGTATATATACACCATGTCTTCATTATCTATTCATCTGTCGATGGACATCTGGGCTCTTTCCATAGTTTGGCTATTGTGGACATTGCTGCTATAAACATTGGGGTGCATGTGCCCCTTCGTATCACTACATTTGTATCTTTGGGGTAAACACCCAGTAGTGCAGTTGCTGGGTCATAGGTAGATCTATTTTCAACTTTTTGAGGATCCTCCATACTGTTTTTGATGGATGGCTGTTTCTCGTCAAACATGGAAGCCATTAAGGCAGTAATATGACCTGTTTCAAATGCTGAAAGAAAAAAAATATCTGTCAACCAAGATTCTGTATTTGGCAACACTGTTCTTCAAGAATGAAGAAATTCCCAGATAAACAAAAGCTAAAGGAGTCTATTGCTAATAGACCTGCCCTAAAAAATGCCAAAGGGAGTCCTTCAGACTGAAATGAAGTGACACTACTATACAATAAGTCAAAGCATATGAAGACTACTATAAAGATAACTACACAGGCAAATAAAAATGCTTTAATTATTATAGTTTTCATCTGTAATTCCTGTTTTTTTTCTATATGATTTAAAAGACAGATGTTTAAACAATACTTATAAATCTGTGTTAACTGGCACAATGTATAAAGATGTAATCTGTGACAGTACAAAAATAAAGGGGGAAGAAGAGAGAGCTTTAAGAGTATTTGTATAGTATTGAACTAGTTGGAGTTATATACACCAAGTTGTTATGCATCTAAGATAATTGTAATTCCCATGGTAACCACCAACTAGTTACATAAACAACTAAAAAATATACAGAGAGGAAAGAAAAAGGTATATTACAAAAGTAACCAACTAAATACAAAAAAAAAAGGCAATAATAGAACTAAGGAATAAAAACGTAAGACACAGAAAACAAATAGCTAAAAGACATGAGTATGTCCAATTTTAGTCATTATCTTAAATGTAAATGGATTAACTAATTAAAAGGCAGAGATTGGCAGACTGGAAAAAAAAAACTGTACCAATATCCCTTATCAGTGATATTAATACAAAAATCCTCAACAAAATACTACTAATGTGAATTCAGCAGCATATAAAATGGACTATAACGATGGCCAAGTGGGTTTTATACAAGGAATGGAAGGATGGTCCATCATACAATAATCAGTCTATGTATTACACCACATTAATGTTTTACAGGAAAAAAAACCTGTAAAATGATAATCTTAAATGATGCATAAAAATGTCATTTGTCACATCTACTATAACCCTCAAAATACTATGATCGGAAAGAATCTTTTTCTACATGGTAAAGGTCCACAGCTAACATCATAATGTTAATAAGAATGGCTAAAAACTTTTCCTCTAAAATAAGGAATAAGACTAGGGTATCTGGGAGCACCTGGGTGGCTCAGTCGGTTAAGCCGCTGCCTTCGGCTCAGGTCATGATCCCGGGGTCCTGGGATCGAGCCCCACATCGGGCTCCCTGCTCAGCGGGAAGCCTGCTTCTCCCTCTCCCTCTGCCTGCCTTTCTGCCTACTTGTTCTCTCTCTCTCTGTCAAATAAATGAATAAAATCTTTAAAAAAAAAAAAAAAAGACTAGGGTATCTGTTTTCACCACTTCTCTCTGACATAGTTATATGATGTTCTTGCCAGAGCAATTAGGCAAGAATTATAAATAAAAGGCATCCAAACTGGAAGGAAGTAAAATTATTTCTGTTCATAGATGACATGATCTTGTATGTAGAAAACTCTAAAGAATCCACAAAATACTGTTACATCTAATTTTAAAATTCGGGAAATTTTATAAATGAAAATCTATTTGCAAAAATTATCTGTATTTCTATATACTAGCAACAAATAATCTGAAAAGGAAATTAAGAAAACAATTTCATTTTCAATAATATCAAAAAATAAAATACTTAGGAATAAATGTAACCAATGAGGTCTAAGACTTGTACATTGAAAACTACAAAACATTGCTGAAAGAAATGAATGAAGACTTAAATAAATGGAAAGACATTTTATTCATATATATAAGACTTAATATTGTTAAGATGACATTTCTACGAAAATACAGAATCAGTGCAATCCCTATCAAAATGTCAATGGTGTTTGGGTAAAAATGGAAAAACCCATATAAATTTAATATTAAATTTTAAGAGACCTTGAGTAGTCAAAATAATCTTGAATAACAAAGCTAAGCTCATGCGTCACAATTTCAAACTTACAAAGCTGTAGTAAACAAAATAATGAAGTACTGACAAAAATATACAAATAAAATATAAATATAAATATACATATACATATACACCATTGGAGTAAAATTGACACCCCAGAAATAAACCCATAGATAGATAGATAGATAGATAGTCAATTGACATTAGGCAAAGATGCCACAATCTTTCAGAGGGTCTTAGAGTATAGTTTCTTCAACAACCGGTGCTGGAAAAACTGAATATGTACATGCAAATAATGAAGATCTTATACCATATATAAAAATAAACCAAAATGGATCAAAAGACCTAAATGTAAAGCTAAAACTATAAACTTCTAGAAGAAAACATAGGGGTAAATATTCATTACTTTGGACTTGGCAATGACTATTTAAATAATGGACCTAGGGGCTCCTGGGTGGCTCAGATGGTTAAGCGTCTGCCTTCGGCTCAGGTCATGATCCCAGGGTCCTGGGATCGAGTCCCACATCGGGCTCCCTGCTTGGCGGGGAGCCTGCTTCTCCCTCTCCCTCTACTGTTCCCCCTGCTTGTGCTCTCTCACTCTCTCTGTCAAATAAATAAAGAAAATCTTTAAAAAATAAATAAATAATGAATGAATAAATAAATAAATAAATAAATAAATAAATAAATAAATAAACAATGGACCTAAAAGCACAGGCCAAGGCAGTATCAATATGTAAAGAACTCATACAAGTCAACAACAGTAACAAAAACAAGCAACACTATTATAAAACGGGCAAAGAACCAAACAAACATTATTCAAAGGAGTTATGAAAATGACCAATAAGCGTATAAGATGTTTAGCATCATCAATCATGAGGGAAATGTAAATCAAAACCGCAATGAGATTTCACTCATACCTCCTAGGATGGATATCACACACACACACACACAAAAGTAAAATAATAAATGTCGGTGAACATGTGGAGAAATGGGGACCTTTGTATATCCCTGGTAGGAAAGTGAAGTGGTGCAGCAATGGAAAACAGTTTGAGAGTTCCTGAAAGCATTAAACATAGAATTACCGTATGACCTGATAATTTCCCTCTTAGGTATATAACCAAAAGAATTAAAAGAGGGACTCAAACTGATACTTGTATGCAAACAATCATTGTAGCATAATTTGCAGTAGTCAAAAGGTCGAAACAACCCAAGTGTCTATCAACTGATGAATAAACAAAATGTGATACATGCTACCACATGGATGAATCTTGAAAATATTATGCTAAATGCAATAAGCCAGGCATAAAAGAACAGATATTGTGTAATTCCACAAATGAGTAAATTCAAAGAGACAGAAGAAGGTAGATTAGACGTTACCGGGTAGGGTGGAGGGAAGGGGAAGTTATTGCTGAATGTGTACAGATTTTCATTTGGGGTGATGACAAAGTTTTGGAAGTAGAGAGTGGTGATGGCTGTGCAACATTGTAAATGTAATTAATGCCACTATATATTACACTAAAAATAGTTAAAATGTCTAATTTAAATGTTATATATATTTACCACTATATGTAAAATATATAATTAGAGTTACTCTAAGTTTTAATATGTTAGTTTTCTCAAGTTATTTAAAAATGGAAATGGTAGGGTTTTTTTTCTTTGCATTCTAGCAGTTTCAAAACCATTATTACACTTGATAAGAAGTTCATAAAACTACTTTAAAAGAGCTCTATTGTTTTTTCATTATCTTCATTCCTAAGATCTCAATTCAGTTTTAATACACCAGTGTGTTGCTGAATGTGAAGGCTGTCTTAGAAATACTTTTTACACGTAACTTTACTGCCCTTGAAATAGGAAATGTGTTGCCTTGAGTTCTGTAATAACAAGGTAACTTTTCAATTTCAAGAGCCATAGTATCTCAAGGGTCATTTTTTTCCATTTGGTTTCCTACCCTTATATTGTTGATTTGAACAGGGACTTTCCATTGATTTCAGAGGGCCATGTACAGAGACTGTAAAAGGTCCAGAGCCCATATGGAAGCAGAATCAAGTTTTGAGATGATCTAGAATCTGCTTTTGTGGACTCACTCAATCAGAATATGGTTATAGTAATATGGAAAATAAAGCTTATTTTCCCATATGCAAACTTTGCAAAATAAAGTTTAAAAAGAAAAAAAACGATTTTCTTAAGAGAAAATCAGGCTAAGCCGGACTTAGTAGGCTATTCTGCTGTTTCCATATAAGTTTCTGGATTAAAATTAAGATCAGTGAATATCCTTAATTTTTGCATCATGCCTTTATTTCATTCACTAACCTAATTAGTGCAGTCATTGAAATGCAGAAGTGAGTAAATTATATGGACATACATGGTATAGAACTTATGTTGAACTACTATAAATACAATCTATTATTGTATAATTTTACATTATTTTTATTTACCTTAAATTTTAAAAGTAGTTATTATGAATTCCACTGCATGTTGTTTCTCAACAATCTTGTGGATTGTTACTTTAGGGAATAAAATTTGAGTAAATAAGTTGAGTTTACCAAAGCTTGCATGATTCAAGATCATGTCATTTGCAAATACAGTTTTACTTCTTCTCTTCTAATCCTGCTGCATTTTATTTTCCCTCACTACATAGGCTAGATTCTTCTATTACAGTAGTGTAGTAGAGGTGATGAGAGGGGACATCCTTGCGTTGTTTCTGAACATAGAAGGAAACCATTCAGTCTTTACTATTAACGATGATGTTAACTGTCCTCTATCAAGATGAAGAAGTATCTTTCTATTACTAGTTTTCTTTTTTAAAGCTTTTATTTATTTATTTGAGAGAGAGAACGCAGAGCAAGAGAGGGCACAAGCGGGAAGGGGAGGGGCAGAGAGAGAGGGAGGAGCAGACTCTCCACTGAGCCCGGAGCCTGAAGTGGGGCTCGATCCCAGGACTCTGGGATCACGACCTAAGCCGAAGGCAGAGGCTTAACCTTAACCAACTGAACCATCCAGGCACCCCCTATTTCTAGTTTTCTAAAAGTCCTTATCAGGAATGTATATTAGACTTTACAAATGCTTTTTCTGTGTCTCTTGAGATGAGTATATTGTTTTTGTTTTGTTTTGGTTTATTTTTGTCAATATGGTGAAATACAATGTAAATAGTCATAATATATAACATAATATATACTTTATGTAAAGTATATATATAAAATATATGTATTACTTCTTTATGTAAAAAGTATAGATTTAAGTCTTACTTGTATATGCA
Organism: Leptonychotes weddellii; assembly: GCF_054177405.1. Lineage (NCBI taxonomy): Eukaryota > Metazoa > Chordata > Mammalia > Carnivora > Phocidae > Leptonychotes > Leptonychotes weddellii. The sequence continues at coordinate 124,452,239 of NC_138372.1, forward strand.
ATATGATAATCTCTGCCTTTCAATTTGAGTGTTTTTACCTCTAAACTTAATATGATTATCAATATAAGGTTTAGGTTTAAGTGTATTATGTTGCTAATTGTTATCTCATGTGTTCTTTCTGCCCATTTTCTTTTTTCCGACTTCTTTTGGATTGAGTATTTATATGGTTCCATTTTATATCATCTGTTGGATCTTATACAGAAAAATGTCTTGTGGTTTTTAAAAGATCACTCTGGCTATGGGGAGAAGATCAGTTGTGGACAGCAGGAGTGGAAAAAAGGAAATCAGTTAAGTCTTGTTCTGAGATGGTTTGGCTGGGGTGAGTGATTTGTGTTTACTTGATTTTTTTTTTTAATAGTGAAAATAGGAGTTCTCTTTAGGTTACATGATATCTGAAGCAATGATGAGGTATCCAAATCAAATAAGTAATTCTCTATACAAATCTGGTAGTAGAACTTAATGAAAAAGTCACTACTAGAGATGTAAAATTGATGTCAACAACATACAGATAGCAATGAATTCATTTTTAATCCATGGGACTGATTATATAACCTTGGGACACAGTAAAGAGAAAAGATAAAGTCTCTGACCTTCTGGGCAACTATAAAATTTATATCTGAACAGACAAGGGGATTAAGGAGGAGGAACCAATGAGTAGAAGAAAGAACAGGTGAATATGGTGTCATCGATGACAAGGTAAAACAACATTTTTAAAAAGAAAGACGTGTTCAATTGTGAAAAATTTTGCCTAGCGTCAATTAAAATGAAGACAGAGAAATAGCCATGGATAACATACATGAGACGTTTGGTGACCTGATAAGATTACTATCAGAAGAGTCATTTGGACAAAATCAATTTTGAGTAGGATGAGGAAATTGGGAGTTAAAGAAGTGAATTTCATGACTAAAGATAATGTGTAAGTCTAACAAGAGTTTTTCTGTGAAGTTAAAAGGAAATAGAGTTGCATAGAGGGTAAGGTGTGGTGAATGGAAGTTGTGGCCCTGCTTTGTTTAGTTTTCTTTATTTGTAATGGGTGAACACAAAAGCATAGTTATTTTCAAGAAAGAGGAATATATTAATTATAAGAAGTGACTATTACAGCAGCAGGTACCTGGGAGGTACAAATGGATGGGATTCAAAGTACAGATGGAAGAGCTAGCCTTTAATGGGAGAGGAGCTACCTTGACGCTGTAACTGGAGGAAATGCAAAAGGTGGACCCAGGTTAGATAAGCATACAGATGTATTGGTAGGAAAAAAAAAGGAGTTCATGATTGATTGCTTTGATATTCATGAGGAAGTTTGGGACAATGTTTTTGGTTATTGCAGGTGAGGAGTCACAGCGAGTACAGTTGGAAGTTTGAGGCATGAGGAGAAGGCATGAAGTAGTTGCTTTGGTAATGAAGAGAAAGAACATGCCAGCAAAGTGTGGGAGAGGTTTCAGGTACTATTGAGGGCCTATGTGAATTGAAAGACAAAGCATGGCTCTGTGATTTTTCTCTGACAATATTCAACATTTAACCTGATACAGGCACCATATATAGTTAACAATTCAAAGAGAAACAGGTTTGGAATTTTGCTACTGTATATGCAGAGAAGGATAAGAAGGAACAAGGCTTTAAAGGAGCTTGTGTTGGGTTAATTATACTAATGGTAGAGCCAGTATATTCAAGGTCCCAATGAGGCACATAATCATTACACCAAGGGACAGATGTCCTTCTCGGTGAGTTATTTGATGATGGGTATGCATGTATATGTGATGATGAGAGAACTTTTACACTCATGGCTGAGATAGATACTGGTATGGTCATGGTATTAACAGAAGCAAATACAATAAAAATAATAGCTAATATTTATTTAACACTTCTATGTGCAAAGTATTACACTTAAGCCCTTTACCCACTAAATTTCTAAGCTTGTTTATCTTGTATCATTTTCACAAAATCTCATGATGTAATATTGTTACTCTTGTTTTTTGTTTTTGTTGCTGTTTTTGGTTTTCTTCCTTTTTTTTAATAGAAAAACTAAGTCTGAAAGAGATTAAATGACTTGCTGAGGGTCAAAAAGTCTGTAAAATATGGAGTTTAAATTAGAAAAGACTTTCTACCTGGGGCCCATGAATACTTTGCTATTCTGTTGCCGGAGAACTAGGTTCCAACTCAAGCTCTGTGATTGCCTGGTTTTGTGTCTCTGAGAAAGTCACATTACTCTGTTTCCATTTCTTCATTTGTGTTGCAGTAAATGCTATAATACCACTTTGTCTCTAATTTGAGCTTTAATTTTCTAGAAAGTTGTCCTAAAGAATTTGCAACTAGGGGCATTAAAAAAAAATCCACCTAAGTACTTTGAAATATACAGGTAACACTTTAGTTAATGTTTTGTGATTATTCTTTAAAATCACTATTAGATTTGGGGCATCTGGGTGGCTCAGTCGTTAAGCGTCTGCCTTCGGCTCAGGTCATGATCCCAGGGTCCTGGGATCGAGCCCCGCATTGGGCTCCCTGCTCAACAGGAAGCCTGCTTCTCCCTCTCCCACTCCCCCTGCTTGTGTTCTCTCTCTCGCTGTGTCTCTCTCTGTCAAATAAATAAATAAAATCTTAAAAAAAAATCACTATTAGATTTCATATTTCACTTCAGTTATTGATAGTACAAATTGGCACCTGTGTAAAGTCAGGATTCTTTATTATCATAAGCATATTTTCCCTCATTTTAATAGGATACTATACTTAGTGTTCTCACACAAGAATAATTTATATAATCATTACAAATAATGAAGAGCTATTTGAGTTACAGTGGCTAAGTTTACACTCAAAATATTTAGTGATTTTAACATGATTCTAAATAATACCCAATGCATATAGTATTAAATCAGCATAATGTTTAAATAATATGGGGTTGGCTGGTGCCAAAAGTTCTTGAATTACATATACAGCATGTTATGTAATTTGTAGCATGACACACCAAAGCATTAGATTTTGAGTCAGATATTTAATTAGAAATGGTGGGGCGCCTGGGTGGCTCGGTCGTTAAGCGTCTGCCTTTGGCTCAGGTCATGATCCTGGAGTCCCGGGATCAGTACGCATCGGGCTCCCTGCTTGGCAGGGAGTCAGCTTCTCTCTCTCCCACTCCCCCTGCTTGTGTTTCCTCTCTCGCTGTCTCTCTCTCTGTCAAATAAATAAAAAAAAAATAAAATCTTTAAAAAAAAAAGAAATGCTGAACAATTGTAGAAGCAAGGCAGGCACTAATTTGTTCTAGAGAAAGCTTCATATATAAAACCAATCACATGCATATCCCAGTCTTCTTATACAACTCTATTCCTGATTATTATATATTAAATAATATTATATAAATCAATACACCAATATTTTTATGTTAGCATTATATATACATTTCCCCCCTTCTGCTTTGATCATTACTAAACATGCCAGGAACTCAGTGCAGCTCACATTGCCTTTTAACTCTCCAGAGTTGTAATAGAAAGTACATAAACTTAAGTTATTGTATTTATTCACACTTTGATTCCCCAGAAATTGCCATAATATTATGTGGGAAGGAATAAATGTCTTTCCTCTCAATTGCATGAGGTTCATGATTTGGGGTTATAACTTACTGCTTTGGCATATCGGCTAGCTTTTAAAACAGAATCATGAAGACCAGAGTCTACAAATTATGCATTGCCAATGTCCTTCAAATCATATACTTGGAAGGGTAAATTCTGTTTACCTTGGTTGAAAGTTTCCAATAAATGTTATTGATAGAATGTAAGGGCTACATATTCAGGTAAAATACTTATGTCAAGTGGAATGTATGTGAGTGCAACAGAGCCTAGGTGTGATTGAGATTCTCCATTTCCTACTTATGTCTCTGAATTATGTTTTTGCCTGCAAATCATATAGCAAGTCTCTATAGCCAGCTAGCTAGGTAGATAGATACTGGGGACACTTTAGACAGTCTGAGAAAGGTATGATTATTCCATCTGAATTGACTTATGTAAATCATAAAACATTAAACTTAATATTAAACTTTTTTGTCTTCTCAGAGGTTAAAGTGAGGCATTTAATTTGTACACACATTGACATTAAACTGTGCCTGAAATGACCTAATATACATAATTCGAATGTAAAAATATAAATTATGAATAACAGCTTTATTGCTAGATTATATATATAGTATTATATAAATATATGTATATATATGCATATATATGTATACACACTTGGGTGTGATGTATCAAGTTAGTGAGTTTTCATGATATATAGACTATAAAGTTTGCCAGATAGTGTGAGTCTCATTTAATCATGTATACTAGGAAACAAATTTTTTAAAAAGACTTCTTATTTTTAGATTGTTCTGGTTTAGAGAAAATTGTCCAAAATGATCTGTGAGTATGGTTATACTTAAAGACAAATTCTACATATTTTATAGAGGCCTAAATTCTAAAACGTTAATTCATGTCAAATAGCAAGCAAGCACATGGAAAATTCTACCTGGAAAAAAAGATCAGATGATAATATGGTCTGTGGCTAAATAATGTTATGACTGAACTCACTTAAAATCTAAGTAAAATGAGTGTAATTTTGATGTACCTAATATTGGTGGTGACTTCACTAGCATAAATAGCATAACCCTGGGAATTTTGAATAGCCATAGAACTTAAAGAGAACTTGAGAAATTGTTCTGTTCCATCTTCCTTCAGGAAATTATTTATCATTGAGGAATCTTATTTGTCTTCACCTTTTCATTTAGGATTGTCCCCAAGGTCTCTTAAAATTAATTACAGAATGTAAAAATCCTTATTACCTATGCAACTATATTTCTTACATTTTTAACCATACCAAATTTTGGAAGAATCCCGCTGGAAATATATCTAATGTATTTCATTAACAAATATGAAAAAACATATGAAAATTATTTCTAGCACTAAATACCTAGATGAGAAAAAGTATTTATGTAGATACTAGGTAACTTTGGGGGTAAATTATCAGGATAGTCCACCAATGCCATCTTATAAACCTTTGAATTTTTATTCCATATTTTTTCAAATGTGAAAGATAAAATATATAAAAGCAGCATAAATGTGATCAATTTAATAAAGATTTATTCCTTCACACATAATTTAATAAGGATTTATTCCTTCACACATAATAAAGATGGTGACTAAAAAATAGATGTCTTAATTTCTAGGTGACTAGAAATTTGCTGTATGTTTAGCAAATATAGATAAATTAAGGCATATTTCAAAAATTACCAATCTCTGATATTCAGGGGAATGAATCTAGTGAATCAAAAATATTTATTAAAACTTTAAGAAAGTACCAGATCTCTTACCACAACCTAGGAAATATTGACCAGATACACTATAATCTGAATAAATTCAAGAGAGTATGCTATTTTCAATGCACAGATACCAGTCTCTTGACCTTGGAGTTGGGGAGAAATGCTGCCATGTGATCTCAGCTGAAGGAATGTCACTGAGATCTATTCAGCCACTGTAGTTGAAGAAGGTGGCTGTAGAAATAGCAGCAGCAGGGAGAGTGGGGCCAGAGAAAAAGAGCCTAACTACAAAGCATGTTCTTTTGATTTAGTCTTAACTTCAGTATGGCATGATATTTTAATAAACCTACTTGATAGCTACATCTAAGCCTCCATTACTTAAAGTCTGTCTCCATTTTAATAGGACAATTTTCCAACATGGTGCATTTTAGGTTCAGGAACCTCAAAACATTTTAGAAAAGACTCTAGAAGGGTGAAGCTACTAGATTACGGTTTTCCTGATTCCTCCTCCTTTTATAGTTTTCTTTACACCTTCTGCATACAACTGGATATAAAAATCATTGTCTAGCTCTACAAATAAGTGCAAATTAAGTGCATACAAGGCAACCATGGAGCGTAGTTAGAAGATCATGAGACTATCTCCACACTATTTTAGGGAAAATGACAGCCCTAGAAAAAGTTTTTTCCCCTTGGGGGGGTAGTTTCCCCTTAGGGAAAAAACTACCAGAAGAGTGTTTTTGGATGTTTATTTTAAAAATTTATATTGAAAAAACAAGGCAAATAATACAGCATAGAAGAACCAGAGAAAGAAAATATAATAGAATGCCTACTATTAGAAAAAGAAAAAAAAAAAGGGGGGGGGAGTTAGAAAAACTTGGGACTGTTCTATAAAAAAAAAGAAGAAATCAAAATTAAGTGAACTAACAGAATTAAGAAAATTAATGTAGAACAATAAAATTAAAGACAAAATAGAAAGATTTGCTAGCTGAGTCAATGATAGTAAAACTTAGGCAACAACTGGGATAAGGAAAAGGTTGTGAAAGATTCCCAAGAGAGAGAAGAAAAAAATAAGCTTCTTACAGAGAAATTAGAAGCAGAATGTTATATTAGAATTCTAATAGCAGTGTTGTCTACTGGTTGACAGAGGGCGAGTTCTAATTATGAGAGCAATTACTGGATAGTCTTTCTCATCACTACATTTCAGACTGTGTAGTATGGCAGATCTTTGTCAGCAAACTTAATTTTTTATGATCAATTTTATTTGTCAATAAACCATGTTATTTTCAGGTTGTTAGAAGTCCAATATAATCTAACATCAAGATTTCAATCTCTCATTCAGTTTAAAGTGTTGCCCACTTTCTCAAATGTCTGTCTGAGGGGCATTCTCGGCACCCGCTGACCTGATCTAGGCGCTGAAATTTACAGGAGGAAACATTGACACAAATAGTTTCTATCTTCTTTTTCATTCCACCTCCTCCCTTCCTCAGTAGATACTATTTCAGTTTTCCTGCAAGATCAGTTTCAGAGGGGACAGGAGGAAAGTAGAAAAGGGCAAACTTTTATGTAGCTGGTGGTGCTGTAATTGTGCATCCAGGCTTAGGGTTAGGGTTAGCGTTTCCAGTTAACGTGTTAAAATTTTCTCCATGCTTCCCTTGAGCACCACGAATAACCTTTATCTTGGGAAAGCAGAACAGCCTTTCTGATTCCCAATGGCAAGCAGATCTCTTCTAGAGGGTTTCTCAAAGTATCTCATGTATGACACCCTTCTGCGGTGCTTATTTTGCCATTGGGAAAAAAATTGCATCTTCGCAAAGCCAAAAATTGAAAACACAGTATGCATCCATCTCTACCCTCCTCACTCTTTATTCTGACATGACAGATAGACCTACCTGCCACCTGTTTTTCACCTTTTCTCAGTTGGTATCAGGCACCCAAATCTGTGTTGTCTGTTAACACAGGCCATAGAATAGGAAGCACATTCATCTCACCTGGTAGTTCTAAAGCCTCACTGAATTGAAGATGAAGGCAGCCATGGGTGTCGCAGGACATCAGGAAGTCTTCAGAACACTGTCTTCAAAGAAATTCACATTCACTGGTCATTTCTATTTAATTGTTTTTTGCAGACTCTTACGTTTAAGATGAAATTGGGTAATGGGCTACAAGGACTGCCAAGCCTGTTTTGAGCTACCATTTTGCATGTCTAGCAAAGATGGTATATTACTGTCCTTTGGACTTTTCAATTTTGGGCCTCAGTTGAAACATCTGGGTAGGAAAAAGCAGATTTTAGAATTGTATCAATAATTGAGTGCTGGTTAATTTAGAAATGGACGCTTCGTCAATCAAACTAGAATTCATAGCAACTGTGATATCCTTACTGCAATGGGTCTGCTAATCGGGGACTCGGCATGTGGCTTCGAAGGCTTGGCACTGCACGGGGGCAGGCAGTATTATTCATGTAGATTACAGTCTGATAGGGTATCTCAGGTGGCACCGAAAAACACCGTGATCACTACTATGTTGTGGACTCCACATCTTTTGGAGAGGGGACAGCCGCTCTCAGTAGATGTGGACTTGATGGGTTGAAGCACTTTACAAATGAAATATACCTTCATGCCTTTGTCTGGTTCTTTGAGCACAGGTAAAGACAGATTTGTTGTAGGCTTCAAAACAAGGAAGAATTTGCTCTTGGAAGCAGAAGAAGGTGTCTTTTTTTGGATAAAGTATAACTCTCATGCTGATTTGAAGACTTAACTCTCCCATCTCCAGGGGTTTCACGTTCCTTACATCGAAAGCCAGAAAAGTGAACACACAGTAGCTGATATAAAATGTGAGAATAACTGGACATCAGTGAGCTTAAAGTGGGGAGGATTTTTACTTACATTCCCCATTTGTTATATTTTTTTATTCAGAAATACATAATTTGTTATGTTTGACTTTGGATCACAATAGTAAGTATGTGAAATTTTGGCTCTGGAATTGTTAAAAATAGACATTTTAGGTGGCACTAGATCCAAAATTGTAGTTCTTGTTGGTTTTTTGTTTGTTTGGGGTTTTTTTGTTTGTTTTTTGTTTTTGTTTTTGGACATGCTTGATGAAGAGCACCTTTGGAAGGATTTGAACTCAAAGAGAGCATAGCACACCTTTCGTTGTCACATTTTAATCACCAGTGTCATTGTGATTTCAGAAGTTCAGATAATAGATATGTGGTATAGTTTATAAAGGCACAAAACTGATCGGACAAGACCTATTTTAGGAGGTAAAGTCATATTTTTGGACCAACTAAACTGTAACCCATTTTTAAAACCTTTTAAAAAAGGTCTTACATTTGGTATACTCTGAAACTAGAAATTAGGTATTCTAAAAAAAATCTCAAGGGGAAACAGTTATAATATCAAACTCAAACAAACAAATAAAAAACTCCAAAACAATACCCATGCAAATGGGTTTTGACTTTTTAACTCAGAATAGAGGCTGGAGCAAGAAAGGAATAGATACAGATCTTGGTGGTCAGACTAAACAAAAAAGAAAATAAAATTGAAATAATAACATATCTAGATATTCTAAAAGGTTAGATTAGGAAATAGGGCTATAATCCCTATTACAAAGACATGAAAGGTGAGCAAGGTCTAAATAAGCTTATAGCAGGAAAAAAAGAATGGTTTGTGGATCTCTGAGGACCCTTGGAATCAGGAAATTATTGAGGCACCTTTATACAAGACACAGGGGAAAAAAAGCCGACGATTGAGAAGATCTATACTGGGTGGTTACACAATAATTTAAACAGGAGTGGGAAGAGATTACCTGTTAGATCACATAAAATACTTTAAGCAGTTTTAGATGAGTTTCAAGATGACACAATTATTGCAAGAGGAAGGAAGAAGAACATGGCATATTCCCTAAGGGAACATGTCTAAGAAATTTATTGAGTTAGGACTCTAAGGAAAGTTATAGTTGAGAAGAGAAAAACCAAAGTGGAGACAGGCAGGACAACAATAAATATAATCCAGGCATGTGTTTGATTTTCTTTGATGGAATGGAACCAACTGTGTGTAATAATAAATCTACTCAGGTAAGTAAAGATGGAGAGGATCTGTTTGAATAATAGATTTTTTTTCTGACCTAGAAATTATTTTTTTAAAGATTTTATTTATTGATTTGACAGAGAGAGAGAGAGAGAAACAGCGAGAGAGGAAACACATGCAGTGGGAGAGGGAGAAGCAGGCCTCCTGCTGAGCAGGGAGCCTGATGCGGGGCTCTATCCCAGGACCCTGGAATCATGACCAGAGCGGAAGGCAGACACTTAACGACTAAGCCACCCAGGCACCCCACTGACCTAGAAATTATTGACTTACTATCTTAATCTGTGGGGAATTTTACGTGAAAGAGGAACATATTCAGAAAGCAGAAACTCTGACTTTGAAATAAAGTGAAAACAAATGGTAGAAACATATAATTAAGGAAGTGAGGTTGGTTGTACAAGTATCAGAAAAATAAATGGACACACTTAACTAGGCTGAAAATGTTTAAACTCAGCAGCCTCTATTTGAAGAGAGTAGGGGAATAATGAGAGCACATGAAAGAAGTGTATTGATCTTCACCGGATCACTGGGGTTATAGAATTTTTTTATTCCTTATTTGTATTTCACTTTTTGTTGCATTGGTGAACACATTCTGAACAACAATAATTAATAATAGTTACAGCAGACCTCATTGCTTTTTTTCTTAATATTAGCATATCTCTACCTTTTATCTTTTTTTAAGATTTTATTTAGAGAGAGAGAGTGAGTGAGAGAGAGAGAAACGAGCGGGGGGGTGGGAGGAGAGGGAGATGCAGACTCCCCACTGAGCAGGAAGCCCGACAGGGGATTGATCCCAGGACCCTGAGATCATGATCTGAGCTGAAGGCAGATGCTTAACCAACTGAGCCATTCAGGTGCCCCTATCTCTACCTTTTCAACCTTAATTATTATTTTGGTTATTAGTATGAGATATGTCTTCCTCACTTAGCTATGTAAGTATGTATATGCTTTAATATTTTAAGAGAATTTCTTTATTAAGTGTCAGTAATGGATTTAATTGAAAGGTTTTTTTTTTAGCATCTGTTGAAATCATAAGTTCTATTGGTATCTCATGTTGATATTTATACCAAAATTAATCCTTAGGTATCCTTAGGTTCTTGAGCTAAAGAAATAAGCTTTTGAATAATTTACCATTTATATATGGTAAATGCTTCTTTTCAGGGATTGTTCTATTTTACATGATAGTATTTTATTTAGGAATTTAATAAAAACATTCATATATGGCATTTTTATATACCAGTTTTTTTAAAAATGCAATGCCAGAGAACTGTTGTTCTCAAAAGTGTCAAAAACAATGTTCCATAGTTAAATAGATATTATAAATGCTGCTTTATAAAATCTTTTTCAGAAGATATTAATATTCACATATTAAAGCCTTTAGGAAATAATCCATTTAATCCCCCATGAAAGATTTCACTTATTTTGTCTGTTTTTCTATTTTCTTGATATTTGTCTAACCTGTTATTTGAACACATCTCTCTCTTTTCTAAGATATACATGTGTGCTAGGCAGAATTAGGACCCTCATAACTTTTGCCCCCCTAGTGTTATAGCTTTGAATATGCTACATTACCAGGCAAAAGGGACTTTGTAGATGTACTTAAGTTTACTAATGTGTTGACCTTAAAATAGGGAGATTATCTTATCAGGTCCAATGTATTCACAGGAGCTATTAGAAGCAAAGCTCTCTCCCGGCTCTGAGGAGAGAGAATGTTAAAGAGATATGGAAGAGTAGAAGTCAGAGAGATTTGGTGTGGCCCTGCCAGTTTTGGAGATAGAAGGAGCCACAAGTCAAGGGATGTGGGAGGTCTTAAGTAGCTAAGAATCAAAAACTAATGATGTAATGTATGGTGATTAACATAACATAATAAAAAAAAAAACATGCAGACAGAACCATGTAAATAGAAAAAAAAAAAAAGTAGCTAAGAATGACCACTGGCCACTTCTTACTTCCCTGGCCAAAGGAAGGAGGCCCTTAATACTACGACCCCATGAAACTGAATCCTACCAAAAACCTAAAAAAGCCTGCATATGGATTCTCCCCTAAAGCCTTCAGATGATAGTTCAGGTTGGCTGACGCTTTGATTCTAGTCTTGTGAGACCCTAAGCAGAGTACCCAGTTGAGCCCATCTGGACTTCCAACATTCAGAACTCTGAAATGAGAAATAGGTATTGTTTTAAGTTGTTAAATCTGTGGTAATTTGTTAGAACAATAGAGAACGAGTGTGGTGTATAACATAGCTTCACAAATAATAAGTAATAGAAAAGGTGCATTTTATTTTTATTATTTTTATTTTTTTATTTTT
>NC_138372.1:124464394-124474930 GCF_054177405.1 Leptonychotes weddellii
AACTTTTTGAGGAACCTCCGTACTGTTTTCCAGAGTGGCTGCCCCAGCTTGCATTCCCACCAACAGTGTAGGAGGGTTCCCCTTTCTCCACATCCTCACCAACATCTGTCATTTCCTGACTTGTTAATTTTAGCTATTCTGACTGGTGTGAAATGGTATCTCATTGAGGTTTTGATTTGGATTTCCCTGATGCTGAGTGATGTTGAGCACTTTTTCATGTGTCTGTTGGCCATTTGGATGTCTTCTTTGGAAAAATGTCTGTTCATGTCTTCTGCCCATTTCTCGATTGGATCATTTGTTCTTTGGGTGTTGAGTTTAAGAAGTTCTGTATAGATTTTGGATACTAGCTCTTTATCTGATATGTCATTTGCAAATATCTTCTCCCATTCTGTCGGTTGTCTTTTGGTTTTGTTGACTGTTTCTTTTGCTGTGCAATGCTTTTTATCTTGATGAAGTCCCAATAGTTCATTTTTGCCCTTTCTTCCCTTGCCTTTGGTGATGTTTCTAGGAAGAAGTTGCTGCGGCTGAGGTTGAAGAGGTTGCTGCCTGTGTTCTCCTTTAGGATTTTGATGGACTCCTGTCTCACATTTAGGTCTTTCAACCATTGGAGTTTATTTTTTTAGAGTTTTTATTTATTTATTTGACACAGAGAGAGCGAAAGAAAGAGAGAGACAGAGAACAAGCACAAGCAGGGGAACGGCAGACAGGGGAGAAGTAGGCTCCCCACTGAGCAAGGAGCCCAATGTGGGGCTGCATCCCAGGACCCTGGGATCATGACCTGAGCCGAAGGCAGCCACTTAACTGACTGAGCCATCCAGGCGCCCCGAAAAGGTGCATTTTAAACTAAATAGGGATAGTACATTAAACTGTAGAATTCATCTAGAAAGCATAATTTTTCCACTTGAATGACCCTAGATTTTACTTTAAAGATGAGGAAAAATTTGGACCTGAATTCACACATTAAATTATAAGTTTTACTTTAGTTCATTTGAGTTATGTTTAATTGTATTTGCACTAATTGATAATCTCATTGTATGTGAAGAAATAAATCAACCTCAAGGGAATCTTATGCTTCCTACGCTACAATGATTAGTTAATATACAATGGTGAAGGTGATACTACTCTCCAGGGGATACAAATCATGTTTGTGGAAAGCGTTTTGCAATTTTGGTATTTTTTAGTAACCTGAGCATATTTTCTCCAATGAGAGCACTGTCCATGAAATGTCCATCAGAGATTGCTATCATTTAAATATTCCTTTTCTGGAATCAAAATGCTCAGGTGTTGTAAAAAATGTGTATATTAAATAAAAGCATTTGTATAGTTTGAAAATTATTATATTTACTAGGATGATGCATAACAAATAATTGATTTTTTATGTGAAAGGTGTCCATAGTATTGCAATTGAAAGATTTAAAATATATGAAATTACCCTAGAAGTCAAAGGAGGAAATCTAGCAGCTGCCAGAGACACTGCTCAAGGTAGAAAAGAGAGACAGAGATGCACAGTTAGAGAGACTCAGAGACACAGAGAGAGACTGAGAGAGAGAGAGACTCATTTTGGCTTTTCTCCTGCCCTGGAGTTTGGAAGACACTGGCGGGGTCCAGTTGCAGGGTGTGGCCAGCACAGTCTGACAACTACCACTGGTACGAAACAGTCAGTTTGTGACACGGAGTGGACCGAGCAAGGGCAAGAAATGAATTTAAGAGAAAACAGGGCAAACTTAGAACAAAGGACAAATCCACTTTTGGCCAATTGCTTTCGGGAAATCAGGAAATTCACATTTTAAAACAAAGTATGTCCTATCAGATAGTGGTAGAGAGGTATATTTCCTGAGCAATAGTGTATGCACATATCATTGATACATCTAGCTTTAGAGTTTTTGAAACTTGCTTTAGTATCATTATTTAAATTATTAAAATTAAACATTGTCATGGAATTTCAGAGAGTATTTTGGAGATCACCCAATTCTCCATTTAACAGATGAGAAATGTAAATCCAAAAGAATGTAAGTGACTTATCAGTTCCTCATCTTTTTACTTTCAGTCAAGCGTAGTGTCTGTGGTACTGCATGTTCCCTTTTAGAAGTTCTGAGAAAATATGTGCTTACTTCATAGTAAATGATACACAGCTCTTACGTGTGGGAATGTAACAATCTCCATACAAAATGTGCATACAATTGTGACATATTATATATATGTGTGTCAATGAAATATCTACAAAATGATAGTTCTGGGTTTTAAAAGGCTTGCCTTTGATGGCCTTACTAACCCATTCTCCTTACATTAATCTGTCTGCAGTAAACTTAACTACCAGTTTTGTTTTGTTTTGTTTTGTTTTGTTTTTCTATTGATAATGTTTTCTGTAGCAACTGGAAAGGATAAAAATCATTCATTTGAAATGTTTGGGTCACTTAATTGCAACAATAGAAACCTTATCTGATTCAAATAGTAAAAGCAATTTAATGAAAAAGTACTGTGTAGCTTAAAGAATTTTGAGGAAACCTGCAGAACAAATTTTGGAAGGTAAGAATCACAAAAAGGAGGGTATGGAGCCAGAAGCAGCCAAATTTGGCTGCGTAATTAGGATGACAGAACACTGCTGACTCTGAAACTGAAGCCAAGCCCTGAAAGCTGTAGTTTGCATTGAGACTCTTGGCTCTGAATTACCACTTTATCAGCAGTGTTGAGCCTTAAAAAAAGGAAAGAGAGAGAGAAAACATGTTGGTACTGCTACATCCAGAAAGGACTCTCTGCTAGTCCTTCTTATTTTCATCACTTGATCATGACGCAAAGCAGGCAGCTGGTGATTTGATTGGCTAAGCCTAGTTTAACAATCACAGGGTGTGAATTACTCCACATCAACCCAAACAACCTTCTGGCAGGACTTTTTGAATTGACGAGACTGGAGAACTAAAAACTTCATTTTGGATATCTCCTTTGTGGAAAGGTATTTGATGTAATTGACAGTCAATCCAGTTCTGGGAGACTTAGAGCTGCATTACCTTCAGGTGTGAAGCATCCTCATTGCTGGTACAGACCATGTAGTGTTGAGAAGTTCTAGAAGGCAGCAGCTTTCCTTGGCAGCTCCCTGACAGTGCTAGAGGCAGAAGCTCCCTTCTCTACACAACTTTGGGCGTCATCTCTAGAAGCTCAGCCTGAGTCTCTTTCTTCAGCCCTCCTAACAATGCTTTGGGCCATATATGCCTCAAAAAACTTATTCATGCTTCAAACTGCCAAATATCATTATGTTGCCTATAAACCAGGAATGCTCATTAATAAATAATTAGAATCTGGAAGTCGTTCCCTGTAACAGACCTCAAGAAAATAAGAATTACAATAGGTCATTTCTCCTGGTTTGTTTGAAGGGTCTGAAAATCCATGAACCCTAGAGAAAGGGAACTTGGAAGTCAAGGATACTCAGCGATGAAGTAGTTAATTTAACTCCCGTGGTTTCCTGCACAGAGTATATTGAAGACAAGCTTTGCTGTTATCAAGTGGCTGGTACAGTTGAGCCTAGGAAACTTCTTGGAACTGTGGAGTGGGCTGCTTGCTTATAACTGTAGTGGAGAATTTAGAGCAAAGATATTGGCTCAATGTCTTCATTGTCAGTTCAGTTCAGAGTCAGAAAACCATGGACTTTGTGATTCTATTCTAAAATATTGTTATCCTTGCTGTACAGAGTTTGTATGCCTGAAATTCAGATGCTGCTCAGGTTCACGTGATATGCCGTAATGGGATTTGTGATGGTTTAATACAATGTTAACTTGCCTAAGATAGGACTAAAGTTTCCAAAACTCTCTTTATTGCATACAGGTTAGAACCGACAGAAATTTTGCTCAAGATTTGGAAAATGGAAGTGGGTAAGAGTAGCTATTACTCTCTGAAGGCCATCATAGATAGAGGTGAGGGGAGAAAGATGTGGAGATGCTGCCAGATTCTACCTGCTCTTTGTTCTCTACCTGGAGACAGGTAATGTAAAATGCAGAAATTCCAGTTGTTTGCCATTTGTCCTCATTCTACAGTGCCCTATGTCTGATTCTCCTTCTTTACTGCTGTCCCTCCTGACCAACAGTAATGCTACTGTAAGACTCAGGGCAATAAGCACAAGGCATTGGCGAATCCATCAGTTCTTCTTCCATGTTCCTCTCTGATACACCTGGCAACAGGAGGGCTTTATCTTCCCTTGTGGAACCTCTCAGCTACTTCCACATTAGTTCAAGATATTGTTCCTATAAAAAATCCTTACTCTATAATGCTAAGACCGTTTTTGCTTCCCTAAGTGAACCTTCAGACACATATTTTGCAAAAGGATGTCAACTTTTCTTAGGTCTCATTGTGACGAACTCTCATTACTATCACCCCATGAACCATATAAAATCAATCTCAGAGGAAATTTTTTAATATTAGAAGAATTTAAAATTTCCCAATTATATTTGCAAAAGTCTAGGGCATATGTGTAGGAGCATATTCTGTGGGTGCTGCACAAAACGGAGAGGAATGGAATTTAAGATGAGGTTGGATTTATTAATATGGGTGCTCTTAACAATGAATTTCAATGTATTGTGCTAGCTTGATTAATGGGGAATGGTTCAAATTGTTTGCTTGGTTGGTTGATTAAATCATAAACTGAGCTTTGGTCTATATTGAGCTAAAGGAAAATGAAAGACAATTCATTAACCTACCATTAATTATGTCCCTTACAGGGTCAAAAGAATCTCCCTTAATAATGACATTGATAAATATTTTGAGTAGTGTCAATTACTTTGGAAAGTAGTTACTCTCATAGCCGTGAGGAGCTTAAGGATGCATGATGATTAAATATAAAGTGGTATCTTTTATAGGATCCTAGAATAGAAAAAAACAAATTAGGTAAAACTAATGAAATCTGAATAAAGTGTGGACTTTAGCTAATAATGTATCAGTATTGGTTCATTAATTCGAGAGAAAAAAAGTACAATGCTAATGTAAGAAAATAATAATGGGAGAAAGTTGGTGTGGAGTATATGAGGATCCTCTAGTATCTCTTCCCAATTTTTCTCTAAATATAAAGCCATTTAAAACTAAAAAGTTTATTTAACAAAATAAATACTCTACTTACTTTTCCCTGAAGTCCTGCGATAAATGCAGGGCATTGCCATTAAAAAGGACTCTCTGATTTTAGTGAGAATGATGAGATCCTGGCTCACAGAGGCAGTTTCAGCCCCTAAGTACCAAAAAAAGTAATGGGTATTGTCATAAACAGCGGGGCTACTGCAATAATGAAAATACTTTGACAAGCAGGGATCTTTGAAGGTGGCAAATTGCTCACAGTGTGCTGGATTTTGTGGACAACCCTCAGGTGTCCACAAAACACAAATAATAACACAAACCTAAAGGCTTTAGTTCTGGTTAACAGAAAATAATCTTTAGTCAGCAGGAGAGTTTTGGTGCCTCATCAACATTCTGATGTTGATGCCTAGAATCAGTTAATGTACCTTGAGTTCCTTGAATGAAGCTTTTTGATATTCTTGTGGAAATGCCCTGGAATATAAATGAAATAATGACATTGATAAATATTTTGAGTAATGTCAATAATCTTGAAAAGTACTCTTAACTCTCATAGTTACTGAAATATCACTAAAATCTTCCTGCTGGTCTTACCCAAAGAGGTACACAAATATTTACCCAAGTTTCATTCTATATTAACAAGCAATTGTCAACAAATTCAGTGATTGTTGAGCAACAATTTTAGGAAATATTAATCGCTGGGTCACAGAGTGGGGACTTGTAGGATTCAGGTGGTAAATGGAGCTTGGCCTGAGTCCATCCACGGTGGCTGGGTGATTCCATGAACCCATTATGTGTTGGTAGCAGACATTTAGGAGCTGAATGAAGTCAAACACGTGGACTACACTTGCCATAGCTGATCCCATAACGATCACTACTGCCTGCCCATTCTGCCAGCAACAGAAACCAATGTGAATACTAAAAAGACATCATAACCAGGGTGGAGGGGATGGGCGGGGAATAGCCAGCCACTTGACTGTATTTTGATTTTATTTTATTCTATCATGGGAGAAACAATAATTTGTTTACATTAGAATGGATACCTATTCGGGATGTGGATTTGCCTTCCCTACTTGCTATGCTTTATTTGTAGTGCTAACCACAGAATTATTAAAAGTTCATTCTAGGGTGTATCATTTATTATAGGATTACTTCCGAGCAAGTAAGTCTTTTCATAGCAAAAGATATACCCCAACATTGATAAACAGCTGATTACACAGAAAGCTATAATAACTTATTTCGGATTCAGTTATGGTACCAACTAGGGGACAAAAACTTATGAGCTTGGATTTATCTCCTATACCTGGAAATATACATTCTGATTCAGTGAAGAGAATATGATGCTGTTTCTTTTGTAGTCAGAGGAATCAACAGATGGAAGCGGAAGAGATACCTCTGATCATTGTGTCTAATTATCCATTTCTCAACTTTTTGATTCCTGTACTTATAACAAGAAAGCATGAAAAGAGTTACATTGAACAGGGATTTGAAACTGACACTTGACAATATTGAGTCAATTGAGCTCTAGACCAATAAGACTGCAGAATAAGATAAAGTGATGATCAGATTCATTAAAGTGGATTATCCAGAGAAAATAAAGTTGCTGCTCCATGATGGGGATAGGGAAGAGAATACAGCAACTTACCAAACTCTCTTAAGGGTTCTCCCAGTATTTCTATAGGTTTTATGGTAAAACTATAATACAAGGTCAGAGTAGTCTCATACAGGAAGGAACAACAGGTGTGAAACACTTCAGAAAAGATTTGGGTTTCTTACTAGTGGGGATATGAGCTTAAAAAACATTGTCAGCACAAAGAAACTTGTTGGGGTTATAATATCTTCATTATTATGTTGAATATTTCACAAATATATGTGTGCGTGTAACTTATAAAAGTGTATAATGGTAACATAATTACAGTTTATTGTGTGTCATTTATTAATAAAGCTATTTTATTTTAAAGATTTATTTATTTTTTTGAGAGAGAGAAAGTGCACGCATACATTGGGGGAAGGTGCAGAAAGAGAAGGAGAGAGAAACTCAAGCAGATGCCACACTGAGCACAGAGCCTAGCGCAGGGCTCGATCCCACCACCCTATGACCCTATAGAGCCCTGAGATCACGACCTGAGCTGAAACCAAGAGTCAGAGGCTCAACTGACTGTGCCACCCAGGCACTCCAGTAAAGCTATTTTAAAAAGAAATACATAACTTCATAACTCTATAGCTATTAAGGAAATAGGATTATTTAAAGATGTTCCTAAAAATAAAATTCCATGTCCAGATGGCTTCAGTGGTAAATCCTGCCAAACTTTTAAAAAATAAATAATAGAATTCAGTACAGTTCTACATACAATTTTCCATAAAATTAAAAGGGAGAAGATACTTTCCCTCTTAATGAGGTCAATGTTACCCTTTTTACAAAACCAAAGAAATGATGACAAAATAATCCTACATGAACATAGATGCAAAATTCATGCAATTTTTAAAAATCATATCCAACTATATGTAAGAATAGGTGATGGGGACTAAGGAGTACATTTGTGATGAGCACTGGGTGTATGTAAGTGTTGAATCACTAAATTCTACATCTGAAACGAATATTACACTGTATGTTAACTAACTGGAATTTAAATGAAAACTTGGAAAGAAAAACAAAACAAAACAAAAACAAAATAAAATGCACTTACTTATTTTAAAAAAATATCATGACCAAGGACAATTTATCCCAGGAATGCAGTTATTTTGACATTTAAAAATCAATCAATGTGGGAAAGAATGAAGGGGGAGAAATTGGAGGGGGAGATGAACCATGAGAGACTATGGACTCTGAAAAACAAACTGAGGGTTCTAGAGGGGGGGGGAGTGAGGGGATGGGTTAGCCTGGTGATGGGTATTAAAGAAGGCACATACTGAATGGAGCACTGGGTGTTATACGCAAACAATGAATCATGGAACATTGCATCAAAAACTAATGATGTAAAGTATGGTGATTAACATAACATAATAATAAAAAAAATCAATGTAATTCATCACATTAACAAACTAAAGAAGAAAAATAGTATGATTACCTATATATATATGCAGAAGAGGCATTTGACAAAAACTAACAATTCCTAATGAAAATTCCCAAAGAAGAGATTCCCTCAACCTGATAAACTGCATTTGTAAAATCATCTGTTATAATACTTGATGATAGATTTAATACCTCTCCCTAAACCTAGGGACAAGGCAAGATGTAAGCTCTCACCACTTCTATTCAACATCCCTCGCCAGTACAATAAGGTTAAAAGAAAAAAAAAATAATTCAAATTCATTAGAAATAATAATCTCTCTTTGTTCACACTGCTTTTGTTCTCAGATGACCTGATAGTTGAATAAAATACTATGGAATCTACCAAATATCCACTTGAAATAATAAGTGAGTTTAGCTAGTTTACAGACTTTAAGACCCATAGATAAAATCAATTATGTGTCAGTGTATATGTGTGTATGAAGGAAATAATCTGATATTAAACATTTTAAAACATTCCATTTAAAAAAAGGCAAACATTCTTTCCATTGTTCTACGCTTCAATCCCCATATAGTAAAAAAAATAAAAAGAACAAATAAGTTAATAAATGTTATATAACAGAAGACAGAAGGTTTTCCACTGTCAGAGAAAGAAATAAAAGACAAGGAAGGGAAGACGACTTGACTGAACTCTGGTGATGGATTAGAGTCCACCATATCTTTATAAATTTATACCATTTTAGAATGCATACTTAAGAATGGTAGAGAAGTAAATATTGAGGCTTGTATATAGATGGGTTAGTAAATATACATATATTTCCTGGATGTATCTGCTGGGAGGACTCCTAATGGCAACAAGCATGCCAGCACCTGGATCTTTGTTTCTAAACACAGGTCTCCAACAAATGGAATTGAAGTCCCTTGAAGAAATGGATAGCATAAGAGCTGAGACAGGGAAATGACAAGATAAGCCTAGGACATCTTGTCAAAACAGAAAGTAAGAAAATGCAAAAAAAAAATAGTTATGGTATTATTCACAAGGACACAAGAGGAAGCTATATATAGTGAGCTCCCGGAGGCCAAATCTTTAACAAAATAAATGGCAGGAGTATTGAATTATAATCCAAAGAATAAAACGAGTATCTGCAAGTCTATGCTGATTTAAATAAGTGATTGAATGACTGGATGGATGAATAAATGGGGGAGAAGAGGCAGAGAAGAAGCAATTAGTTTGACCTACAATAACATAGCACCAAACATTTATGTAAATCAAGCATATACACAAACACTACAATCATGAGTGTTTATACTTGAGTGTCATGTATATACACACCCATTATGTAGGTGCACACATTACACTCATTATATCTACACAATACACATATAAACACTTCTGTATTTTACTTACAGATATAATTTATACATATATAAACTCATAATAAAATGGATATTATGGAAGGAGAGAGATTGCTATTAGGAACTAAGAAGGAAGGGGAAGAATAAAATAAGAGAGTGCCTTTAAAAATACTATGATAATGTGTCATGAACTGAGAAATATGTATCAAAAATAAAGATAAAGTAAATGGATATAAGAAAGAGTAGTCCCTGATCACTAAGTAATTAGCAATTTTATCAGCTATCTTATTTGATGATTAGTGTAATTCTATTCTTAATAAAAGGTAAATTATAATGTTTTCTCCAGGAGTTAAAATAATCATAAATATATTGAATTTAAAATCTAGGCAATGAAGAGGACAGAAAACACAGAGAAAGATTCATTAAAGTGCCCATGCAAGACACCTAATATATACATACTCTCTCATTGAATTCCACATTACCATGGAGGTAGGTAATACACTCTTATTTTATATTACAGGAATTGGAGGTT
The DNA here is from genome assembly GCF_054177405.1 of Leptonychotes weddellii. Taxonomy (NCBI): domain Eukaryota; kingdom Metazoa; phylum Chordata; class Mammalia; order Carnivora; family Phocidae; genus Leptonychotes; species Leptonychotes weddellii. The sequence continues at coordinate 124,474,342 of NC_138372.1, forward strand.
CAGTGAAGTTGTATAATTTGGCAAAGGTCACACAGCTAGTTTGTGGAGCAAACACAACAACCCATGTCATCAGATTTTTAAAAATCACCCTTTCCATTACAATATATTTACTTTCTTTTTTTTCTTTTTCTTTTTTTTTTTAAAGATTTTATTTATTTATTTGAGAGAGAGAGAATGAGAGACAGAGAGCACGAGAGGGAGGAAGGTCAGAGGGAGAAGCAGACTCCCTGCCGAGCAGGGAGCCCGATGCGGGACTCGATCCGGGACTCGATCCGGGGACTCCAGGATCATGACCTGAGCTGAAGGCAGTCACTTAACCAACTGAGCCACCCAGGCGCCCTTTTTCTTTTTTTAATTATGTTATGTTAATCACCATACATTACATCATTAGGTTTTGATGTAGTGTCCATGAGTCATTGTTTGTGTATAACACCCAGTACTCCATGCAGAAAGTGCCCTCTTTAAATCCCATCACCAGGCTAACCCATCCCCCCACCCCCTCCCCTCTAGAACCCTCAGTTTGTTTCTCAGAGTCCATAGTCTCTCATGGCTGGTCTCCCCCTCCGATTTTTTCTTTTTTTTTTTTTTT
>NC_138372.1:124475030-124480310 GCF_054177405.1 Leptonychotes weddellii
GTCAAACCTTTCTTTTTCTCGTTGAGTCCCAGTTGAGTTTATAAAGTGTTCAGAACGCTCAAAAGCAAAATCTTGGGGGCGCCTGGGTGACTCAGTGCATTAAACATCTGCCTATGACTCAGGTCATGATCCCAGAGTCCCGGATGGGAGCCCTGCATCCCATCCCATTTGGCCCCCTGCTCAGCGGGGAGCCTGCTTCTCCCTCTCCCTCTGCCCCTCCCCCTGCTTGTGCTCTCTCCGTCTCTCTCAAATAAATAAATAAAATCTTTAAAACAAAACAAAACAAAAAAATCTTGACATATCACAGGAATAGCTACTTAGGTTTTTAAAGTGAGGTTTGGAACTTTATGTTCAAGCAATTGTGAATCTTTCTTTTCTACACATTCAGTCAAAACTGAACTACAGTATCTCCAGCTGGACAGATACTGCTAACATTAGGTGGCATGAGTACTGTATTTGCTACCTGCTCGTTTTTAGATTAGAGATATTCACAATAGTGTGTCCTTAGGAGAGCATTAGTGTTACCCTTGTTTTCGTATATCAGAAAAGAAAACACTCCTTTTTTATTGCTATCAGTTTTACGGTTTATTCTATGCCATGTTCTATTAAGTTCAAACACTACAAATAACCATAAGCATTTGTGAAATGCTATTGTAAAAATGTTTTTAACAATTATTTCCATTTTTAATGACCTGGAAATATTTGAATCCAGAGTGTAAAGAAACTTTTTATTCAATGAGAGATATTCACATATATTTGTGTTTATTCTACATAAAAAGAAGTGAGGCATTATTTTTCTCAGAAAAAAAGGATTTCTAATAAATATTTGACACAAAACTGTCTTTAATGAGTATTTCTTAAAAGTCAATACAGCATGTTTTATCTAAAAATCTTATATCAAATCTTTACTGAGAAGTAATCAAAAATTATAAAGATAATTAAAATTAATAATGTGTGTATGTGGTAAGTAATCAAGAGTAAATATTCATTCTTAAAAAGAAAATGTAAGGATTAAATTGATAATAAGCAGACTGGTTAAATGTGCGTTACTGGAAATAGACGTGCTTTTCTGAAATGAGAAGCCTCTATAATAACAGGATCTTTAAAAGCCCAGAGAAAGGCATAAGCATTAAGGAAACAAGGATTTTGTAATCTGGTATTTTTTAAAAGAAACACCTTTGAGATGGGGTTAAATTTGCATTTCAAAAGTTCACAGTTAAAATTCAGTAGAGAAATGATTAAATCCTCACATTAATTTCAGTGCTGTTTTATAAGACTATTTTAAATTAGAATCTGTGTACCTGCAAACTATTTGAAGAGACTAATTTATTCTTGTAATTTATTAATTTTGAAAACCCATTTTGTAAAATTTGCTGTGCTAGAGCCTGAAGCTGCAGTGGCAAACTGTTCTATTTGCATTAAATACATGGGAATGTCAAGGAATAATAATAACAACTAACAGGCAATTATAGTGTATCTGATAGACAATAAATGTGAAATACAAATTTCCATCAGAACAGGAGAGGGTCACCTAATTCAGTATTCAAATATAAAGGAATGTTTTGTGTGGGAAGAAATTCTGATCTGTAGACTGAAGGTGATGAATAAAAGTTACATAAAGAGCAAAGATAGAGGTGGGAAGTATTGGGAACAGTGATGAGAATGGATGCTTCATGCCAAGTGAGAAGCTTAGACAAAGTGACAATGGAATCATTGGAAGAACCATAAGTAATATACTATGATAGAAATGTCTAATGCAAGATATATACATGGTTCAATAGAGCAAGAAGTAGGGAATAAATAAGGGACTTACGGTCATTTTTAGGGAAATAAGCATTAGTAAAGAGACTGGTGGTATGTTTGAGGTGGTAGACTCAACTGGGCATAGTGATGGAATTGCCTAAGGAGAGTGAGAAAAAAAGGATATGGGACTGGTTTGGGCAAGGACTGAGGTCATGTCCTGAAAGGGGAAAAATTATTTTGGGGGTAGGAGGTATTGATTACTTCACTTTTTAGCACATTGAATTTGATTCATTCTTTGTACATCAAGTGAAGATGTCCAGAAGGAACTTGATTTGAAACTCAACAGAGTTCTGGGAAGAAGATACAGATTTAGCACATCACAGTATATGAATAATTTATTTCAAGGCGGTAGATATGATATCTCTCATTGAGTGTGAGAATGAAAGAATGTCTAGAATTAAGTCTTGAAAATATATTACATAAAAAGCAGTCCAGAAAGGATATTTTGAAGTATCAGACAAGCAAAAGGAAAAATGAGGAGAGTATAGTGACGTGGATTCAAAAGAGGAAAATTTTTCCAAGGAGTGAGTAGTCCACAATGTCAAAGGCTATAGGGACGAGTATAAGATGAAAAGTGTGCAATGGATTTAGCCATTAAATTGGTTGCTCATTAAGATGATAAGTCCACTATTTGTTAATCTGAAGGCAAAGGTAAAAAGAGAATTATGGTAGTAGCATTTTTAGTACTAAACCCATGGTAACTAGCTCTACAACAGCAATCACTGAATATTTGTTGAAAGAATGAAAAATACAAATTTGCTTATCAAATCTTAGAACATGGGAGCTATGAATAAACTATCAAATACTTTCAAAGTATTTCAAAAAACAAATTTAAGGAAATAGTAAAGAGGGCTATAAAGTAAGTAATGGACTTATGTCCCATTTCTCCAAACAAGTTAAACAGGCTAAAAGTAGGACTGGTTTTGTCAAGTACTTAGATGTTTTTCCGAGGTAGAAATATAAGCTAAGCGGAGGGACTTAGGAAACTATAATTCTGTGTCTCATATTACTGAAGATAACTATCAAAAGTTTTATTGTAAGAAGCAGTTTTCTGGTTTGAGAGCAGTATGGAATAACATATTAATTACAAAGATGAGAGCTTATCATGCAGTCAGAAATCTTATAGGAAAAAAAATTTTTTAATGATCTGATAGACCTATCAGATAGAGTGAAGTAAATGCAGTGATTAACATAGTTTCAGAGTTGGATTGTTGTATGACCAGATTTTAGTTGTAATATCCAGAAATTATTAGCTATATGATGACAATTTACCTAATTTTTCCAGGTCTCTAAATCTCAGTGTCTGCATTAGTAAAATGTAGCTAATAACAGTATCTCTTCATGGGGTTATGATGAGGAGGATAGAAAATGATCTATGTTACCTACAAGGCAGTGCCTGCTGTATGCTGGATCCTTAAAAAACATTTGCCCTTTTATTGTTGTTACTGTTTTTATTATGGAATCACCATAAAAATCACATCAAATATTCTATCTTGAGTTCAGTAGCGAAGGGATGGTATCATGCTTCAGTAAACAAAATCACTTGGTTGCAGTTTATTATCATCAGTATAATTTTTAAATCAAAGATTATTATACAGGAGAATTATTACATATATACCCTTTGCTGCCTTTTGGTCTCTCCAACATGAAGGAGCGAACATGAAACCGGAAGTTACCCATATACATTTATCTATTGCAGCCCTCAGCTTCTGGCCAAGTATGAAACAACCGGAGATTAAAGAGTTCCATTTCTCACAGTGCATTTGCTTCAAGCAGGAAACTTTATTTTTCAGGGCTAGCTTCCTCGAGCATGTTTATTAGAGTAAGAGGCTTCATTTATTTCTAAGATTATTTTTACAGTCATACATACTAATTCCATTTTGCTATCCGTATGGAACTTCCAGTACTTTGAATCCCCCGGAGATTTAAAGACGAGGGGGCAGAAGAAATTGCCCTCAACCAATTAATCTTGTCTTCCTATTATTTGTAATATGTTTAATGCAAAACTGAGCCAAATTTCAGTAATATTATATTATAGGAAAATGGGAGGAAAATCTGTACTCATGTTGTTACGGTAAGGACATACAAACAGCATATAGAAAAAATGTCTATTTTTACTGTTTTACCTAACTTTAAGTAGCTTACAAGTTTTCTGTTTAAACTTCTTTTTTTGTCTTACCTTAGGCCACACAAACACATTTTGTTTTTAGTTTATGTTTTATAACTTTGTTTTGGAAATAATTACATATAAATTATTCATAACAAATCCCTATTGCTCAGTTTTTCCATAAAGCTATCCATAAAATATTATAAATACTATGGCTGTTCAAAAATGTTTTAAGAGCAGAGATTTTATTAACGCAAAGTGAGGAATGAAAGCCATTAGATTAATTTTGAAGAAGTTATGCAGTGGTAACATCTAGAGAAAAAATAAGCTGCAACTATAATGATGAGATATAACATATACATTAGCTGTTTATTGTTTTTCTGGTATTAGACTCTGACTATAAAAATTACATTAATAAATTATACTGATTATAGTTCTTAAAATAGTTTTATGTATTTAACAAAACTTTATATAGAAATCAGAAAGTGTATTTGAACGCTTGGAAGAAACTTTGTAGTAATGTATGTCCTTTCACTTTTCTTGAGTCTGTCAAAAACAACAGAAGTTTTACTTGGAATCTTAAAAAATACTAGTTACAGAAGACCTGGAATTGGATCCTAAAGAGCAAAGCAGTTGCTACATTCTGATCAAAAGATTATCTTTCATACACTTAAAGTTTTTCTTCATACTCTTCAATTCTTTTTGAGAGAATTTTGTTTCTTTTTCTTAACATAAAAATATATAGCAGAAGACATCCAAATGGCCAACAGACACATGGAAAAGTGCTCAACATCGCTCAGCATCAGGGAGATCCAAATCAAAACCTCAATGAGGTATCACCTCACACCAGTCAAAATGGCTAAAATGAACAAGTCAGGAAACAACAGATGTTGGCGGGGGTGCGGAGAAAGGGGAACCCTCCTACACTGTTGGTGGGAATACAAGCTGGGGCAGCCTCTCTGGAAAACAGCACGGAGGTTCCTCAAAAATTTGAAAATAGAGCTACCATATGACCTAGCAATTGCACTACTGGGTATTTACCCCAAAGATACAAATGTAGGGATCCGAAGGGGTGCATGCACCCCAATGTTTATAGCAGCAATGTCCACAATAGCCAAACTATGGAAAGAACCAAGATGTCCATCGACAGATGACTGGATAAAGAAGATGTGGTATATATATACAATGGAATATTATGCAGCCATCAAAAGGAATGAAATCTTGCCATTTGCAACAATGTGGATTGAACTGGAGAATGTTATGCTGAGCGAAATAAGTCAATCAGAGAAAGACATGTATCATATGACCTCACTGATATGAGGAATTCTTAATCTCAGGAAACAAACTGAGGATTGCTGGACTGGGGATGG
>NC_138372.1:124480810-124510862 GCF_054177405.1 Leptonychotes weddellii
GCCCCCTCTGTTAACCTAACTGCTACACCCACCAGAGCTGCTAGGAGCCCCAATCCCTCATTGTTCTAATTGCTTTCTCCCCACCATACATCTTCATTTTCCTCTTCATGCAGGATATATTTCTTGTCCATGCTTATAATCATTCCCTGATATGCCTTATAAATCACCTTGTTTCTCACTCCCTCCATCCTTCAAATGGCAAAAATATCAACCTTTGTTAAATTCAGCTTTCTGCCAAGTCTGCCCCTGCCCAGCCACACTTGAAAAGGCCTAAGATAAATGGACTACTTCCCAGGAATCCTACACAGTTCCAAATCCATTCACTCTCTCTCTATTCTCAGTAACTCTGTCATATTCACAGATCTTCTCATCATATCATATACTCTCGTCCCTATTACTTTGGACAAATTCCCTTTTCTTATATATATTGCCAGATCCTCATTTTCACACTAGCTTCTACAACGCTAAACTACCTAAAGATATGGCTCAAATAATTGTTCCTGTTATCTTCTGTAAATATATTCCCCTCTGTATGGTATCATTTCCATCAGCATAGAAACATGCTATGATATCTCTCATATATAAAAAAAAAATGATTACACATTCCACCTATAACGATATACATGTTTCTCAGCACAACTTTGCAGGAAGGTTCATCAGAACTACTTCCTATTCTTGTGATGTCCACTGAAGGAGGCTTCAGTTATTCTTGAAACCACTACACTTAGATATTCAGGAAACGTGTTGTCCTTAGAGTCCCAAGTGACTTCCAAGTTGCCAAATCCACTGATCATTTCTCAGTCCTCATTCACTTGACAAATCAGAAGCATGTGACAATTGATCATGTTCTCCATTGTGAAATACATTACCTCCTTAGCTTCCAGAACACCATGTTCAATTGGTGCTGTTGTAATTCAATGGCTAATCTCAGTTTTATTTACTGTCTCTCTGATATATACATATTGGACTGTCACAAGACTTAATCCTTAGTATTCCTCATCTCTACCTATCTATCATTCATTCTTATGGCTTCATATAATGTCAACATGCTAACAACTCCCAAATATGCACCTCCAGCCAGACTTTTACCCTGAAATCCAGACACATCTATACAACTCCCTAGTAATCATATCTTCTATGTCCAACTTTTAAACTTAACATATCCAAAACCAAGCTTTTGCTTCTCTCCACCAAAACCTGCTCCTCTCCCTATCTCTCTAGTCTCAATAAAAGCTTCTTTTTACTCAGCCTCAAAAGTTTTAGAGTCATTCTTTTGTTTCTTTCTTGCATAGCCACATGAAAAAAATTGGTAAGTTTATGTTCAAAATTCTGCTAAGTTTATATTCAAAATATACTGAGAATTTTACCATTTTTCATGATATACATTTCTGTTACTCTCTTCTGAGATATTATCATCTAATAACAGAATTATTCTAATAGCTTCATGATTGTTCTTTCTGCTTTCATCCTTATCCTCGTGCCAGTCCAGGTGATCCTCTTAATATTTAAATTAGATCATAAAATTCCTGTGCTCTAGCTACTTAAATGGATTCCCATATAGAGTAAAAGTCAAAATCAGTAGAAAGGATTAGATAGCCTATAGAATTTGATTTCATCCACTACTCTGATCTCATTACCTATCAACTCATCCTTTCTTCTCCAGATACATTAGTCTGCTTATGTTTCTTTAATATTCCAAGCATATTCTGCATCCTGGCCATTGAACATGCTATTTTTTTTTTCTCTTCCTGGAATGTGCTTCTTGTGGATAAGCACATCTCTTGTTCTCTCAACATTTTCAGTTACCTGTATGTGTGTGTGTACATATATACATATACTCTGTAACTATATATATATGTATATACTTATACATACATATAACTACATATAGTAACTATTTTATTTTCTGTACGTTACTCTCACCAGAATGTAGAACAGCTTTTAGTAATTCTTGCCATATTATATACTTAATAAAATAAATACGTGTTGAATGAATGAATAATCCTGACACTCATCCTTTGGTATTGGGTATTTCTGTTTGGTATTCCTGATATTTTAAGTCATTTTTTTTTTCCTAATGGGATCTGGTTTGCCTTCTCTTACACAAGACCTGTGATATCCTGAGCAAAAAATTCATGTTTTGGTACAATCTATGAAGAACTCTAGCCTGAATCAAATCTCATGTTAAAAGAAGAAGAAAGCAAAACAATTTCATTGAAAGCATAATGATGCTGGTACCTGGTCAAATCACACATGATGTATATTATAGGTACCATTTCAATTCATTTGAAAAGGATCCACTAAATAGTGATACTGAATTGGCTTTCTATTTCAATATAGAATAAAAAGGTGTATATAAGATAAATTCATACCTATATGGATCAAAGCTATAACTGCAAGAGTTTAAAATAAATTATAGGAAAATGATTTTACCATCCATGGAGCAGAAGATGTTCTAAACTAAGATTTGAATATAGTCATAAAAATGTGATAAAAATCAAAAGATTAAAAATTTGATCAGTTATCCATATGTGTATAACAAAACAACTGAAATCACAGTGTCCTAAAAAAATGAAAACACTTATTATTACTCCTGATTCTGTGGCTCTCTGGGAGTTCAGCTGATCTGAGCCAGGTTTAATCTATCTTGACTAGACTTGCTTATGTGTGCCTGTGGTAGAATAGTGGGTGGGCTGGGTGCTGACTGGTCCTGGTCGGCCCCATTCACATGTTAGCAGATGGACTGTTGGCTGGAGCAACAAGGGTAACTGGGCTGCTTGTCTCATTTCATCCAGTAGGGTAGTCTGGATATGTTCACATGGTGATTTCTAGAATAGGCTGCAGTGTGTGAGGCTTCTTGAGGTTTAGGTTCAAAACTGGCCTTCTTTCTAATTAGCTGTGTTGTCCAAAATAAGTTACAAAGTGAACCCAAAGACAAATACATACTGAATTCATTAAGGGAGAAACTACAAGTTAGATTGCAAGGGGTGCAGACTGCAAGAGAAAAGGGTGAGGGATTGGGACCATTTTTGCAGTTCTAGAAGAAAATTTAAAACTGTTATTTTCAATATGATATATATTGAAAAGAATCACTAGAAATAATGAAGATAATATTCATAGAGATTCAGACTCCTAAAAGTATGGTGCTGACATAAAAACAGATATATAGACCAATGTAACAGAATAGAGCCCAGAAATAAACCAAAGCATATAGAGTCTATTAATTTTCAATAACGGCACCAAGAATACACAATGGGGAAAGGATTGTCTCTTCTGTGATTTTATTAAAAACATTTCTTCTAGTTTCCTTGTTCTTATCTGTTTTTTCCCACAAGCTCTTCCCTCCCTTTCCATATTTCCTGCACATTACACGTGGTGTAACTTTTCTTACAGTGATAATCAAATCAAAGTTTTTCAAAGATGTTCCTTCTTTTCATTATGCATAGGGCAATAACTAACTTCTTTGATTGAGACATAAGGATATTTATGACCTGGTGTCTAATTAGATCTTTCTTACCTCTCACAACTCCTATTTCTTAGCTTTTTAAATATTTCAGTCAAATTGAAATACCTGAGTTGCCAGAAATTTTCTGCAGTTACTTATTCCTTTGCCTGTTTGTACAAAATCTGTTCTGTTTTAAAATCACCTTCTGTGGGGCGCCTGGGTGGCTCGGTTGGTTAAGCGACAGCCTTCGGCTCAAGTCATGATTCTGGAGTCCCAGGTCAAGTCCTACATCCAGCTCCCTGCTCAGCAGGGAGTCTGCTTCTCCCTCTGACCCTCCCCCCCCTCATGTGCTCTCTCTCTCTCTCTCAAATAAATTAATAAAATCTTAAAAAAAAATAAAATCACCTTCCGCAATCCATCATTTTTTATCATTGTGAAATCCTTCTTGTATTTCAAGCCTCAGCCCATAAGCTTTGGAATAATCCTTTGGGATACTTCTGCTTCTCTCTCATGCAAACTTAGGCTTCTCCTACTTTGCATCTTATTTAGTATGGTTAGTAGAGATATTATTTCATTTTTGAATTCTCAACAACCAGACAAATTATATTTTCAAGAATATTTGTTAAATGGATGATAGAAAGTTTAAAAAGTATTTATTCTCATATATTTATGTCTTACCAGAATCATGTAAGTTATTTATTTTGCCACCTCTTAAAATTAAGACCAAAGTAAAATTTGAAATGACTTTATAATATTTGATGCAGATCTATATATCATCTGATGTGTCTAGTTTTTATATTTTCTAGTATACTTTATTTACTGGTTGTTATGGAGAGAAAAATAATATATTTTATTTTATTTTATTTTATTTCTAAATATAAATTTTAGAAACAGCAAAGTAAATTTTAGTAATACTTGACATGATTCAGTGAATATGTAAATGTACAAAATACTAAGAAGAAATGTTTAATTAGGAAAATGCAATCAGTCTTCATGTACCAAAAATAATTAGCACAGCAGGCTGCCATTGAGTTGTTGATTAAAAGTATATATCAATATAATTATAATAACTATATTTGCTACTGTATTTCACTGTGCAGTGAACCAGAGGAGATATTTTTGAGTTTTTAAATTCTCTTTTATATGGCAAAGGCTGAAACTTTGCATTCAAAGATATCTAGTTAGTGCAAATCAATGAGACAGTGGCAAAACAGAACAGATTTATTGGTTTATTTAATAACTGTTCAGTGAAGTAAATGTCAAATATAAACATTTCTGGATAAATATGACGTCTTAACAGTAGCTGCTGTCTCTCAAGCTGACACAAAAATATCTAGAAAAAAAGGGAGGAACCATAAAACTACTAAAAACTGAATGCAATAGATAAAGCTTCTAGAATTAAAAAGGAGGTAGCTGATTTAGAAGGTCCTCAGAAGGTAAAATTAGTTGTGCTATATTAAAATAAAAAAGCACATCTAGATGTGTTTTGATGAAAAATGGTGGTGAAATTGTACATTCCTTATTCTTTGACCTCTGTGGGAACAATTATTCCTAAAAACTAAAGACATTGATATACACATCTTTTCCATGTGAGCCATGTTTCAGTTATTGCCAGAGTATTTTTTTCCCCCAGTCCATTCAGAAATACTGTTAGAAAGAACACAGACAATAAGTTGCTACAGAGGTTTGGAGTTGTTGAGGAGGAGGCCCTTCAGGGTGCTTCTAGCTAGACTTAGAATCAAATTGATGAGAGATCAACAGGAGAAAAATCAAACTGGAATCCACAAAGATAAGAAATTCCAAAGGCAAGGAGGCAACATGAAACTTGTATGAGCTGGGGAGAGGGGTAGGGGCTGAGGATACAAAGGGGAGGAAAGCCATTAGAAGGAAGGTGAAAGGAGATATTTTGTGAAACAAAGGTTGCCCTGTTATGCAGGTGAGTTTCTTAGGTAAAGGGAAGTCTCTGTTAATAGCACTCTTCCTGCTACAGGCTGTACTTTCCAATGTAAATTTGGGCAGTTGAGGCCCAGGAAGAGAGTTTTTCCTGCATCTTCTGGGTTTTGATTACTTGTAACTCAAAATAATGTTAATTTTAAAATGGCCCACCTTGGAGCAGTCTAACCTTGGCCCCTACAGTTGGAAGGAAAATGGAAGTTTCCACCATCTATTGTGGAAAATGTAATAGGAATAAATAATATTTTGGATTTGGGATTTAAAACTAGAAACATAAATCATAATAGCGATGTATGCTGGGTGCTAGAAGAACGGGGAGGGGGGAGAATAAATGCACCTTAAACTTAAAAATGAGCTAATTTCTATTCACAACCACCTGCAACTATAGAGTCAAGAAACTTATTTCATCCCTCATTGGCCCAAGCACAGTGCGCACAGTTACACATGTTTACACACACAAGTATGACCACTGGCAAAGAAAGAGTTAAATGGAGTTTGCTTTTTGCAAGATAATTAGAAGAAAAGTGGTAACAAATATAGCAACTTGTATTTTATGAAATACCCAGCAGGGCAAGAAAAGAGGAGTAGAAACATAAGGACACAAAGAATCTAAAAATTATATTGAAAATATCTATACATAAGAGTGCAAACCCAAATGTTATGAACTTGTGTGGTACCACAGTAGAATGCAAGAAGACTTACTTCTTATAAAAAGGAGCAGAATGCTGTAAGAAGATAGTAACTGGAATGAAAATGCCCAGAATAAGATAATCAGGAAGGATAAAATAAATAAGATTTTCAAATAAAAAAATCAAAATAGATTAAAATATACTGGAGGAGGCTGTAAAGATAAAACAATCAACACTGGATATTAAAAAAAATGATTAGCAAACAAGTGTGTAAATATCCTAAAAAGCAGTAAAAAAAAAAAAAGATACAGAATAAAAGTATTGAAGAATTTTTATATAGAGAATGGAGAATAGAAATAAATTTGTGGATACTAGATTTTCCTTTAAAAATGGACTAGAAGTCACTACATTAAGTAATTGTCAGAAAAGATGAATAAAAAGAGGAAGAGCTAAGTGAGGGAGAAACAAATCAGAAAATGTTTGAAGTTCAAGAGTAGGAAAAATTCTGAGGACAAAGAAAGTCCCAAATCCTCTAGAACTCTTAAACATCTGGGGTGACACTGATCTCATAAACATGCAGTTTAAAATGTCATGGAGGGGCGCCTGGGTGGCTCAGTCGTTAAGCGTCTGCCTTCGGCTCAGGTCATGATCCCAGGGTCCGGGGATCGAACCCCGCATTGGGCTCCCCGCTCCGCGGGAAGCCTGCTTTTCCCTCTCCCACTCCCCCTGCTTGTGTTTCTGCTCTCTCTCTCTCTCTCTGTCAAACAAATAAATAAAATCTTTAAAATAAATAAATAAATAAAATAAAATGTCATGGATTTGAACAATCTACAAATGCAAAACATGTCAAAGATTCCAGATGTTCCCTTATGAACAATGAAAGTCTCATTGGGGGTGCTGAAGGAAGAGAATGCTCTAAATAGCTTTTTTTTTTTTTTTAAATCAAGGCTGTGTAGCTCTAGAGAAATAAAAAAGCCTAGAGATTATTTTCTAGAAGACACAAAAAGAAAATACATGTAAGAAAGTGATGGAAATACTTAATACTTTGTGGAAAAGATTTCAAGTGATGGTTGACAGTGAGCATCAGAGATCTGGTAGAAAAGAGAAAAGGTGATAGTGAGATAAAACCTCCAGCCTGGAGTTTCCTGTGAAGCTTTTAGCTGTCTGAAACCACAGAAGCTTTCAGTTGCCCTTAACCACAAAAGCACAATGCTCATCTGCAGCACATTTGCACAAAGAACCTAGAAGACATGGGTCCACCTGCTGAACTTTCACCCACTGACATAACTCTGTACCTGCCCAAGCCATTCATCATATAATGAAGTAACCAAATAGGGCAACACATTATCTTCCTATCCATTTAAATTTGTAAGATAGAAAATTAAAACATTGAATTATCAGGAAAAATAACAATCACATCAACCAGATGAGTTAATTTGCATATAATTTCAATATTAAATGCTACCTATGCCTGTGATTTTAGTAGTTTTATTTTTCTTTAGCAAGCCTCAATATCTCTCACTTTTTGAAGGGTATATTAATAGTTATTTTGTGCATTTATGTGTACATGAGGACAAAAATAAAAATATTCAAAACTTTAAATGTATTTTAAATACAAAACTTCCAAAATATTACTAAATGTACTTGTGCCCATATTTTGAATTATTTAATTTACTCACATACATTAAGGTGAAGTTAGCTAGCTGCCTGGACAGCCCAGGTAAAGATGTTAAGATGTAACACACTAGAGCTGAGAAAGGTTTAAAGCAATGTAAGAAACATGCTCATAATCATCAGACAGGATCACTGTGACTCTGGGCAACCTCTAAGAGCAGGTAAATGAAGAAGCCAGATTGTTTTGTTTGGGCAAAGATTTGAGAAGAAATAATACACCCATATGCCCTAATATATTTCCCAAGATATTTATTAAATATGAAAACCAAGGAAGAGTAACTTTATGGTTGAGTAACCCAGCAGACATCAAGTTAACCAAATGATCAATAAAATATCTCCAATAACAAGACAATGGGATCATGAACTCCAAGTTTTGATATATAGAGAAGGGGACAATATCATTTCTGTGCCTAAAATGCATAACTTCATTCCAAACATTGGGAAACGTCACACAAATCCAAGTTGAAGTCATTCTAAAAATAATTGGTTAGTACTCTTCCTAAATGTCAGGATCATAAAAGACAAGGAAAGACTGAATATATTCTATGATCTGAAAGTGATTAAGGAGAAATCATACTGAAATGCAATGTGAGATCCTCGGTTGGATCCTGGGACAGAGAAATAACAATAGCAGAAAAAATGGTGAAATTAAAATGAGGTGTATGGTTTAATTATTCATATTGTACAAATGTGAATTTCTTGTTTTCAATAATTATATTTTTATCATATAAGTTGGAAATATTAGGGGAAGGTGATGAGGAATATATGAAAACTATATGCACCATTTATGCAACTTTTCTTTAAGTCTAAAATTAGCTCAAAATGAAATGTTTTCAAAAATAAGTTTTTGTTTTCATCTGCACATTATTAATATTACTAAATTAGTCTCTGAAATCTGGGACCTACAGGATTTTGCTCTTTCCCTGTGCTTCTGTTTGTTTCTGCATTTAATGTTGATTATAATTCTAATTCTAGTAATTTATTCACCATAATTCATTACTTTAAACACCTCTTTTCTGCAAAGGAGAATTATTCCATTTATAAAGTAATCCATGTTAGGCTTATTTATATATATCAACATTGCACATTAAAATGTCACTTTCTTAATGTAATAAGTTACAAAAACATCAATGATATATTCAAAAATAGCCAAAGAAAAACTTCAGAAAACATTTTTGTACAAGATTTAATTCCCAAATAACCAATTAACTTAACAATCTCAGTTGTGGCTTTATAACCTAACTTTAATTAGTTTTGACTTAGAGATCTGGGTATTCTGGAGATCTGAGAACTACATATGAAATAATTTTACAGAAGATGTCAATGAAAATACCTAATTAAAAAGTTTAAATTATGATCATTTAAATTAGCTTTTTTGTCTCAATTAAATATGCATGTTGAATGCATCTATGAGACTTACAAATATTTGCACCATTCTTCATGTTTAAATACATTTAAGATATTAATAAATTCATTTTCTGTAAATGTCTTTAAAATTGATGCCTTCTGATATAAATACTAAATTATACTCACAAATACACGTGGTGAGGTGGTGAACAAGGACAAGCCATCATTATATTGTGTTCATATTCATAAAAACACATTTCATTTTTGTTCATGAACACCTTCATGTACATTATTAAGTATTAATAATGGGAAAATGTCTAGAAAAGAGTTTTGTGTAAAATGCAAAACTATAAAACTCCTAGAAGATAAAACAGGAGAAAGCCTAGAGGACCTTGGGAAGGGCAAAAGACTCTAGATACAATATCAAAGGCATGAACTATGAAAGAAATAATGGATAAGCTGGACTTCACTAACATTAAAAAGTTCTGTTCTGTGAAAGATGATGTCCAAAGAATAAGACCAGCCCCAGACTATGAGAAAATACTTGCAACAGATACATCTAATAAAGGACTGCTCTCCAAAATATACAAAGATTGTTAAAACTCAAAAATAAGAAAAAAACCTATTTAAAAAAATGGGCCAAACTGAGGGTTGCTGGAGTGGTGGGGGGTGGCTGGGTGATAGACATTGGGAAGGGTATGTGCTATGGTGAGCACTGTGAATTGTGTAAAACTGATGAATCACAGACCTGTACCTCTGAAACAAATAATACATTATATATTAAAAAAAAAGAAGAAGAAGGTAGTAGGAAGGGTAAAATGAAGGGGGGAAATCGGAGGGGGAGATGAACCATGAGAGACTGTGGACTCTGAGAAACAAACTGAGGGTTCTAGAGGGGAGGGGGTGGGAGGATGGGTTAGCCTGGTGATGGGTATTAAAGAGGGCACATTCTGCATGGAGCACTGGGTGTTATATGCAAACAATGAATCATGGAACACTACATCAAAAACTAATGATGTAATATATGGTGATTAACATAACATAATAAAATTTAAAAAAAGGGGCCAAAAACCTTAACAGATACCTCACTAAACAAACAAACAAACAAACAAAAAGAATATATAAAGATAGCAAATAAGCAAATGAAAAGGTGCTCCACATCATTTATTATCAGGGAAGTGCAAATGAAAACAAGATATTTCTACACTCCTATAAAATTGATCAAAATCCAGGACACTGATACCACCAAATGGTGCTGAGGATGTGGAGCAAAGGAACTCTCACTAACTGCTGGTGGGAATGCAAAATGGTACAACCACTCTGGAAGACAGTTTGGTGGTTTCTTACATAACTAAACATAGTCTTATCATACAATCCAGCAATCGTTCTCCTTGGTATTTACCCAAAGGAGTTGAGAATTTATGTCCACCCAAGACTTGAACAAGAATATTTACAGCAGTTTTATTCATAATTGCCAAAACTTGGGAGTAATCATGTTGTACTTAAATTGTGAATAGATTAATAAGCTGTGGTACATCCAGACAATTCATCCCTATTATTCAGTGATGAAAAAAGATGAGCTATCAAACTGTGAAAAAACATGGAGAAAACTTACATGCATATTACTAAGTGAAAGAAGCCAATCTTAAAAGGCTACATACTATGGGATTCCAATTCTGACATTCTGGAGAAAGCAAAACTATGGCTATAGTGCTTGCTGAGGGTTGGGGAGTAGGGATAAAATGGTGGAGCACAGAGGATTTTTAGGGAAGTTAAAATACTCTGTATGCTATTATAATGATTGATGCATGTCATTATACATTTTTCCAAAAGCATAGATTGTAAAAAAACCAAGAGTAAACTGCAGTGTAAACTATGGACTTATATTGTCCATATTTTACAATATGATAAATTGTAAAGTGATTAGGATGTGTCAATGTAGGTTCATCAGTTATAACTAATATACCACTCTGATAAGGGATGTTGATAATAGGAAAGGCTATGCATGTTTAGTAGCAAAGAATGTATGGGAAGTCTCTACCTTCCTGTCAATTTTGTTGTAAACCTAAAAAAAATCTTAATAAATGTAAACTCTTAATTTTACTATTTGAATACCTTTTAAGTATACATATAAGTGACAAAGCCTTTTATAAAATAAATTTAAAATAGCAATATTTTTATTTATTTTGCTTCACCTCTTGTATTTGTTTTAGAATTGGAATGGGTGAATTTTTATTTTTAACATTTAGTCTCTTGAAACTTAGTATTACAACCCACAGATCGATGCTCACCAAGAAATTTAGAGTAGAAAATATTAAAACCCTTTTCAGAATTTCTGAAATGAAGTTCATATATCATTCTGTTTAAGAAGTTTTTGAATTTCAATGTACATTAGAAATTCAAGAACTCAGTGCATTAAAGATCATTTAATGCATTTTAATCACTACAGGATTAATCAGAATCAATAGGTTAGCAGTGATTGAGGCTCAGTCCTTATTCCAAGATTTAAACAGTCTGGTAACAACAGACCTTTTCCTAAAATTTTAGATAGTTAATCAGATGAATCATACACCAGCTAGGGAGAATTCTATGTTCTATGATTTTCCTTAGTAAAATAATATCTCCAAATTTCATCTTAAATCTGTGATTTATACAATAAATGGTGTATAGTGAGGTTTAATATCTAAGTTTATATTCATTTTTTTAAAGATTTTATTTATTTATTTGACAGAGAGAGATATAGCGAGAGAGGGAACACAAGCAGGGGGAGTGGGAGAGAGAGAAGCAGGCTTCCCGCTGAGCAGGGAGCCCGATGGGGCTTGATGTGGGGCTCGATCCCAGGACTCTGGGATCATGACCTGAACCAAAGGCAGATGCTTAATGACTGAGCCACCCAGGCGCCCCAGTTTTTTTTGTTTTTTTAAAGATTTATTTATTTATTTATTTGAGAGAGCGAGAATGAGAGAGAGTACATGAGAGGGGGGAGGGTCAGAGGGAGAAGCAGACTCCTCGCTGAGCAGGGAGCCCGATGCAGGACTCGATCCCGGGACTCCAGGATCATGACCTGAGCCGAAGGCAGTTGCTTAACCAACTGAGCCACCCAGCAGGTGCCCCAGTTTATATTCATTTTTAAACTGAATATCTAACGACAGGACTTGCCACTGATATTTTATATTCTCTAATGTTTAAATTACTTAGATTTTAATAATTTCCATGTGGCTATTTCCATATTCTACTGTGTTGTGTTTTCTACATTTTCTTTTCCTGCTTATGAAGGAAAAGAGTTTCTTATGAAACTCAGATTTAAACAAAATGATCACAGATTTTATGTATTTGTTTTCTTTCACCAAATTTTGGCTTTTTATTTAACTCCTTTTAGGACAATTCCTTAAATTCAATCTCTTTTCATAGAAAGGAAGATGGAAGCTATGCCTGTGAGGCTTAGAAACTACCACTTAAGAAGATTAAAAAGAAAATTGTTGCTTGTTTCAAAATGTTTTTCCTTAAGAAGGATCCAGTCTAATGCTGGCTTTCCCCATACCTGAGATGATTTTAGTCCAGCAACATCATTTCCCTGTATAAAAAGTGAAATCCAAACAAAAAGTTTGATTACTTCCTTCACTACTTCGGTCACTGCTCAAATGTCACTAGCTCAAAGATGCCTACAATTACCACCTTATTTTAAATTACAAATCCTCTGTGTTGCCAAAGCTCATGTTCCACTCATGTTCCAGCACTCGTATTTATCATTTGCAAGGTACTCTTTGAGTATTTGCATTAATGGCAGTTTCGTGTTTCAGATAAAATACTTTGCTTTACTGCTTTAAAGTAGACAAATTTTATGGTCACAATTCATTCTCTCCCATCTCTCCCCCCAGGGAAAAAAGCAATCCTCTCTCAATGATCTAGTGATCTCAGGCCATGGACTATCTGTTCTCCACCTGGAATTTCAGCTCACCATTCACTTTTTGGATTCATGTCATATTGTTCAACTCTGGACACTGGTGGTGAGGCTCTTAATTTAATCCTGTTCATAATGCAGCCAGAGTGTTCAGATAACTTTGGAATAATGGGAGATAAAACCACATACCAGAAATTAGGTTATCACCTAATATACTTAGAGTCACAGCATTGAATGGGGCTACCATCCATCAGTAGTGTACATGCAAGGCATCTTGGTAATATTTTTTTCTTCTTGTCGCTTGGATTCCTAACGTAGTGCATGTCAGTTGGTGACACTTTTTGAACTGATAGATTCTTGTCAGAGTTTTAAAATAAGTCAGTTTGGCTGTGCCACTGCCCTTTTAAATTTAGGGCTAAACTCATAAATCTGTAAGAATTTAGCCTTCTAATGTATAATATTTGTGTGCATAGTTATTTTTTTCCCAAGGGAATATTTAAAGTATTACCTCTCATTGGTTAAATTACATTGAGTACCCAAAAGACCACATCTTATGTAGGGATGTAAAGCGGATGGGGAGTGCCTAGGTGCTCTTGAATGAGATTTGACAGGAAATACAGATGAGCTATATAAGAGAAGCAAAGATATGAAATCTCTTCCTGTATTATATGTATACAAATTGAAAGAACAGGATCTGTGACCTGACTCTCATTCCAGTAAAGATGAGAAGGAACAATGATTCCTTCATAAAAATTGTGGGATAGATCTCTTTTGCAAGAAAAAAATGGTTAATAAAAAAAAATCTTAAGACTAATTTAGAATGGTTAAGAGAGAGGAATCCTAGTTTATTTTCTGAATATAGGTTTAAAGGAAAAGTACTGAGATTAAGGACTTCAGAAACTGTGTTGTAGCTGGCACTGATCCATTGGCAATAGCAACATAAATATAATTATGCATTACCTAGTTGGAAAAAGTATAGGCTGTGGGGATCTTTCTTCATGCTGGTATGTACTAGAGAATAGAAGAATGGGAATAAGCAGTAAAGAATACCAATGTGAGATCAAAGAACAGTCACACTGTCAGGAGAGCACCACTGTTTCTATTTACTAATAGTCTCTAAATAACAAAATGAGTATGTGTCACTCCAGATCTAATAAAGAGATGACATAGTAATTTAATAGGAGAAATTTAATATAAAGAATTATTAAGATAAGAAAGTAACTGTAAACATATAAAGAGAACTCTCTAAGTGGACCCTAGGGCTGAGGGAAAGTCCCAAAGAAAATCCAATTTGGAAGGGAGGCCTGTTCCCCAAAGCTGGGATTCATACCTCTATAGAAAAGGTGAGGTTGCAGCTTGCTGAAAGGCTAAGAAGTTCCCTGGGTTAACAAACGAAGAGCTATTACCACAGTTGTCAGGTGGGCGCACAGAGCACGTCAGGGCACTGCTGTGAGCTCAAAGGCCAGTGTGTACAACGTTTACATCGGGAGACTTATAAAAAACAAACCTCTGGGGGCAGTGGTGCTGATGGAGGGGCCTGCTGTGAAATGGGGACACCTGTGCTGTCAGAAGGCCTGGAACACCCCGTGCCCAGAACAGAAGGGCCCTGGGAAGTTGATCACCAGGTAGGGGCTAGAGCTGAAAGGTTACTAAGGGACTGAGCCCACTGGGTCTGTGGCTGGAGCACAGAGCCACCAGATGTTCTCATAGACCCACAAGGTTAATTGACCACATTTTGTATCAAGAGCCAGAATTCATTCCATTATCAGAACAGAGGCCCTGGAATGTAAGTGTAGACCTGAGAAACAATTAATTCATAGTTGGTACAGTCTCCTCTGTGGCTACTCAGTGTCTATATGCATCCTACACATTTGAACTCCCATCCATAAATCAGACTCAATTTTTTTTATCCCACGGTCAACTGGTTGTAAAGAGGTCATAGGTATGGATTGTGGAAGAGGAGGCGATGCAACCAGAATTGATACTAAAGGAGTCTCAGCTACCCGCTTATACAACTTACTTGTACCTTCTGGACCCACCCAAGCACAGTGTCTTATATAACATTTTCATTTGATGATTGATTGCTGATGTGCCCACTCAACCTTATGACTAGGTGGGTCAGACAACACCAACTTCATGATGGGAAGCTCAGGCCACCTGAAGTTGAATGGTTAGGCTTTTAGTTTTTGCAAGAGAATTGTTATCCAAAGAAGAGGGCATAGATTGTTCCAAAATTCTATAGGTCTGCACTATGATCCTTCTGTTGGTGATTGTTGGAGTCCACATTGGACATCTTTATTTGTGACAGATCTTTTTGGTATCATTTGATCTATTGATTATAAAACCCAAGTAGCCATACAACTTGTACTACAGTCTGAAATTGTTGCAAAGTCTGTGTGCTGTTCTGATACCCACTTGAAACTGGGTAAGTCTGTATATGGGTCAAAGTGGCATACTCGAATATTGCTTATGTTGCCTCCAAAATTATAAAAGGCCTACCAAAGGTATGCCTTATTTTTTTTTCTTGATTGATGGTGCAAACTGCAGCATACCTTTGGTAGGCCTTTTATAATTTTGGGGGTTGTTTCATTAATCCCCCATATCATTAATCCTCCAGAAACTTCCCCAACAGACTGGGACCTCAATTTTTCTGGCATTTATCTCCCCCACCTTTAGTTTCAGAATGTTTACTAAGGCACAAAAATAACTATTTCCAGCTTATCAGATCTAATCAGGATAATGTCCTCAACATAGTGGATCAGTATGATGTTTTGTAGAATGCTAAAATGATTAAGATCTCTGGGGACTATATTATAACAGATAGCCAGAAAGTTTATGTAGTCTCGGGGCAATAATGTGAAGTTATATTGTGACCCTCAGAAGTAAAAGCAAACTACTTCAACTGGCCCTTGCACATTTGTAAGGGAAAGAAAAAAGACATTAGCCAGGTAAATAGCTGGATAGAATGGACCCAGGGATGTGTTGATTTTCTCCAGTAAAGATACTACATTAAGAACAGCAGCTGCGGGGTGCCTGAATGGCTCAGTTGGTTGAGCATCCGACTTGGTTTCAGCTCAGACAGTGATCTCTAGGTCATGCGCTTAGTGCAGAGTCTGCTTGCTACACTACTCTCTCTTCTCCCTCTGCCCTTCCCCTTGAGAGAGCTCTCTCTGAAATAAATAAATAAATCTTAAGGGAAAAAAAAAGAATAGCAGTTGCAATAAGAGTCATCACCTGATAATGTTTGTGATGGTCCACACTCATTTTCCAAGATCCACCTGACATCAGAAGTGAAATGGATGGGTTAAGTGAAATGGAGATAGGTATCAACACTCTGTGGTTTTCTTTCTGGTTTACTTTCTTGGCACAGAAAAGTTTCAGGGGCTTTCACTTGGCTTATACAATGGCCCTCACCCCATGAGTCAGAAAGCCAATGTGCAGATTCTTCCAGTTATTAATTATGCTTATTCTGATTAGAGGTGCAGGAATGGGGGAAAAAACACCCAATAGACCGATGGACCAACTGGACCCACTTTGAGTCTGACTTAACTTGCCATCTATCACCAGAGTACCTTCGGTCTCCACTTTGATAGACCACTAGTGGTATTTTAGGTCCCCAAGTATTAGTATTCATTTAGAGCAAGTGTCTCAAAGTCTCTAAAAGGTATGGGTATTTCATTTTCCCATTTGGTCACTTCCATATATGGCCATAGCCCTTTAAAGAAAGCTCAGTGTAAGATTTATTGTGTGTACATATGGCAGTGGTCCATAATTGCAAAGCAGGTAGTAAAGAGTGAATTTGGAGCTGAGAGGCAATAAATTGATACCTGGCACAGAGTGTGAAGAGAATATAGAGCATTTCTAAATGAAGGCTTAGACAATTATAGTAAAATGTGGAAAATTTTATATCAAAGACAATTTATTCTCTAAGCAGAATAAATGTCAAATAAGAGGAATGTTTCTTTTAAGGAGTAGATATTTGATATCATATTGTAAAACATAAGAAGAAGTTATTCACCCCTACTAAATTGTATTATAAGGTTAATAATATCAAGGAATGTGTTCTAAGAATACTATCCATTGTGCTAGGTCTGGGCATATATTTGACACATAATAAGATTGTACTGAATGTATTTCTCTTCCCAATGAGGTTAGACTATATAAATATTCCTCCTGACTAAACTACTTAAAAGCACCTATTCTGTGGGGGAATAAAAGTTTCAGCTATGGACGTATTTTATTAAAAATATGATATTGAACTATAAGCACTTTAATCTTTCTTGATTTTCACCACTCATTTTATCATGTCTGTTAACAACTCTCTATTAACATCAGATGCCTCTATTAATTATCCCCAGAAAAAATTTAAGAAATATATTCTTGTAGCTGATACTATTACCTTGTTGATAGCAACTTAAATATTGGTGAATCTAGAGTAAGTTAGAGTCTTCCTTATTGCTGGAACATATTTGAGAATAAGAAATAAAAATGAGTAAAAATTAGTAATTTTACTATATTTATCAATATTATATAAATGATAAAATAAATATAAAGTGAATAATAAAATGAGTACTTTCCTATCACTATGAAGTAAACTTATCAAAGACTTTTTTGCTTCCTTACTTGATTGCAACTAGGCTATTAGGTATTAACAAAATGTACAGGAATGTCTGCATTAACTGACTTCATGTGTCTTTTATTTAGAAAAAAAATAATTGAGCAGTTTTTAAAAATCTACATTATCCAGTGTTTAATTCTGTTACATCAGATCTATTACATTTAATAAGTAAAGAAAATACCAGTCCTAGACTTTGTATTGCATCAGAGTTGGTTTTATAAATTCAACATTTTATTAATAGAATACATTTGAAAATTGTTCTAGGATGTCATGTAGACATATTTCTATAATAAAACATAAACATATCAGTGAGCATTTCTTTCTTTTTTTTTTAAAGATTTTATTTATTTATTTGACAGAGAGAATGAGAGAGAGAGCACATGAGAGGGGGGAGGGTCAGAGGGAGAAGCAGACTCCCTGCCGAGCAGGGAGCCTGATGAGGGACTTGATCCAGGGACTCCAGGATCATGACCTGAGCCGAAGGTAGTCACTTAACCAACTGAGCCACCCAGGCGCCCAAGTGAGCATTTATTTCTAACAGAGAGAAAATACAGAATTAAATGTGTGTACAGTATATATGTACTCTTAATAACTGATCTTGTGGGGAGAAAAAAAGGCTGATTTTCTCTATGCCAACCATTAAGTATTAAAGATTTTTTAAATTAATTGATTATAGACTCTATATATCACAGAAAGCAATTAGAGATTTATAGTTTTTCTATGTCCATAGTTAAATTGAGAAAGATGCAAGGAGTAGATGATTCCAATTTCCAACGGGGTTTTCAGAAGAATTAATATTTTAAGGCAATGCTACACGGCAGGACCTTATGGGCATATCATTGCAAATTGCTTATGGTTGGATAACTTACTTCTATTTAAATTATGCACATACACAACCCTTGTTATATAGATAAAAGCAGCTCTGAAATCTTGGTGCAGATGACTAACCTTCTTTAGATAAGCCATACAAGCCAATGAATTAGCAGAAAATAATAAAGGAATTGTGGTATTTCTTCAAACCTGGTAAATATACTTACTAACTATAGAATCTAAATAAAATAGGTTTAGAAAGGGAGTCCTCAGGGAATAAACGTTTTTATAGCTGATCTTGTTCAGAATAGTCTAATTGGCAGGGAATTACTGGAGATTTGAAATATTCCCCCCTCAAAATTTCTTGGCATTTTAAAATATAAGTTATCTAATGTTCACATTTCTTATTGTCTCAGTTTTCCTCTACCTGTCACCTACTATGTAAAATGGAGACAATCTGTATATGAACCTAGTAATTAACCAGGTTAGCTTCAAGTTAAAATAAGGAATTATGGATTCATGTGAATCTAGCATCTCACTACAACTCTTTTCCATTTATGACAAGAAATACTCTTTCCCTGCAGTTTCATCTAGCAAAATATTTTGCTGACTAAACTTAGTTTTACTGTTTAAATGATATCACTATGAAAATATGTTTAGCAAGACATTATTCAAGAAAGTTAAGTCTTTACTGGCAATATAGGCGGAAGACTAATGATGTTATGATGTTAATTAATCTTCCTGGAAAAAGTTAAATTTTGTGCCTTTTTTAAACCTAGAAAAGATTTTAAATTCCCCTAAGCATAATTGTGTCACCAAAGTTCTGAAGTAAAATCAAGATAGGTAGGGATTAAAAAGTCTGCATATCTAGGATACAATAAAATATTGTGAAAACATTTTTAAAAGTCTACTTTTGTACCATTATACCTTTATTCCAGGGTTTTTGTTTTTTTACTTTGAATCAGGATTATAATTTAATCCTTTTTTTGTTGTTTCATTAAAGAGTAATTGAAGGTCAATTAGTGTAGTCTAATAAAATGCAGGTTTTATAGGAAAAGAAATTCTAAATTTTGAAATAAACTATTTGAAAGATTAAAGATTTTATTTATTTATTTAAGAGAAAGAGAGTGGGCACAGAAGGAGAGGGAGAAGCAGACTCCCCACTGAACAGGGAGCCATACTTGGGGTTTGATCCTAGGACCCGAAGATCATGACCTGAGCCGGAGGCAGATGCTTAACCAACTGAGCCACCCAGGTGCCCCTATTTATTTTAATTTTAACAAATATTTTTATTATAATGTGTCAGAAATTTGACCAAAATATTTAGATATTGTTTTGATATATCAAACATACTAAAAGTGTTAACCTGTGAAATAGCATTCGTTGTGCAACATAGGGTAAATAAGAGATAGGAAATTAGAAATAACTCTTCTAACTACCTCCCGCCACTAGTCTCTTGAAATCTATAAGGCTACTACAACTAGTGCTACAATAAGGGCACCATTAGGTTGTGTGTGTGTGTGTGTGTGTGTCACTGAAAACAGAAAATAGTGAAAAATTATTTTCTGACAAAGCTTAAAGGAAAAATAAGGGAATTTTTCAGATACATAAAGTAAAAACTAAAAATAAATGTCCTCCTCAATCTTTGCATTTTTCATGTTAAATTAAACAATTTAATCATTCAAAAGAGTATTTTATTTATTTTTTTAGAGATTTTATTTATTTGACAGAGAGAGAGAGAGAGCACAAGCAAGGGGAGCAGCAGAGGGAGAGGGAGAAGCAGGCTCTCCGCTGAGCAGGGAGCCTGATGCGGGACTCAATCCCAGGACCCTGGGATCATGACCTGAGCCAAAGGCAGATGCTTAACTGACTCAGCCACCCACGTGCCCCTCAAAAAAATATTTTAGATGTCAATAATAACTTGTTGAATGATTTCTAACTGTATAGTATCAGATTTTAAAGCAACATACAAGAACTAAATTATTTATTCCAAGAAATCATGTGACTACTGTCCCCCCATCTCTTTTCTGGGTAAAATCAAGAAAGACAAAAATAATCTCATACAATTTTCCAACTTCAAAGGACAGCTGTGATTCCTGTATCATAAAGCAGGAGACTGGAGTTACCTCTTCTTTTTCTGTAAAAACTGAAGAAAATATTTCCATTTTGGATCATATATAGTGAAAAAAGTGGGCTGGTCACTAAGTTGTTTTTTAGTAGAAGATCTGAATGATCTATACCTCTATTTCTAATACACAAAACCCTTCCAATCAGTCTTTCATGCATCATTTTTTTTTTCTTTTTTAAAATCAGCTTTATTGAGGTATAATTGACAAATAAAATGGTAAGAGATTTAAAGTGTACCTCATGGTGATTTTATATATGTGTAGATTATCAAATGATTATCCTCATCCAGTTAATTAACACAACACTTTATTTACTTATTTATTTATCTTATTGTTGAGAACATTTAAGTTCTACTCTCTTAACAAATTTCAGTTATACAAGTCAACAAAGTTGCAGTATACAAAATCACCTTACAAAAATCAATTACATTTCTAACAAAGAACCATCACAAAGAAAAATTCGCGAAACAATCCCATTTACAGTTGCATCAGAAATAATAAAATACCTAGGACTAAATTTATTCAAGGAGGTAAAAGATCTGTACATTGAAAAGTACTATAAAATACTGATGAAAGAAATTAAAGAGGATAGAAATAAATGGAAAGATATTTCATGCTAATGGATTGGAATAATTAATATTGTTAAAATGTTCATACTACCTCAAAGTAATTTACAGATTCAATACAATCCCTTTCATAACTCCAGTGGAATATTTCACAGACATAAAAAAATCCTAAAATTAGAGTAGAACCACAAAAGATCCCAAATGACCAAAACAATCTTGAGACAGAACAAAGCTAAAATCATCACACGCCTTGATTTCAAACTATATTTCAAAGCTATAGAACTCAAACAGTATGGTATTGCAATAAAAACAGACACAGATCACTGGAACAGATTACAGCGCCCAGAAATAAATCAGTTTATCGTTTTTAAATAAAAATAGGTGGCCAAGGATTACCAGATATTCAAAGAAAGCTTACAAATGGAAGCCAAAGACAAATACAAATGAATAGGGAAAGAGAGCCCAGAAGCAACAAAATCAATGAAGAGGTAAGAAAACAAGTTAAGTAAGTTATAATTAATATTTTGGGGGAGAGGAAGTATTGTATTCATGGTTCAAATACCAAATGCCACTGAAAAAGTAACAATCAGAAATGAGAAAATAGACCCTGGAAATTAAAATATGATAGCCCAAGTTTAGCATTCCATAAAGAGAATGTAATTGAAGTTTTCTCTTAAAAAATACAGAAAAAATAAAATAAAATGGAGGTCAGTGAGAAGAGAAAGCTAAGAAAACAAAAATATCAATTTAGGAGATGTAAAATCTGACATAGGCATTCTAGAAAGAATCAAGAAAAAAAATCATAAAACTATCTGGACTGTTTTCTGGATCTGATGTTCATGAATCCCCAGATTTAAGTAAATACTTTCTAAGTACTTTGCACAAGGAATAAAAAAAGAATAGTGCTGAGGATCGTAATTTTATGATTTTAGAATGTTACAGATGAGGAGATAATTCTAACATTTTCAGAAACAAAATCAGTTACAAGAACTGAAAATAATGATAGCAAAGGTCTCATTGTATCACTAGAATCCAAAAGACAATGGAGACATGTATCGATCATTCTGAGTAATGATTTTCAAACAAAATTTACATTACTGGCAAAATTATCAGTTACATGTGATGGTATCATAAAGCTGCTCTCAAGTGTAATGTTATACTTACCTTCCAGACAACTTCAGAAAATTCTTGAGAATTTGTTCCTTCAAATATGAACAATTAGAGAGAGATTGAGAGAAAACATGAGATCCAAGACCCATAGAATTCATATTAAATGATACCCTAGAGTATTTAGAAGTCCTTGGAGGACAATAAGAAGTCTTGGGAATAAAAGGTACGGCTTAGGGAATTGTATTCTCTATGTATTGTATTTAATGGTATTGTAATAGTGTTGCATAGTGACAGATGGTAGCTACACCTGCGGTGAGCATAGGAAAACATAGGGAGATGTTGAATCACTATGTTGTATACCTGAAACGAATGTAACATCATGTGTCAACTATACTAAAAAAAGAGACTATTTTAGAGAGCAAAATCTGTGAAATGGAACAGGACATCAGAGGATTCAAGGAGGGACTATAAATATAAAGATATCTTTTCTGCTTTAATAGAGTATCAGTTCACTAATATCTCATATCAGGGATGGATTAGCAAGAGAAGCATAAAAAATAAATGGAGACAATAATCTCTAGCTCTGGTAAAACTAAAGTTCAAGGAGAAAAATATAATCATATAAAACTATTTGTATATGTATTAAATACTATTTATGTAGTTACAGGAATCAGAATACTGAATATGAATTTAACCAGAATGGAAAACACTATTTTATGAAGAGAATGGATGAAGAAGTGTGGATTTGAAAGCGACCTAAAATCTTCATCTCCCGTAAGGGAAGTCACTAAAAAGTTTAAAAGCAAAGAATTAGGAGATATAAAATTATTAATTATTATTTTCAATATATGGCAATAAACTTCAAAACATACACACACATTCACACACGTACGTTATCTAACTGTTGAGAGTGGTTTCCTCTGGGAAAGGAAGTTTGAGAAAGGAATGAAAGAAGAACTTTTATTACTGTTATATTATTGTTATGATGTCAAAATGCTTTCAGCCCTTTAAAATGGAATAGCTTACATGTCATAATTTAATAAAAATAAAGAGTTAACATTAATGACATTTAAAGAATGATTCCATGTTTTCAAGAAATAGTAAATGCAATAATTTAAGTAAATTGAATAAATACATATATTGCTGGAAATTACAGCAGTCAGTTTAACTTTTTCCATTAATATGCAAGATACCCTCAACTTGATATTTCATTGTCTTCAGCATATTATTGTCCCAGTTTGACATTCCTTAGGCACTACCCTGCTTTAAGAACTCTTCTCTCCACTACTAGTTGGCAAATTCTCCTGGAATGTAAATTGATTTTAATATTAATCTTACCAATATATAATTAGGGAGTTGACCCTGGGGCACTATCATCAACCTTTTGCATAAGAACCTATAATTTTATGGGTGTCATATACTCCATAATGAAGATTTTTTAAAAGATGTTTTTACTCATTTCATCTCTACTGGACTTATTTTTAATGATTTATTGAATTTTTAATGATACAGTTAATATTACATGATACTCACCTCTGGCAAGGCCCCAAATAATTTGTATTAAAATGCTTAAAAATATTATAGCAGAAACAAAATTAACACAGAGAATAAATGCAGTCATAAAATATAGTTGAAAAAATAATGAATTATTTACTTTTGAACACATCTATAGAAAAATTATACAGTGTCCAAAATGTTTTTCAAAAAGGCATGAAATAACTGATAAATATGAATAATGAGAAGAAGTTCTTATCCTCAAATTCACAGAACACAGAAATTATTACAGTAATGCTCCATTGGTCATGAGTGTATCAGAAGCACTCACAACCCTTAGAAATCCTATTTTGGTCAATAAGTAAATATGCTACTAGGAAAATTACATGATGGATGTCAAATTGAAGAATATATATTTGAAATAATTGCTTTTTTATATTATCAAATCTACCTTCCTATCTTCCTATTCCTTCTTTTCTTTCTCTCTCTCACTTTCTTGTCTCTTCTTTCTGTTCATCCTTCCTTCTTCCAACCTTTCTTTGAAAAACAGAAATACTAGTTATTTAGCAAGCAGATGAATAAGAACATACAAATGAATGATCATGTTTCCTGTATTCGTTTAGCTAATATTTAAGTAATCATTCAAGAAAATAATTGGATTTATTTTATAAAAATTATATAGATATTACAAAAAGAGGACCAAAATCTCTATGTGATTGGAAACTTTGCCTTGTATATTTGAGTGTCTAGAACAAGGTTTGCAAACTTCTTCATAAAGAATCAAGAAGTAAATATTTTAGGCTTCACATCCTCTGTGGCCGTTGTGAAAGCAGCCATAGGTAAAAACCAGTTGACACACTCTGTAATTTGTTGACCTCTGGTCTAGAAAAATGCCTGCTCATTTTAGGTGCTGAATAGATTCATGGGACTGCCACATACATTGATTCAGCATACCATCATGATACTACTTTTTACTGTCTTATGTATGTACATTTGTTTGTAACATTGAATTATATATAAAGACAATTGTCAAATAAAGACAAATCCAGAGTTTAAATAAATGGAGATTCTATTCCAAAAGAATACTGCAATGGAGAGAATGTTCTAATCTCAGAAATCTGTAAGCATTTCAAAATAAAACAGAAAAAAATGTTTTTATTTTATAGGAAGGGATAAGTAATACTTTGCAGACGCTTTAAAGGGACGTTGGGTAATCAAAAGGGAACATGATTATAGTTTGACAGGAAATCTGCCTCCCATTGTTAGAAGATACTCAGGATAAGCTGACAAGGGACATGTTCCCCTTTTTACTGTGTATGTGTTCATTTCTTGGAGACAAGCTAAAGTTCAGGGGCCTGTGGGGAGGAGAGATACCTGACTAATATTTGGTCAAGCCGAGCATGGGTAAAAATGGACGACTGTGAACATTTAGTCACAGACTATAATTATTACTTTAATGCTTTTGGCTTCTGGAATTCTCTACTCACTGGCCCTCATCTCATTCACTGGCTGTTCCTTCTCCATCTCTTTCTAACTCACCTTGTCATGGTGACTGAAAATAATGATAATTTTAAAAATTATGGGAAAATTCAAAAAACAAAAAACAAAAACCCACAAATAAATGAAAAGTAAAAGGATGGGAAAAGATAGGCCAGCTAACACTAAATCAAAACATAACTGGATTGACCATGTGTAGTAAGAAACAATCTGATTAAGGAAAAGAAACTGCTTACCCATTTATAGCTCTCCATAGGTATCTTTTCTTCTCATTTCTTTTCAAGAGAAAACAAATAAGTTATAAAAAAAAAATGGGGATACCTACAGATAGCATTTCATCTGTGCAGAGTAGTTATTTTCTTCTTTAACCTTACTCCTCTTTCAGCAGAGCATAATAATTAAAGTGCTAGGAGCGCCGGGGTGCCTCAGTCGTTAAGTGTCTGCCTTCTATTCAGGTTATGATCCCAGGGCCCTGGAATCAAGCCCTGCATCAGGCTCCCTGCTCAGCAGGGAACCTGCTTTTCCCTCTCCCTCTGGGGTTTCCCCTGCTTGTGCTTTCTCTCTCTCCTCATATAAATAAATAAAATCTTTTAAAAAATAAACTCCTGGGGCGCCTGGGTGGCTCAGATGGTTAAGCATCTGCCTTCAGCTCAGGTCATGATCCCAGGGTCCTGGAATCTAGCCCCTGGTAGGGCTCCTGGTTCAGCGAGGAGCCTGCTTCCTCGAACTCTCCCTCTGCCTCTCCCCCATTCATGCTCTCTCTCTCTCTGTATCTCTCTGTCTCAAATGAATAAATAAAATCTTTAAAAAAGTAAACTGCTAATAACACTTCATTTGAGATGTACAAGCCCAAGATAATGAGGCTGGTGAAAAAAAAAAAAATCAAGCAAAGAAAGATATGAAGCACTGTGATTGTATTATCATGCTGTCCACCTGAAGAGATAGCTAGTTGCAGACAAATTTGCTGTGGAAAGGTTGAAAGGAAACCATACCACTGCTTGTCCCCGGTTAAAGAGAAAGGACAAAGCACGTATTTCCTGGCTCTTTCTCATCTCCTATTTCCTGTGGCTCATGGTACAGCCAAAGTGGGAACTATCTTCTCTACTCTTTTTTTTTTTTTTAAAGATTTTATTTATTTATTTATTTGACACAGAGAGAGACAGCGAGAGAGGGAACACAAGCAGGGGGAGTGGAAGAGGGAGAGGCAGGCCCCCACTGAGCAGGGAGCCTGATGCGGGGCTCGATCCCAGGACCCTGGAATCATGACCTGAGTCGAAGGCAGATGCTTAACAACCGAGCCACCCAGGCTCCCTTCTTCTCTACTCTTTTTTTGTTCAATGCCCGTGAAGTTAGATTCCAAAATTGGCATGGTGTTTATTTTACTGAAGTCCAGAAGTGAGAGAGAAAACCTCACATGAGTAATATGTGAGACAAGATAAAGAAGGGTATAGTTAGGGCACAATTTTTACCTATAATATATTTGCCAACTTTACGTTTTCCTTTTCCCCCTTGTTTCCAAAGTTCAGTGCCCCAGCCTATTTTGAGGAAGGGAGATTCATTATAAACAATACTTATTATACCTCTGAACCAATTCATCTTATTGGCACTATTGTAAATAAACTGCTTCTCCTCCTCAAAATAGCATCTTATTTAAATAAGAGAAGAACAGTAAACCAAATAAAGATTTGAGTAAGTTAAAACAATACCGTATTTAGAAATGATAAAAAGAAAAATATTAATTACATTTTATTTCAGTTCAAGGAGCTGAGTTTTAATTTTTGTTGTCATTTTTCCTGTTTATTTTCAATACTACATATTGAATTGATTGAAAAAAATTTAATGCTGTCACTGAAATGGATTAGTTTTCTTCTGAGCAGACCACTTAGCCACTTGATATCTTCTTGTACTGAGAGATTTATAGGATAACATATTTCTTTTGGTAAACAAGTGACTAGCATAAAGAAAAGTGGAATGTCGGTGTTAGATAAGACATTTAATTTCTCCCCTATGTATAAAAGGCTTAGTATTGGCTGGATTTCTGCACAGCGAATGTGAAAAATAAAATACTATATATTCTTCTTTTGATTTTCAACCAAAAATGTCAGAGGAATGACATTTCTCTTTTATTTATTTATGTACTTGGTTCTAAGGGCTAGAGTTTTAAAATTATGAGATAAAGGTGAAAAGGCAAACCAAACACTTTATAAATTCAGAATGAACAGTAGTACAAGCACCAGTAAAATAATACAAGAGGAGAGATTAAGTATGGAATATGTTGATCATTTTTATCTGAACAATTTCCTAAAATTGGTCTATTAAACTTTTACACATAAAAATTGTGTTCTATGTGGCAGCTTAAGACTCCCATAAGAAAGGATGATTATTTGAATTAATAGTTGAACCAGTTAAAATTAAGCAAAATAAACTGTACAGACATCAAATAGAAAGGGTAGACATCAGGGGTGTCTGGGTGGCTCAGTTGTTAAGCATCTGCCTTCAGCTCAGGTCATGATCCCGGGGCCCTGGGATCGAGCCCCGCATTGGGCTCCCTGCTCAGCGGGAAGCTTGCTTCTCCCTCTCCCACTTCCCCTGCTTGTGTTCCCTCTCTCGCTGTCTCTCTCTCTGTCAAATAAATAAATAAAATCTTTTTTTAAAAAAGGGTAGACATCAAATAGAAAACAATGAATACTGAGTGGAGAGAATATTGAACAGTAGGATAATAAAAATATTAATTTTTAAATTTTTCTAATGATAGAGTTAGATAATCAAGATCCAGTAATGCTATCAAAATATTCTTAGTGAAATTCAGAGAATAATCAAATTATCAAAACCACTTAACACCTATTTACGGTTTGAGAGCAAAGTGAAATAATTTACACAACACAGAGCAAGGAAGAAAATGACTAACCTAAGTAACTTTAAAAATAGTATTTAGAAATGACACTGAGAACTAATAAAAGATTTAAAAACTGTCTAGAAATACTGCAGTGTGGTTAGAAAATTTGTAAGAAATTCTGAAACTTATTTTATGTTTACGCTTCGATTGAATAAATAGTATATTGTATATGGAAGCCAGATTTCTCACTCATGGAAAAAGATGTTACAAATAAGTGTGAGAAGAACAGCATGAAAACTTTGGTATCTGATTGGAATCAGAGGTATCAATATGAACTCATATTTTAAATATAGATGTGATAAATTGATGATGACAGATAGATGATAGATAGATAGATGATAGATAATGTGTTGGCTAGTATACATACCTGTATCTCTTAGGGTCTATGAGCAATGACATCCGAATAGCACCGAGCACATCTAGTGCCCACATCTTGATACCTAAATTCTGTTCTTCAATGAAAGAAACCAGGGATTCCTGGAAAATTGTTAGATCCTGGTGCTGTGGATGGGAATATATAAAAATGAGTCTGGAGCATTTTGTAGTAGGAAGGATTCAAAAAGTTTGGGACATGTTGAAAAGACACCGGAGTAGCAAGAGCGAGCTTCCAGTGGCCAAAGATGGAACAATTTAAGCAACAACATAAATTATGATTGTACTGTAATATAACCCATAGTATAAAATCAGTATCCATGTGTCCATATTGATATAAGTAATTCAATAAATGCATAAATTGGGAAGAAGGGACAGCTGAGCCTCACAGGGCATTCCAATTAGTAGAACTATGACAGAATTAGAATTATAGAAAGAGAAAATCACCATCAGGGCACTGCAGTAATAATTGTTGCAGGCAAGATACACCAATGGAAGCTAAAATTATTATGCAAATATTTGATGGGAAACAATATTTGCCTAGTATCAAAGAATGTACCCTATGATGTTTGTTAGTGGCAAATATTAAAATAGTAACTTCATAGTTTAGAAACCAGCAGACACCACCTTAATAAAATGATCAAGTTAACATCAACTATCAGAACATTGATTTAGATCATATATATACTCCCTGATATCATATCACTTTTGTGGTACTCTAGAACCTCAGTCAAATCATGCGATAACATTAGACGACCCCAGTGGAGGGACATTCTGGAAAATAATGGCTAATACCCCTTAAAACTGTCAAATTTTTGAAAGACAAAGAAAGGCTGAAACTTGTCACAGAAAGGATGTGAAGGGGGTAGGTAACTAAATGGGATATGGGATCTTATACTAGATCCTGGAATGGAAAAAAGCAAAAACAAAGAAACAGTGGGTTAGGGAACTCTGTGCAGTTTTAGTAGCTATTTTGTAAGTCTAAACTTATGCCAAAATAACATAATAATAATTAATTCTAATTTAAATTTGTTGTTGAACTCTATGAAAATCATTCATGTTTTTTCTGTACAAAAAAAGAAGTATTACAAATTGTGCATCTTATCTGTGATGACAAATAGCTGTTAATAGTCTGTTACATAAAAAAGCCCATATTTTATTCTCTTAATCTAACTGTAGTTTTGAAAATGAATGAGAAAGTAGTTACCTTTTAGGGAAAAAAAATTGAATAAGAGAATACATATGTATACATATATTTACACACACACACACACACACCAGTGTGTATGTGATTTAGTTGTCAAAAATTATAAAGGATGCAATCTGTGCCAAACATCCACATTGGTGTATTTATTTTAAAAATAAACTGGAAAATATAATTCATTAACCTTTGCAAAAAAGTCATTGAAAGAAAAAATGTATTGGATTTTGGCTCACTGGTTGAACATTTGTATATACAGTATCCTCCAGATATTTTGACAGGAAACTAATTGATATCATTGAAAGTAGAAATGTTTTAGTTAACATTTTAAACTCCTATGTGGTTGATCCAAGGAGTCAAAAGACAGTATCCGTATTTAAGAATTGATATCAACAGCACACTCTTTACATGAG
>NC_138372.1:124511362-124545113 GCF_054177405.1 Leptonychotes weddellii
CTGGTGGTGGGTATTGAGGAGGGCACATTCTGCATGGAACACTGGGTGTTATGCACAAACAATGAATCATGGAACACTTCATCTAAAACTAATGATGTAATGTATGGGGATTAACATAAGAATAAAAAAAAATAAAAAAAAAATAAAACCCTTTGACTTATACTGAAAAAAAAAAAAAATACATGTTTTTACTTTCTGAATCCTAGAATGTCTCAAATGCCTGCATACTTGCATATCTTAGCTGGCTATATGTTTCCTGTATCCCAGTTCTATTTTTTTCAAAAGTTTGAAAGCATTGTTATGTCATCTCTAGTCTTCAATACTGTGGAAGAGAAATTGAGAAATCTCCTCTCTCTCTCTTCCTTCTTCCTTACTGATACTCATTGCTGAATATGCCTACAGCCTAAAAACTAAGGCCAGACCTTCAAGCTCACTTTGCTTGGGGCTCCCTGGCTTGACTGCTTCTGGCAGAGGCACAGATTTGGCAGAGGAAGTTTTATTCTAAGTGTATGGGCACTTTGAGACTTTCTTCACCCCCACTGTTAATAGCCTAAAATAGGGGTTCCTGGGTGGCTCAGTCGGTTGAGCGTGCGACTCTTGATTTGGGCTCAGGTCACGATCTCAGGATCATGAGATCGAGCCCCGAGTTGGGCTCCATGCTGGGCACGGGGTCTGCTTGAGATTCTGTCTCTCTCCTTCTCCCTCTGCCTCTCCCACTGCTCACATGCTCTCTCTCTCTCAAATAAATAAATACATCTTCTAAAAAAAAGCCTAAAATGGTGTGATCATAACCTATCTTTGAATTCTGTTGACAAGACTTCTACACTAGCAGAAGAGTGGCTTTATTTTCAACAGAGAACACTTGATACTTCTAGAGAGATAGTAGTATTTCTCCATGTGTATAGGTCAGCTCTTGACTTCTGCTGGGGACCCCCCAAAGACAGAGGTGTGATCTTACTTTTAGAGGTAGGAGACTCCCTGGATCTGTGAGGGAATGTTTGTTCATGTACTTCTCTTAGCTTGTCTTTCTATCCATGACTGCCTGTCCCTTGGGAGAAGATTATTATATCTAATCTCTTAGAATATGAGATTTTTCACTATTTTATAACTTTTGACTTCTGTTTTCTGTGTTCCTACTATTAGGACTTGATAGGTAAGACTCACTAATTTTCCTTTTATCTAGGTGGGTAAATTTGTCTTCTCTAAAACTCTAGTCTAACTTGCAGTATACTTAGAAGTCCAAACTCAGTGATCAGTAATAGAAGCCTAATTTGGGGTCAAAGGTCATTCATCTTTATTCTATTCGGCTTTAATAGCAATTAAAAAAAAACCTTTGATTTTCATCTTTCTAGTTCCTATGTCATTTCACATTCGGTTAGAAAATAAGGTATAAAAGAGAGATGCTTACTGGACTTCAAAAGCATGGACTATTCACTTGAGTTCAAAAAATATAATATGTTCTAAGTGTCCAAAATACATGTCCTTATAGTAACATACAAAGATATATGTTAGAAGGTGGAGGAGGAATGGCAAAGTATCCTCCAG
The DNA here is from genome assembly GCF_054177405.1 of Leptonychotes weddellii. Lineage (NCBI taxonomy): Eukaryota > Metazoa > Chordata > Mammalia > Carnivora > Phocidae > Leptonychotes > Leptonychotes weddellii. Next base: position 124,512,908 of record NC_138372.1, read on the forward strand.
ACTGAAAAGGCACTTTGAGATCAAAAAACGAGGCAAACCACTCCATATCGCTTACATAGTTTTATTCAGGGTAACTTACTGGCAGGGGAAACCAGGCAGATGGATGATCCAGGGACTATGCAGCTATTCTCTGGAAAGTTCAGGCCTTAATCCATAGATTTTACAGAGTAAGTGGATGTGCGAGGGTCACTTTGATGAGGTCATAGGGTGTAACATTTACAGCCCTTGTGGAGCCATTTGTGCATGAGAGAAGAGGGTGGAGAAGAAACTATGTTATCCATACTAGTTATCTAAACAACTTTAGGGAAGATCAGAACAAGCCTTTCCACATTCCAGTCAGGGCACATATTCACCTTAAGGAGCCTGGAGCATGTAGCCCTGAGGGAGGTCATTGCATGTAGATAAATAAGATCCAGGACCAAGATGGAGTCAGTATAGTCAGCCCTCCAACAATATAGTATGGTTTTAAGATGTTTGGATTTCTTGCTTCTCTGTTTCCGGTGACAACAGGTTTCACAGTGGGCATCATAACAAATGAGAGATTCCGAATGCCTGAAGGGATCAAGGTAGAATTAAGTTTAAAAGTTAGGGGTGGGGGGGTCAAATTGATTCTGCTCTGTAATTATGTATAAGCACTGGTCCTATCTGAACGGTAACATTTAAAAAGTATTTATGCATAATTTGCATCATTAAGATAAACTTATTTTATGTATATTATTGAATAGCACTCAGCAACGTATTCATCTATATAACCACCACTTTAATAATATATAGAATATTTTATTTCCTGTACCTGTACTTTCCAAGTCAGTCCTTGTGCCAAGGGAAGCACCAATCTGCTTTCCAACGCTACAAATTAGACTTGATTTTTCTAGAATTTTGTATTGATGGAATTATATCGTGTATACCCTTTTGTAGTTGGCTGTTTTTTGTTTTTTTTCTCAACACAGTGTTTTTCACACCCATCCATGTTTTTTTGCTCATATCAATAATTCATTCTTTTCTATTGCTGAGTAGTATTCTATTGTATGGATGTGCCACATTTGTTTTATCATTATTTTCTTTTCTCTCTTCTAGAAACTAGGTGAGATATCAGCCCCAATTAGCATAATTGGATAGAAATAATTTGTAACTCAAGAAAGCAAATAGAAGATACATCTTCTTTTGTGCTTGCCTCACAATTTGTATTATAGACCAAATTACCAAATTATAGACGTCATTTTCCAAGATTTCTATATAGACACAGTTTATCACATGCAAATCAGCATGAACAAAATGATCTCTTGTTGAAATATCCCCTTCCTAATATTGCCAAAAATTGTGGCTTTGAAATTGCTATGCATGAAACCATAATACTTGAATAACAGAACCCTAATGAATGTAAGTCACTATTTAAAATGGAAGCTAATCAGTGGGATAGAGCTGCAAGTGTTTGAAGATGGATATTACTGCTGTGTAGTAACATCAGACATGTTTCTAAAGCACTTTAGGCATATGCTTGTCTTAAATATATTTCCATCATTTAGTTCTAAGAGACATGCCATTTAGACTGCAGTAACTGAAAACAACCAATAAAAGGAAGAGTAATCTAAGAAGTTTCCTAGTGTTTTTTCTCTCATGCCTCTCTTTTTTCCCTTTCTAGTTTGCTTCATCTAAGTGCCATCCTTAGACTCAGGGATGACATTACAAAGCACAGGGACCTGCATTTACAAGTTTCTTGAACTTTAAGGAGGCGCACTCTTGACCTTCTCTGGCTGAACCCCTTTCCATGGGGTCAGGAGTTACCAGGCCAAGAGGTGCCTCCCATCTAGAGCACAATCCTCTCTGTTCTAAAGCATGGTCCAGATACCTGGTACTTTTCTTTAAAGGCCCTGAGCCTGCTTTCTGGTTCCTGTGCTGGTCTTTTCCCAAGTACCTTCTTTCTAAAAGCAGACCGCACTACTACTATTTGTATCTGGAGCCTATTTTAAAGTGATGGAGCATAGACAGCAGCCAGTGCTTGGGTTGGATTGTCCACATGCACCTGTGAGATGGCAGAAGAAGAGGTGAAGCTCATGGGCTATAGGAGCCAGTAGGCAGTGGCCAGCTCTCTTTTTTGCTGCTATGTTCTGTTTGGATATATGAGGAATAGAGAATCCTAAATTTGAACCTTGTCTTGTAGGTGATCATGAAGATAATTTGTCAAGGTTTGAAAATGGGATATATTTTATTTAAACATTTGATGGCTTAATTTAAATTATAAGGTGTTTATATATATATTGAGTCTCCATATATATAAATAGCTTAAAAGTAAGTTTGTATTCTTACTCAAGTCCTGAAAATATAAGGGGAAAACTGAATTTATTTTTTAGTCTTTTTTTTTTTTTAATTTATTTCTTTATTTTAGAGACAGAGAGCACGAGTGGGAGGGGCAGAGGGAGAGGGAGAGAGAATCTCAAGCAGACTCCATGCTCAGTGGGGAGCCTAACATGGGGCTCAATCTCAGGACCCTGAGATCATGACCTGACCCAAACCAAGAGTCAGATGCTTAACCAACTGTACCATCCAGGTGCTCCAATTTTTGAGACTATTTTTAAGTGAGTATTATAAACCAAGTATAAAGGAGTGTGTAAAGTAAGTCTTTGTTTTCAGTAAACCTTTCCTGGGATATTCAGTTAGAGTCATCTCTCAATACCAAGGAAGCTGATGGATCTGATTCTTTCCTCCTTCCTCTGCTTCCTATCACTGAGAAGTGGGGAGGGAGGGTCTAGGTTGTTTTGTTGTGTTTTAATAAAGCCAGGCTTCTTCATATTTTAGTCAGATAACCACTTATTTAAAGTAGTGATGACTCTTTTTAATCTGTTTCAAATAGATAATCACACCTCTCACCTAACTGTTGTTAGAGAGTTTTCATTTGGTTTGTTTATTTGAAGAAAAACAATTCAAATACTAGAAAAACAATCAAAAAGTTAACTTTTCTCATGAATTTAAAAATGTATATTAAATGCTAAGTCCTCTAGAAAAGATGAAGGAAATAGGGAAATTTATATTTTAAGACTTGAAAGTTTTACACAAAGTCTTATAAGGATACATTTATGATCTATGTAAGAACCCAACACAATAGATTTCACTATATAAATTTAAACTATGTATGACAAAAATTTCATAAAAATAAAAAGAAAAGAAGAAGAAAGTTTATAACAAATTATTTGAATCTTCCAATAAATTAGTTACAAAGCATAACTATAAGGAAGAATAAAAAATATAAACAGTTCCAGAGAGTGGGCAATAGGCAACAATAAACAATTAACTGGAAAAGTAATAAAATAGCTAAAAATATGTAAAATTTTATTGAGCTTATTACCTGCTAAGTTTTATCAAAATGATAAAACAGAATAATAACAGTTTTTAAATTTATCAAATTACATGATACGTTAAGATGAAAATAATGTTTAGTGTTTGAAACTGTGCATTCAGATTGGTATCATAATATTCTGTCATTTGGTTTGTTAATTCATCAAAAACAATTGAGCAACATATATTAAGAAACACATCTAAGACTATAACCTAAAATAATAATCTGGCACACAAAGATTTATGAATAACTTTTCTCATCTCAACATTATTAATATGAAAAAAATCTATGAGGAAATCTATAATAAATTATGTGACAAGTACATAATGAAATATTCTGCAACCATTAAAACAGTGTGTTCAAAAGATATTGATGCTATTGAATTATTAATTTAAACAGGTTCTGCATTAAAAATTGTACTGAGAGAGCACATTTTTCAAATATAAATGACCAAAAAGAAAACATTTACTGTCTCTGGCTATGTAGATTATAGATTATTTTTTTGTCTTCCTATGTCTCTTCATATTTTCCAAACATGTATATTACTTTTTTTTCATGTATTACTTTTTTAATGAGGAAAAATGTCATATTTTGCAGGGCCATGAATTAAGCTCCTCATTTTACTGACTTTGAGGCACAGATGGGACTTGGGGGTGGGGCGAGGTTGTTCTCACAGAGAGTTAATTGATCAACTAGGTCTGCAAGCCAGTATTCCAAACTAGATTTCTCCCTGGGGTATTTTTTCCCTCCGAAACCTCATGTCCCAGATCCTTCATATGGTATTGCCAGGATTGATCTGTATCTGAATTCACCAAAGTGCTTACTCTGTACTAAATTCAGTAATGGTCTTGCAGTGGATAGACAATGAATTTAAAAAATAACTGAAGTTCGGGCGCCTGGGTGGCTCAGTCGGTTAAGCATCTTCCTTCAGCTCAGGTCATGATCCCAGGGTCCTGGAATCGAGTTCCTCATTGGGCTCCCTGCTCAGCGGAGAGTCTGCTTCTCCCTCTACTGCTCTCCCCTGCTTATGATCTCTCTCTCTCTCTCTCACTCAAACTTTCTCTCTCTCTCATTCAAATAAATTAAAAGAAAAAAGAAAAAAAGAATTGAAGTTCAAATGTTGATATATTAAATAACTTCACAGTAAAACTCTAAGTCATCCCATAAAGGGGATGGATGGAGAGTAATTGGTGCTAGGAGTTTAGGGGTGGTGATAGACAAGTCTCTGAAAAATGAGAATTTCCAGGTTAAGCTTTGTGTAGTATTCAGATGAAACTAAAATAGGAGCAAAGTGAAACTCTGTAGAATAGTAAGCTTAAATCATGGAGCAAGAGAATAGAGCACATTGTGTAATAAAAGTAACCATACAGCATTAGTAAAAGGGAAGAAAGATACTCTTCTTGAGGAAAAAACTTGAAATATTCTTTTGAAAGTTTATGTCCTTTCCTATTTTGGTTGGGAAAACAAATTACTAAACAAAAGAGCACCAACAATATTACATTAGTTTCATGTGTACAACATAGTGATTCACCAACTATATATATTATGCTCTGCTCACCACAAGTGTGGCTACCATCTGTTCCCATGCAACACTATTGCGATACCATTGACTATATGCTGTGCCTTTTATTCCTGTGACTTATTCATTCTGTAACTGGATCCCTAGATCTCTCACTCCCCTTTGCTCATTTTCCCCATCCCTCCACATCTTCCCCTCTGGCAACCATCATTTGTTCTCTGTATTTATAGGTCTGATTTTGCTCTTTGTTTGTTTAATTCATTTGTTTTGTTTTTTAGATTCCCCATAAAAGTGAAGTCAAATGGTATTTCTTTTTCTCTGACTTATTTCACTTAGCGTAATACTCTCTAGGTTTATCTATGTTGTCACAGATGTCGAGAGCTTATCCTTTTTTATGGCTGAGTAATATTCCACGGTATATCTTTATCCATTCATCTATCAATGGGCATGTGGGTTGCTTCCACATCTTGGCTATTGTAAATAATGCTGCAATAAACAGGGGTGCATATATCTTTTTGAATTAATATTTTTGTTTTCTTTGGGTAAACTTCCAGTGGTAGAATTAATTGGGTCATATAGTATTTCTAGTTTTTAATTTTTTTTTTTTAAGATTTTATTTATTTGAGAGAGAGAGAATGAGTGAGAGAGAGCACACACATGAGAGAGGGGAGGGTCAGAGGGAGAAGCAGACTCCCTGCTCAGCAGGGAGCCCAATGAGGGACTCGATCCCAGGACTCCAGGATCATGACCTGAGCTGAAGGCAGTCGCTTAACCAACTGAGCCACCCAGGCGTCCCTATGTCTAGTTTTTAATTTATTTTTTTTGTTTTGAGGAACCTCCATACTGTTTTCCACAGGGGTTGCATCAATTTACATTTCTACCAACAGTGCATGAGAATTCCTTTTATCCACATCCTTGCCAAGACTTGTTATTTCTTATCTTTTTAATTCTGGCCATTCTGACAGGTGTGAGGTGATATTTCATTGTGGTTTTGATATGCATTTCCTTTATGATTAGTAATATTAAGCATCTGTTGGCCATCTGTACGTCTTCTTTGGAAAAAAGTCTATTTAGGTCCTTTGTCCATTTTTTTCAATGGATTTTTGGTTTTTGGTGTTGGGTTTTATATAGATTCTCTACATATTTTGGATATTAATCCCTTGTCAGCTTTTAATTGTTTTAAATTTTATTTAAGAAAATACTAAAGTTGAAGCATATAATCCAGTAAGGAAAAAGTGCTAATTAGTTTTCACCTAATACTCTTCTCTTTCCCGTCATAAAAATGCATATAATATTTAAAGCAATGAAACTAACTTGAGAGAGTACATGAAAGTTAATCTATGGATTTTTGAAAGCTGTGTAATTTTTTACCCATTTAACAGCCTCCTGACTTAGATCATTTGGCTCACTAAACCATTTAGAGATCTACTAATCATTCACCATAGTCAGGAAACATTTTTGTTGCACTTACATTTATTGTTAGTTTTACTGACTTTACCAGTGGGCCTTTTCTATTTGGTAGGTTTGGAATTCTAACATTTTCCAGTCTGCCCTATGAATCAGCTGCACACTTTAGTTTCTCAGTATCTCAGATGTCTCTATGGTAATCTGCAAAAGTTGTGAGTACTGCTACTAATAGAAATATAATGTAAGTCAGACTTCTGAGTCACATATGTAATTTAGAATGTTCTTATAGTCACACTAAAATAAGAAAAAGAACCGGGTATGGGCACCTGGGTGGCACAGTTGGTTAAGCATCAGACTCTTGGTTTCAGTTCAGGTCGTGGTCTCAGGGTCCTGAGATCGAACCTGGAGTCGGGCCAGATATTTCAGATTGTTGGCCTCACAATTGCCTTATGAACTGTTAACAGTACTAATTCCATAAAGTGATTAAACATAATATCATCAAAGCAATCTTTATTAAAGGTATTAATGATGATATTAAATTATTTTAAATGAGCACTTTATGCATCGATACCTAGAGGGGAGATAAGGAGGGAGAGAGAAAATACTCTCAAGTAATCATTTTTTTTTTTTGAGTGAGGTTTTTGAATGTAAAGGTCAATAAACATGTAAAAAGAAAATAATGGGTATCTAATGAACTGAAATGAAAGTAAGTCTCAAGAAATATAAACTATAGCATGTAAAATAGCTTATTATCAAATATTTACAAGAGAAAATACTCATTAAAATAATGAAATAGAAGGTGAAGAATAAACAGGGAACATTTTCGATGTCATAAATAAAACACATGAGCTGAATACCTGATGAATGCCAGACATTAAGTTAATCGTGTGTTTGTACCAGCAATCTAAAATGAAGTGTGGACTTGACACAGATGATGAACTACTTCAAATTAATCATTTTAGATTAGAGGCTATAACAGTAACATTGTTGCTAATAACACTGGTAATTTTTTAAATTAATAGATTTTATTTATTAGAGTAGTTCTAGATTTATAGAAGAATAGAAATGAAAGTACAGAGGATTTCCATATACTACCTTTCCCCACCCCCACTCGGTTTTCTTATGATTAAAATTTTGCATCGGTACGTTTGTTGTATCACGTGATAAGACTATGTTTACCTTTGTAGGAAGCTGGAAAACTGACTTCCAAAGTGGCTGTACCATTTTGCTTTCCCTTCAGCAATGAATAAGAATTTCTGTCGCTCTGCATCCTCACCAGCATTTTGTGTTGTCAGGGCTGTGTGTTTTAGACATCCTAATAGGTGTGTAATAGTATCTCGTTTCACGTGTATAGGACATGTATGTGAGAAGCATGTCATATGTGAACAAAGATAGTTTTTAATCATTTTCCCAATCTGTATTTTTTGCCTCTTTGTTGTCTTATTGCATTAGCTAGGTCTTCCACTGAAAAGTCATGTAGGAATAGTGAGAGGGCATATCCTTGCCTTGCTCACCATTTTAGGGGAAAAGTATCTAGATAAGCATGATGTTAGTTGTAGATTTTCTGGCAGATGTTCTTTATAAAATTGAAGAAGTTCTCCTCTGTTCCTAGTTTGTGATAGTTCCTTTTTTAAATCACAAATGAGTGTTAAATTTATCAATACTTTATGTTTATTTATATGCTCATATAATTTTTCTCTTTCAGTTTGTTGTTGTGTATGTGGTATATTTAAGTCCCTCTATATACATGGTAATGATTAAAGTGCAAAAAAGATAAGCAAATAAAGATGACACTATGATACCTGTCTCTGAATCGGAAACTGAATCCTTGAAAACTGTATTACATGGCTTGGTAGGGGCTAGACATATACAAAGTACAAGAGTGAGTCACAGTGATTTCCTCTAGAAATATGCTAAATTAATATAAATATGGCAAGGTTAAATACACTGGTGTTATAACTTTATTAAAAGTATATTTCTATTTATAAAACAAACATGTTTGATGCATAGATATTTCCATATTTCTGATAAATGCCAGTTAAAATGCTTGCTCATCAAACCAAATTTTTACACCTAAAACTAGCATTAAGTAACATATTCACACAAATATTTGTGTCAAATAAGTTAATTTCACAATTAAGTTAAACTCAGTCAATAAACTTATTTGAAAATAGGGCATAAGAAGTCACTATGTTAGGCAAAAAGGTAGATACATGGAAACATAAAATGTGACCATTACTTTTGAGAACCTTGCATTCTATTTAGGTAAATATGTAAATGATTGCATTACTGTTTAAATAATAAATTATTTTAATATCAGTAAAATACAAAATAGAAGAAATGAAAAGTCTCAGGGCAAAAACTGTCAAATAAATCCTACAAGCAATAATTATTTGGGCTTTCAAGGGAGGAAAGGATCAATAGTATTGAAATACATATCACTTACACCAATTAGCTTCATAATAATAAATTGGGCTATTTCATACCCTGGTGCCTAATATTTACTGCCAAATAAATTACATACTCTGTAACATGCACTGAAGATTATTCATGATGTTATTTTAGACTACCTTTTTTCCCCCATTTATTCTGTTACTGTTTATAAGAATTTATTTTGGTAAACTTTTGTGGAAATAATATCTTTAGTTGTGAAGAAAAATTTATTTAAAGTTCAATCATTCCTTCATTTTCAATTGTTTTTTATTTTTTAATTTTTTATTTTTTATTATGTTATGTTAATCACTATACATTACATCATTAGTTTTTGATGTAGTGTTCCATGATTCATTGTTTGCGTATAACACCCAGTGCTCCATGAAGTACGTGCCCTCTTTAATACCCATCACCAGGCTAACCCATCCTCCCAGCCCCCTCCCCTCTAGAACCCTCAGTTTGTTTCTCAGAGTCCATAGTCTCTCATGGTTCATCTCCCCCTCTGATTTCACCCCCTTCATTTTTCCCTTCCTGCTATCTTCTTCTTCTTTTTTTTTTTAACATATAATGTATTATTTGTTTCAGAGGTAGACTACCTTTTAATCATCATCTCCTAATTATATTCCATTTTCTACCTCTTCTACAGACTACCCAAACAACTAGACTACTAATTTTTAACCTAAAAATGTTACATAGCTTCATACACCAGTAGCTACTGTGAGCTTGACATAAGCCAAAAATGCCAACAATGACCTTAAGAATTTGTGTGATAACAAAGTTAACTTCCACTCCCCCACACAAAAATGGGATAAAATAAATTGAAAAGTAGAGCTGAAAATGGGGAGAGGAAGCTCACATAAGCACTAGAATTTAGCAGTACCTAAATCTAATACTATATCCCTTTATATTTCCAATTTCCTAGAGAAAAATTAAAAAGGGAAATATTTTTGAAATTTAATTCATTGAATTTTGTCACTTGGGTCTATAGAATCGTGATAATTCAAAATTATACATTCTATTAAGTAGTACTAGTCATTACTTAATACTTTTCAGGAATACATTTAACACCTGTTTCTCTAAATATCATTGTGAAGTGCCAAAACATTCTGCTTATAATTCCCCATATACCATTAGGAGATAGTGACATTTTTGTGCAAGATGATAAACCTATCTGCTTGTTTGGCACCCAAAACTAAGTCCAGAAAAAAAGTATTTATTGGCTTCTTTTAAATTTTGAAGTGTGTTCTTAGAGCTACAGAATCAACAGATCAACAGATGTCATACAAAAATACAACTGTACATGTAAGTTAGTGGACATTTATTGAGACCTCCTGAAATGTACAAGGCAATGTGTCATGGGTATATAATAATGATTTTGATACAGTTTTTTCAGTCATGGAATTTTCTGGTCTATTATGGGTTATACACTTTCTCAAATAGGTAAAACATGATGCAGAATACAATCACCATCATCATCACCACAAGAAAAATACTTAAACCACCAAATTTTAGAAAATAGTGAAAACTAACAAAAGATTTTGGACACATTTCAAAGGAGATGGTACTGATTGGATCTCCTTTCACTGTATGGGAAATTTAAATATTTTACTATATTTAAACATATTACCTTTTTGCTGCATACTCTTTGTTCAATGTGTATTAGCTAACTTAGAAATTAGATGCTCCGCATAATTACTTTGTCATTATTAATTTTTTTTATCAACTAGAACTGCAGCATAGGCTGATTGAGACTTAAAGAAGACCAAGAAACAAGTACTCATTAAGAAAATGTTTCTCAAAACATGTGTGGTTCACTGATACATCATCAGTAACATCTGGTATATTTTTCAAATTCAGATTCCAGGAACTTCTCTGAGTCCAATCAAATGGTGTTTACCTTTTTCTGGTTAAAAGAAATTAACAAGTAAAACCAAATTGTTTTCTACTTATTATTTTGATAATTGGAAAGAAATAATAATGCTTCTTTTAAAATATTTTCTTTATTTGAGAGACAGAGAGAGAGAGAGAGAGAGGAGGCAAATGGGTGGGCCATGGAGCCAGTTGTGGGGCTGGATCCCAGGACTCTGAGATCATGACCTGAGCCAAAATCAAGTCTGATGCTTAACTGAGTGAGTCACCATGGTGCCCCAGTAATGCTTTTTACTCTTATACTTTCTTCAACCAAGTCAGATCTCTGTGTTTTTATTTAAGGAGTAATATGTAATATGGTAAAAGTCATCAACTCTTAAAATCTTTGTTTAATAGGAAAGAAAGGAAACTGTCTTCCTCCACCCCATCCTCCCACTATTCTTACCCTGCAAATGGTTGTCAGCTTGATCATTCTTGTTGTTTATGTTTTCTACTTGAATTTCCAATGTTGGAGCAACTCCTGAGTTGTCTTGAGAAGAACCAAACCTATTGTCTTGGACAATAGTTATACTTTGAGATCTTCTCCAATCTTATCCAACCTCTTTACTAGTTGGAAAAATTTTTCAAATGTTCTGATCTGTTATATGCACCTTTTAAACTTTTCTAAATTCCTAGTGTTTACAGAATTTCAATTTTTAAAAAGAAAGAATATCTCTTCATATATTTTCATATTTTAGTGAACTCTGGGGAGATAAAGAAAGCAACTAAATATTCAGTCCACTTTTTAAAATGAAGCCTAAGGGTGCCTGGGTGGCTCAGTTGGTTAAGCATCTCCTTTAGGCAGGGGTCATGATCTCAGGGTCCTGAGATCAAGCCCTGCATCAGGCTCCCTGCTCAGCAGGGAATGTGCTTCTCCTTCTCCTTCTCCCCGCCCCCCCCCGACTTGTGCTCTGTCTGTCTCTGAAATGGATAAATAAAATCTTTTAAAAAATAAAATAAATGAGAATTCTATTATTTTATATTTTCTTCTCACCTCCTCTGAATTAACTATTGCCCAAATGTGTTTGGAGAAAGTATTCTAAACACTCGGGACACTGAACGATATTAGAACAGTAATCTTTGCAAATTATTGTATGTCTTTATGCAATCTTAATTCAATTTTTAAACTATTTATCTTATACACCAGTTTTTACATCTGCTATTTCTTTGATCTATTAGATAGGAGAGCATTTTAGATAGCAGGTTCAGGGTGCTCACCATCCCAAATTTATACAGCTCTTCTAGATAAGCCCTAAAAAGGGTGAAAGTGAATATAATATTTTGTGTGAGGACAGAATTAAACAGTGAAACCCAAAACGTTCAGCTCTATAATCAGTCTTCCCATTCATGGCTAAATGTAGCCCTCTGATGAAAAGTGAGAACACAGAAAGAGAAAGCCCTTTTTGTTCCTGCCCCTTCATTTCTGACTTGCAACTATTACACAAGCATCTGGGGCTTGGAGCTAATGAAGCCATCTCACAACCATGAGCAGAGATGTTCTCAACACACTCAAGATGCCAGGGTGGGGACAGATGGCAAGACTCTGGGTCCTTATTTACATCACTGAGCCCCTTAAACCAACCCTGAAACACCTGTCGCAGACCTTTTATTTACTCAGATAATAAATGATGTTTGTCTCTTGCAGCCCAAACCACCTTAACTCATACAATGCCCATTACAATCTGACCCCAGTAGCCTAAGATTCCACTTTCACACCGTATTCTAACCACGCTTTCCTTGTCACCCAAGATATCTTTTACCATAGCAGAATTCTACTCACTTTTCAAGGCCTAGTTCTAATGTCACTTATTTTTTGAAGCTTTCCCATGAGGGAGTTAAATAGTCTCTCTTCCCTGCTCTCATACCTCTTTATGAATATTATAGCCTTTATTAAAATAAATTGCAAATATTCCATTATAGATTAGGAAGAGCATAATGGCTACATCTCTGAGTTAATTATTGTATTTTCCAGCATGAAGATCAGAGCTTAGAATATAATAAATATTTAATAAATGCATGTTGACTAAATGCAATTTAAATAGATAAAATTTCAATTAAAGTAATTTAAAAGTTTGAGTTTCCCGGGAATTCATACTTTAATAAAAAATGGAAAAATACCCATCAAAATGGTCTGTTAATGGCACTTTGAACAATTCAGATTTTCTGTATGAATTTGAATACCTGACTCAAGCAACTTGCTCAGGAGAAGGCTGGAATGAACCTTATAATTAGAGAGTATTTATCAGATATAGGAGACATTATCCCTACTGTGGGATTACACAGTGTAGGCATTTTCTAACTAGAACTGGCACAAATATCATAGAGTTCCAATAAGTAAGAGTAATGGTGACTAGTGTTATCTCTAATTTTTCCTTTTAGCTTAATGTTGAAAAATCTAAATGCAAAGGCTTTGAGGCTATGTAGTAGCCAAGATAAAGCGTATGTGCAAGAAAAGAGCATGACTTGGCACAATATTCCCAGGGAGACTTGAAATTACGTCTTGACTCAGAAGAGCGTATGTTTTCTTCACACTATGAGAGAAAGTGTCTAAGTCTTTTTTTTTTTTTAAGATTTTATTTATTCATGAGAGAGAGAGAGGCAGAGGGAGAAGCGGGCTCCCAAGGAGCAGCGATCCCGATGCGGGACTCAATCCCAGGACGCTGGGATCATGACCTGAGCCGAAGGCAGGCGCTTAACCATCTGAGCCACCCAGGGGCCCAGTGTCTAAGTCTTTTTAATGCTCTTAGAAACAGAGCTTGTTCTACAACTGGAAAAGTTTGTCGTCTGCTACCAACATTGCAGAAGACTTTTGGTAAAGTGGTGGAGGCTGTTTTGTCTTAAAGGAAAATTTAGCTGAGCTACATTTACATTTATCTTTGAACTCTATTTGAATAAAGTATGTACGAAGCAAATTAATAGTGTAAACAAAAACTAGAGGAGAAATATTTTCCCACTTAGGGAAATAAAATATATTAAGGACATTTAGATAAAAACAATTGGCTAGTTATATATGAACTATCTCTTTGTTATAGAAGACAAGTGGGACTTCAGTGTATTAACAAATCATTAGCATTTAGATAAAATTATCTGCCATACTATACATTTGCATATGCATGTTAGACATACAATGACTTTAAAACTTCAATAAAAAAGGCTTTTCATTAAGTTATAGCGGCCCTCTCCCTAATTAATTTAAAATAATTGTGTCTTACCATGACAAATTGCATGAAAGGTAATTGTACACATAAGCTCGTTATTCATTGTATTCTTTTAAAAGAGAAACCATGGCAATTAAGACACAAGAAAATGTAAAGAAGTTAAATATGCATATTGTACTAATGAACACCTGGCTCAAATGATAGTTACATTTAAATTATGGGAAGATTTTGCATTTAAAGGTAGATCACAACTATTATTCTGTTTATATTTGTTGTAAAAATTTCCCATAAGAAGTTTTGCAAATGATATAAATGATGCAAATTATGATATTTTTATGACTATTATATTTTTACGAAATGTCCACTGAATAGGAAATTCTCATCTATTTTTTACCCATTTAATATTCCCATACAAAATTTGAGGGGAGGTATAATACAGGTAAGAATAAATTCAATTACAATTAAGGAGAGTTAAGAAGCTTATAAAGACAAGTTTTGAAGATTGTAAAGTATTTCTCTTAATAATGTGGAGCTATAAAAAATACGACCTTTTTCTAAAACTGAAATTTTTTTTTTTTTTAAAGATTTTATTATTTATTTGACCGAGAGAGACACAACGAGAGAGGGAACACAAGCAGGGGGAGTGGGAGAGGGAGAAGCAGGCTTCCCGCTGAGCTGGGAGCCCGATGTGGGGCTCGATCCCAGGACCTTGGGATCATGACCGGGGCGGAAGACAGACGCTTAACGACTGAGCCACCCAGGCGCCCCTAAAACTGAAAATTCTTTTAAAGTAACTATTAGAAATATAAAAGAAAGTTTCTATTTTCTCACAAAACCCTATCGACATTGGTTAGTTTATACAATTGCAATCATGCTAAATTAAGAATTAAATAATGTGAAATATTAAATAAGTTAAAAGGTATTTGAAAGAAGCATGTGGGAACTGGTATTACTCTTTGCTAATTAAGATGACTGACATGCATAACAATAAGGAAGAAATTAAGAAGCAAAAGAAAAAAAAAGAAGTAAAAGGAGACTAATTTAAAACATTTTAAAAAGTCTGTAAGTTCCCTAATGCATTTAGAAATACAGCTTGTCTTACTAACATAAAAGCCTGTCAGCTGTTACAGACAATAGCAGAAGACTTTTGGTGGGTTAGCAAGAAGTTGTTTTAACTAAAAGATGTAAAGAAGTTAAGAGGTTGTTCTTAGAAAGATCCCAATTGTAGTGTGGCAAAGTATTTGAATATAGAGGCTTCAGTATGAATGTGTAATGAGAATCATGCTTAGGATTAGTGGTGATAGATACTTGAATGAACAAACAAGGAAAGTGATCTGAAATACAAAACGAGTAAATTATGGGATGGAATGGTAGGTCACATAGGGAGGCCTATGGCTTAGGCAAGTGTAAATACAAGAGGCAGCAAATGTTGGCTTTATTCTTGCCTACCTCATAATCAGTAATCACAGATTTCTGTTTACCTTTTATTCAGTATTTCTTGATTTCTTCAGATTGTATTTTCATTTCTTGCTATATGTTTGAGAAAATGTTTCTTTTTATCAAAACCCTAATTTTTGGTTGCTCTTAAATCTGTTATAAATCTAATACTCTAGGAAAATAAACATAGAGGAAATATGGTTGTCTTTTGAAATAAAATTTAATTGAAGGGCAAAGAAAAGAAGATGAGATTGAGGTGACTTAAAAAATGCATTTCTTCTGAGAACTTCACTTTGCATTAGCACAGAGAATGGTTTCTTACCATTAATTTTCATTTAATAAAGCTAATATATTTGTAATGTCATTAAATATTTGATTTTTCTTTTCCAGAGAAAATATAAAATGTTACAATTAGAAAAGAATGTTAGTATCCGATAGTTCCATATGAACATTTTCTCCGATTTTAGTGAGCACCGTCATTTCTCTAGGAAGACTTCCTGAGTGAGTGCTTTTCCTTACAATTAGGCTGGCTGTGAAATTCAGAATCCTAGTGGGATTCAGTTTCATTCTTTCTCCAAGACTAGAAGAGGCAATTTGATTCATCGTTTTAATGAGTGTGGCTTTAATTAAAGCTTAAATAACATCAGTTGCTCTAGTTGTTTTTTCTCTTCAGGGATTCTACTCACTTTTAAGATTGTATTTTGGGTGCTGACACAAGTCTTTGGTTAACAAGAATGGTTTCATTGTTTGGAAGAGGGAATTTCAAGCATCATTTTTACCAATTCTATTTTCACTAAATTTATTTGTACTGTGCATGTATGTGTATGAGAGAAACAGAGAGGGAGAGAGAGAGAGAGATTTCTAATGTAGATTTACAGTACTTTTTCATTCATTATTTTGCTTTAATTACTTTTCCTTGAAGGATAGGTTGAAGATTAATTTTCATGTTTTCCTGCCTAAAGCTAATGCTTTATCTCCAACTAATAATTCACTCTCTTACCAAGCTTGACATGACTTTGTAGGTCATTTTAGCATTTGGGACACAATTCACCTCTAACTAATAGGGGGCTGAGCTATATTCCAGGTACTGGAACAGACAAGAAAATGCTCTAGAGAGGGTATGGTTAGTTGTTTGCCCTCCACACCTCATTTTTCTGGCTTTTAAGGACAGTCCATTTTCATGTGACTTCTGACTTCAAACATCAGAGGGAAACTCACTTATATAAGGTGTAGCATATTCAAACTCCTCCTCTCCACAGACCAACAAAATTAGTTGTCTATAGAAAGTGAGATGCTTGGTGTTACAGAGTGATTTTAATCAACAGTTGATGTTGTTAAGAGTTCTATCATCAATTTGAGTAGAAAACTAATTATATAATGATAGGATATTGATAATTATACTCTCAAAAAAGATCCACTGAACCAACCACTAACGGCTCCACAAGGACAGAAAATTGTGACTAATTGACTATGTACACTCAATATCTGTTAGGTAAGTAAAGAGAAGGAAGGAATAAATGAATGAAAGAAGAGAGGAAAGAGAGAAGAGAGAAACACTCCTCTTTAAAAACCTTCAAAGAGGGGCACCTGGGTGGTTCAGTCGGTTAAGTGTATGACTCTTGGTTTCAACTCAGATCCTGATCTCATGGGTGGTGAGATCGAACCCAGAATCAGGCGCCCTGGCTCAGCAGGGAGTCTGTCTGAAGATTCTCTCCCTCTGCCCCTCTGCATCTCTCTGTCTCTCTAAAAGATTTCCCCTTGCAATTAATGAGACACACTTTTCTTACCTGAGTCTTCAAGGGAATTTATGATCCAGCCTTTGCTACTCCTCCAAACTCATCTCCCTCCACTCCACCACTTAGTTATGCTTAGGACCTACTCTTATTTCAGGCCTTCTAGACCTCTAAGCTGTGCACTACCTCCAAGAACTTCAAATGATTTATTCCCTTCCCCTGGAATTTTTTTCTCACATGTCTCAACCTCTCTACACATTTGCGTGAATAACTGTGTTTTCAGTTCCTCATCTTAAGCATCATATTCTCCAATTTAAATTGTTCCATCTCTGCCCCAAAAATATTTTTGGTAATATTTTTATTTCTGGTAATAGCATTTATTACAGTCTAGTAGCTTGTATATTTGTTTGCCTCAAGTCTGCCTTCCTCCTTTGACTGTAAACACCAGAGCATCAAGCCCCATTTCAGACATGGTATTCCAATATTTGTTGGCTGAATATATTATTACATTTAATACCCATAATGTAATTTAAATGAATTAAAATTTTTAAGCATAAGAATGATTTCTTAAGGAGTAAATATAGAAGATTCATTGAGATTGAATAATAAGGTAATTTCTAATAATTCTCTTATAATTGGACATGGAACCAGGGTAGACATATGCTTTCAAGGGAAGTTGAATAAAAGGTAAGGTTAAGAGAGATGGATAATCTAGACTCAGTCTTTTTTTTTTTTTAATATTTGTTTATTTTAGATAGAGAGAGTGGTTGGGGGAGGAACAGAGGGAGAGGGAGAGAGGGAATCTCAAGCAGACCTCCCCCTCCCCTGAGTGCAGAACCTGAGGCAGGATCCCAGCACCCTGAGATCATGACCTGAGCTGAAATCAAGAGTCAGATGCTCAACCAGTTGAACCACCCAGGTGCCCCTTTTATTTTCTTTTTTTAAGATTTATTTATTTACTTGAAGGGGGGAAGGGGGAGAGGAAGAGGGGGAGAGAGAATCTAGGCTCAGTCTTAAGGTTTAAATTGAGATATGGCTCAAAAGTGGTGTGGAAAATAACAAAAAAGAAAAAACTGTTAAAAACAAATACAGCCAAGATAAAAAATTGTGTTAGAAAGAAAACAAGAGATAAGCAACTGGCTGGAGAACTAAAGCAACAAATTAGCTCTGTGGTCATAAACATGTAACTTTAGAGTTTTACAGAGAATTTACTGGAATTGTTATTTTACCCTCAAAGTTATGAAATACAAAACTTATACAAAAAATGAATAGAAAATATAGTTTTAGTATGGGTGGTAAAGACCAAAGGAGAAACAGTGATAAATACAGAATAAAAGCCATAGAAAGTTTCACTATAATTTATAATCTTAAAAAAAAAAAAAAGGCAAGAAAAAGGAAGGATACAAGAGGGGTTAATGGAATTTTGACCTGCTGTAATACTCTTCTTTTAGCTTTTATTTTTAAGTATTTATAGTGTACATTGTCAATTCTTTATGCTTTCAAAAAAAGTAATTATCAAGAATTTACTGCTTGGTTTTCTTTTCATTGTAATATGTCATTTGCTAAATAATAATTAAAACAAAATACTATTTAAAATATTTAGTTAACACAAATTCAAAGTAAAAATCTTTCCCTCAACTCTACCCCCAATCCTGAATGTTTTATTATTGCTATTTTCCATTTAGTTAAATGTTAGAAATAATTGTAATACATAACATTTTCTCATATATTACATTATTTATATCCTCAGCCTCCTGGAGATGACAGAGCAAAGCCATTGTTAACATTCAACATCATGAATTGTTTAAAATATTTTGCATGTGGCAACTCTTTTTGAACTTTTATAGCTTTTATTTTTTATTTATTTATTTATTTTTTTTTTTAAAAGATTTTATTTATTTATTTGAGAGACAGAGAATGAGAGAGAGGGGGGAGGGTCAGAAGGAGAAACAGACTCCCCGCCCAGCAGGGAGCCCGATGCGGGACTCGATCCCGGGACTCCAGCATCATGACCTGAGCCGAAGGCAGTCGCTCAACCAACTGAGCCACCCAGGCGCCCCTGAACTTTATAGCTTTTAAAGTGAAAAGTATCAGGTATAATACTAACTCTCTTTGGTAGGTAGATACGTTCTAGGTAGTTGGGTAGATCAACATCCCTGCCTGCTGTACATTTTAAAAATGATCTTGAAACCTATTATTTACTAAAGGGACAATAAATTGAGATAAATCAATTATCTGACATAACAGGTGCCTAGTAAAGTGTCTTGAGCATAATGGATTTTTAGTAAGTATTGATTTACATTAAATGATCAAGTGTTCTTGGTTCCTGTAACTCAGAGTCTTTGCCCTCTATGTGTTTGCTAACCCATAGATGTGTTTTAGGCTGATGTGGGCTGCTGACAGATACTAAAGAGTGGAAATGATTTTTCTTTCAACATCTGAGTAAGGGAATAGTTCTGAGGAATATGAGCTGAGCTAGGATCACCAGGGCAAAAATCAAAAGACAGAACAGAACTCATACTGAATGAGTATGACCTTTAATAGAACCAAGAAATAAGGTTGCCATTTAAAAGAATTCAAGAATATTCTACAGTACAAATCATTCAGAATAGGGATAGAAACATATATTAGAGGCTAGGGAAGTATTTTACAATCTGGCAGATTGACAGATTAAAGATAGCACAGTACTTAAGAGTAGAGGAAACAGCAAGGGAGTGGTTTGGGCTGTGACAATTCAGTGGAGAAGTCCTAGAAAGAGTCTAGGGGTATCATACTTTTTAGGTAAACAAATCAAGGTATAATGAATTAGAAATTTGGAGCAGCATTATAAATATGACTGTGTAGAAACAAAGGCCCATACCCAAGATTACAAACTCAAGGCAAGAGCAATGGAGGTCTTTATGAGGAAACAACCTCCTGCCAAATGCTGTATATGTATAAATGAAATGATACAGTATTTTTCTTTTTCTGTCTGACTTGTTTCACTTAACATAATACTCTCTAAGTCCATCCGTGTTGTTGCAAATGGCAAGATTCCATTCTTTTTAATGGCTGAGTAATATTCCATTGTGTGAGTGTGTAAACATATATATTGTGTGTATATATACACATATATATTCATCACATATGTATGTGTATATAGACACACATTCTTTATCCGTGTATCCATTCATCTGGTCATCTTTTAGTGGACACTTACTTTGCTTCCTTATCTTGGCTACTGTTAAGGATACTGCAGTGAACAAAGTGGTGCATATATTTCATTGGCTTGGTGGTTTTTTTGTTTGGTTGTTTTGCTTTGTTTTGGGTTTTTTTGGATAAATACCCAGAAAGGGAATAGCTAGATCATATAGTAGTTCTATTTTTAATCTTTTGAGAACCCTCCATACTGTTTTCCATAGTGGCTGTACCAATTTACATTCCCACCAGCAGAGCACAAGGGTTCCTATTTCTCCATATCCTCATCAACACTTGTTATTTTTGTGGATTCTTGTAAATCTCAAATTCTGTGAAAATTAGAAAGGTGTTTCTTAATTAGGGAAAAATAATGAATTGTTTTCAGTGTCTGAGATCTCTAATTTATGAAATATTCAAGACCAACGTGTTAATGGATTAAGAAGTTGACTTTTTTATAAGATTTGACCCATCAATCAGTGATTTTGAAGCAACAATTAGTTGAATTCCTGGGTGATTTCCCCAAGAAAATAAACAAACCTTGAGCTATCAGAGTTTTAGTAATTATTACAAAGCCCTCTGCCCCTGACAGCTCTTGTTTTTTTTTCCACTTAGTTATTAAACATATGTATTTTTTTTCTCCAGAAAATCTGGACCTTTCCAAAACATCTTTGGAACAGCTGCATTCTGTGTTTGTTACTTTGTATTTATAACATAAAATTTAGGTGGGCTCATTAATGCCGTTTAACATTTGCTGTATTAATAGTTACATTTGGTATATTTGATATAAAACAAAACTTCATTCCATACTTTTCATTAGACTTTTTACAATGTAGAAAAATATTTCCAAGTAGTCGAAAATTATAGTTTTCTAAACATACTTTATCATATACCATAAAAGAGATCTATATACTTTAATGAAAGCAAAATTTGACCTATATAGGAAAACTTCGGCCAAATCATTTTAAGATCAAATTGTTTTCACTTCTCCATGTCTTCTTATAAATTTCTGTTAGGAATACATTGTTTTTAATGATTGAATGGCAGATTAATTTCTCAAATTTCCAGAAGCATCATAAAATATCTAGAAGTATGCTATACTTACCTCTGATACATATTCTGTTGACACTATAAAAATCATGACTTACTCTGATCACTTTGTGTACTTCTAATAGCAGTGATACTCAAATGATACACTGATTTTCAAGTCTTTCATCACTGAACACTCTACTGTAAATTTATGTTTCTGAGCTTTATCTGTATTTAGCACATAGTAGTCAGGTGATGCATATTTCTTGAAATAATAAATAAATCTGAGAGATGGTCTAGGAAAGTAATAAATATAAAAAACATAGTAGGAAAGCCAGAAGGTGGTAAGAAGTGTGCTGGAAGTCTGTATAAACAAATTTAATGCTGGAAAATTGGGTACATTCAGCTGCCCTCTTTGAAACCAACATATAATTAGATACAGTTGTCTCTTAACATACTCAGTGGTTGAGCTTCTCACAGCTGAACTAAAATTGTTTAAATAAAATGAGACTCATTAACTTTTCTAATTGTTGTTTGTATGAAGACTTGAACTTTGCTTTTAAAAAGAAACTGCTCCATCTGCAGCTAGTAAAAAGTATCAGCTGGCAATGTTTAACCTTCATGAATCATCCATTTATTTTTCTTTCTCAAACCAGTGAGCGTTAGGGAGAGGAGATTCTATAAAAAAAAAAAAAAATTCAAATAATGTTTCTGGAACATTATTTTGTGCCTGTCTTCTGAGCCTATGCATACCAAAAGGAATAAATAGTTGCCTAGTTTGTATAAAGGTAAAAGTACATGCATCATGGGAATGTAACAGCTGCACAACTTTAGCCTTTCTTAGTTGTCAATAGAGAGGAAACAGATCATCAACACTTGAATGCTTCATTTTATAATGATGCTTCATATTGTACAGCTTTAAAAATGGCAAATGTCTCTTGACAAAGAAATTGTTTCATTGCTGCTAGCTGATAACAAACACAGGTTTTCCCTTAAGAGAAGTAAAGTAGCTGAAGTCTCAACTTGATTTTTAGAGTTTTAAGGTTAGTATAAACAATAATAAAAACATAGGGGAAATCTTCTTACTATTGGTTGAGATTCTGTAGAAAACAACTCATCGTGTCCCAGTCATTTTTGCATTTAATGGTACTTTTTTGAATTAAGCCGATTTCATAAATGGAGCTATTTTAGAAAATGTAAGTCTGCTAATTTTTTATTATTTGGCAATTACTTTTGTAATTTAATAAAAAATGTATTTGTTCCATGTTTTTCTTCTGACTTTAGTCATACTTACAGACTTTTCTTCTTAAGTGCAGATACTATTACAATTAAAATCCACTGGTGTAAGAGTTAAGAATTTCATCCTGGGAAAAACGGAGATTGGACTTATTCTCACATACAAAAGAAGGGTGGAGGTAGGTTTTGCAGGCAAGTGTAGAAGCTCCAGTATTATCAGAAGCCCATGTTCTGTCCAATTTTTCCCTCTGCCATCTTTAGTGGGAAGCTTCCAGACTGAAGTTACTTCATGGTTCAGTGGTTGTTGAACATCCAGTCATTGAGTCCAAAGTTCAGAATACAGGAATAAGAGAAAGTGGGAGAAGGGTTAACCTCTTCATAACAAAGAGACTACCTGGGAACTCTGTGCCACATTTCCACTAATTGTTCATAACTAACCTTGGAGAAATGGTACCATGCCCACACCTGCATTTAACGATGCCTCAGAAATAGTTTTCTATGAGGCACATAGCCTAGGGTTTTGCTACAAATGAAGAGGCAGTGAAAAAATTGGAGAGGCAATGAATTCACCAGCACACACCAAAAAAATCACAATTTTATACAACAACAATAGTTAAAAACAGTTAAAAATTTAATATAAAATTAAAATTGCTTTTTTAAAGATTTTTATTTATTCATGAGAGAGAGAGGCAGAGGGAGAAGCAGGCTCCCAAGGAGCAGGGAGCCCGATGCGGGACGTGATCCCAGGACGCCGGGATCAAGACCTGAGCCGAAGGCAGACGCTTAACCATCTGAGCCACCCAGGCGCCCTAAAATTTAAAATTTAAATCCAAACAAAAAATAAGACACAGAAATAAATCAAACTAAAAATGTGAAAAACCTTTAGTAGGAATTGATTAATATTTATTGAAAGGCATTGACATATAAATAAATAAATAAATAACAAACAAATAAAGTTCATTAATGGGAAAATGCTATACTTAAGCAATGTCAATTCTCAGTAAATTCAATTCTAATTAATACAATTCCAATAAGGATCTGAACACACTTTTCTTCAGGTGTGGCTGAGGAATGTGACAAGTTAATTAGAGAGTTGATATGAAAATGAAAGAAGACCAAGAAGAGTTAAGATATTCTTTGGGACAGGGCGCCTGGGTGGCTCAGTTGGTTAAACGACTGCCTTCGGTTCAGGTCATGATCCTGGAGTCCCGGGATCGAGTCCCGCATCGGGCTCCCTGCTCAGCAGGGAGTCTGCTTCTCCCTCTGACCCTCCTCCCTCTCATGCTCTCTGTCTCTCATTCTCTCTCTCGCAAATAAATAAAATCTTAAAAAACAAAATTAAAAAAAAAAGATACTCTTTGGGACAATGAACCTAAGTCATAGCTTATATTGAGTGATTATTAAGTTAGAGTAACAAAGGCATTGTGGTTTTGACAGAAGAAGAAACACATTTGCAAATGCAATATAATAGAAACCTCAAACACACATGCTATGTTTTTTTTAAGATTTATTTATTTTATTTGAGAGAAAGAGAGAGGGTGTGCAGGGTGGGGATGGGTAGAGGAGAGGGAGAGAGAAATTCAAGCAGACTCCACACTGAGTGTGGAGCCCATTGTGAGGCATGACTCTGAGATCATGACCTGAGCCCAAACCAAGGGTCAGATGCTTAACTGACTCCCCCATGCAGGCACCCTTGATTTTTAAAGAATTGCAACATAGAAGAGCTTGTACTGGAGATCAGTGGGTAAAAGGACTATCCAGTATATGATGCTGGAAAACTGTTTATCTGTATGGAGAAAAGTGAAATGAGATTTGTACTACACTATAATACATAAAATTTGTTTCTGATAGGTTATAAACATAAATGTTAAAAGCCAAGGTATGAAAACTTTTAAAAACCATGTAGGAGAGGGGCACCTGGGTGGCTCAGTTGGTTAAGCCTCTGACTCTTGATTACGGCTCAGGTCATGATCTCAGGATTGTGGTATTGAGCCCTGCATCAGGCTCCCAACTTGGCAGGGAGTCTGCTTAAGATTCTCTCTCTCCCCCTCTCCCTCTGCCCCTCTGCCCTCCACACACCCCCACACACTCTCTCTCTCTCAAATAAATAAATCTTAAAAAAAAAAAAACATATAAGAGATTATCCTTATGACTTAGAGGTAGGAAAGAACTTTTTAAACAAGTCCAGAAAAAGTGGAAAGAAAAACTGATAAACTACATTTAAATATATGAACTGTGCTTAGTCCAATGGTACCTTACAGAAACTGAAGAGACAAACTACATTTCTGGAAAAGATATTTATAACACATGTAATCATAAAAAGTATTTGTATTATATAAAGAATACTTTGAAATCCATAAGGAAAAAAAAAGACAATTTAATAGAAAAGTAGAAGATATGAATAGGCATTTTACAGAAAAGGAAAGATGAATTTTCCATAAATATGAGAAAGTATGTTTAGCCCCATTATTTTCAGAGACAATAAAATTAGAAGTACCTGAAATAATATTCTGTTCCCACTGGCAAACATTTGAAGACAATAATAAATGTTATGCAATGAAACGGAGTAACAGGGATTTTTATACTCTGCAGGTGAGGAGTGTAAACTGATTCAACCTTATTGGAAAGCGATTTGGTTCTGCAGGATTGCCTTAAAGATGTGCACAACCTCTGTCCCAGCAATTCTGCTCCTTGGTGAACACACCCAAGATAATATTATACATATACTCAAGGAAACATGTTCAAGAGTATTTCATTGCAGCAGTATTTTTAATATGAAGAAACTAGAATGAGTCCAAAAACATCAATTATCAAAGAGATGAATAAATAATTTGTATTTGGAAAGCAGGATGAACTACAATTGTAGGACTGAATCTCGAGAACATGATGTTAAATGATAAAAGCAGACCAAAGAAGAATTTACATGCTATGATTATGATATATTTTATGTTAGTTTTTTCACCATGCTGCACATTATATCCCCATGACTTATATGTTTTAAACTGAAAATTTATACCTTTTGACCACCTTCATCCATTTCACCCAGCCCCAACCCACACCTCTGGCAACCACCGATCTGTTCTGTGTATCTGTGAATTTGGGTTTATTTGTTTGTTTTTAGGTTCCACACGTAAGTTAGATCATATGGTATTTGTCTTTTTCTCTCTGACTTATTTCACTTAGCTGACAGCCTCAAGGTCCATCCATGTTGTCGCAAATGGTAAGATTTCCCTTTTCTTTTTTTAAAATATTTTATTTATTTATTTATTTGACAGAGAGAGACAGTGAGAGAGGGAACACAAGCAGGGGGAGTGGGAGAGGGAGAAGCAGGCTTCCCGCCGAGCTGGGAACCCGATGCGGGGCTTGATCCCAGGACCCTGGGACCATGACCTGAGCTGAAAGCAGACGCTTAACGACTGAGCCACCCAGGCGCCCCAAGGTTTCCCTTTTTATTTTTAATGACTGAATACTATGATTCCATTTTAGAAATGATTTTATAAAATCATAAGCAGGCAAAATTTAATAATATATTTCATTTACCATGTATGTGGTAAATTACAAGGAAAGACAAAGGAACGATTAACCAAAAATCCATGGTAATTTTCATATGAGGGTAGGATTTAAGTTAGAAGAGATTGATTATAGAAAGGCACAGAGAGAGCTTCAAAGTATTGATAAATAATATTTCTCAGGTTGGGAAATAGGCATGTGAATGTTCATTATATTTAAAAATAATATATGTATATTACTTTACAAATGATGTATCTTATAGTAAAACTGATTTTGTTACGTGCTAAGTCTATTTGATGGACTTTTCAGGAGAGTAATACATAAAGATATAAAAAAATCTGCTTATGTAATATATTCATGGTGAGGCCAGAATAAACATTTTATGGTACCAGGTATTAAGGAATGCTGATTTCTTTCCTGCATATTGCCAATGCGAAGTTCTTAACAACAGTTGTTCTTTGGAATTCATCACTTTCTAACATATATTTTAACAATACCTGGAGGACTTCCTTCAATTGAGACATGATGTATTATTCAGGCGTCTTTCATTGCAGTTGACAGCAACCCAGTGGAACTTAGGCAGAAAGGAAAATTTAGAAGCTGACAAAATTTTGCCAAAAAAGAACAGGAGTGCCAAAAACTCAAATCGAAAGAACAAAAACACAGGTATTTACAGTATTTTTTACTTCTGCATCTCTGCTTTCCTTTTTGCACACTAGCTTTTGAAACCAATAAGCTGGACAATTACTGTGGGCTGCTCAGGGCTCACATATTTTTCAGCTTTACTACGGCAATACACATTAAATCTGCATCTCTAATGGACCGCTTTCACAAACCCTTCGGCATTTCAGTTATTTGATTCCTTTGTGAAACAATTAATGAATTTTGAATGCCAAACATGTAGGAGACATGGGGAAAACAGGATGAAACTCTTTTTAGGAAGTTTATTGCTAAAAGAAGACATGAAGTATGTACTTCAATAACTATCAAATAAACAAAGTGTATATGTGGACTGCTGATATCATATAGAGCTGTAAACTATTGGACCCCGCCACGAAAATGATGAATATTCCACTCAGAGAAATATTGAGCTTTAACCAGTCTGGCTCAAATATTTGGAATTTTAAAAAGAGACTGGATTTTTTTAAAAAATCCATGTATTTGGGGCGCCTGGGTGGCTCAGTTGGTTAAGCGTCTGCCTTCAGCTCGGGTCATGATCCCAGAGTCCTGGGATCGAGCCCCACATCGGGCTCCCTGCTCAATGGCGAGCCTGCTTCTCCCTCTCCCACTCCCCTTGCTTGTGTTCCCTCTCTCGCTGTGTCTCTCTCTGTCAAATAAATAAATAAAATCTTAAAAAAAAAATCCACGTATTTAATTTGGACATACTAACTATACATACCATATTATAAAATAAGAATTCAAAAAAAAACAAAGAGCATACTTTCTAACAGAATTATAGTTAAAATAATTAAAGTGTTAATAGAGTCTAAAAACATATATGTATATACACATATCTATATCTAATTTATGCAAAACTCTATAAATCAGTTGTGAATAAATCACTCATGAGGAAAAAAAAGTATAGTCAATTTGCTTTTACATATGACATTTAATATTAGAATAGTCTTATCCAAGGTTGAAATTTTACCTGTGCTATTCATCCTATCTTATGTGTTTTTAAAAGCATCCTTTTAAAAAATGTGCACTTCCTTTCCCAACTGTTTGTCCCAATAGCTTTAATTTTTACCCTGCCATTATTCTATACTTTCCACTTTCTATCTAGAATAAAAAAATAACTAATAACCCACTCAACATCTGCTTTGGACACACCAATCTACTTGTCTCCCCGAAAAGACTGAAACTCACATGGTTTATCATTTTAACCATTTCCTTATTGGCACTCTACTCCCTGTCTCTGTGACCTTTAACACTTTTATTTACAATGGGTAATAATTTTAAGTCTTTATCTCACAGACTTTCATGGAAAATATCCAAGTTTTTTCTTTATCCCTTTACTCCCATTTCTGAGATGATCCATTTCCCTTGCCCAAGGTTACCAAAACTTTCTTTAATATATTCTTTTCATTTTTTTTCTTCCCTTTTGTGTACTTGTTCAAGGCCATCATAGTCTCACCTATATCCACACAGTCCTTATCCCTGGCTCCAATACCTCAGCTTTTATATCCACCCTGCACACGCTATAGCTTTTCTGCCTTGTAGATATTTTATTTTATTCTTTGAATGTGCCAGTCATATGTCATCATAGTATGGCTTTATAAGACAAATAGCCTTGTTCAGAAACTGTCCAATACCTTAGATCAAAGATGGTTTGAATAATGTTTAGTATTTTGGGGGTTATATTCTGGCTAAATTATATTTCTCAACCTGTGATACAGAGGAAATTCTTGATTCCAATTAGAATCAGGCCTCTATTCCTTAGAGTATTCCATTTCACCTCCCAGGGACTATTGACATATACCCCCAAGGATTTGATAATATAGGAAACATACTTTGTAAATGTCAATGCCCACCCAATCCTCTGAGTGTCAGTGGGGTCTACATTTCATTATCTGATCAGATATGAAGAACTCTGGACATCCTTACCACTTGGATAGAAGCATTACTTGAGGTCTTCTCCAAATCATATTAGGCTTTTGCAGCCAAATTCAAAAATAAAGGGGTGCAGGTGTGGAGAAAGGAGTAGAGTTCTCCTAATGTGGCTGAGTTGGTATTTTAGTTTGGGCCTTCATGGCAGAGACAAGGACACAGTTTTAAAAAGCAAATTACAGATTGTGTTATACTCCTTGTTAAGGTTGACCTATTCCACAGAAATTTCCAGAGAGTATATTCTGACTGAAACCCAGTAGGTTAATTATCCAGAATTGAGTAATCACATAGTGAAATCCTAATTTCTGCTTGAGATCAATCATAATCCACTTAAAATTTTGCAAATATGTTTAAATTATTTAAGTTTTGCTTATTCATTATTGATGGATGAGATGGGAGGGAAACAAGCAGTGGCCAAGTGATATCCTACTTAACAAATCATTAGAATGTTAGCATATCAGAGAGTAAGTTTATACCGAACTGGACAGTTCTTTCACTTTATACTAAAAGTGTTAATGCTATGGGTAAAAAGAAGAGAGTTTCTAATGATGACCTCACTTTTTATAGAACTGTAGCTGAAATAAAGTGAGTTTGCTCCTTAGTGAGTCACAGATAACACCAGGTGGAGTTGTCACACAAAGTAAACTTTATTTGCAGCATGTAAGGAGATCACATGGAATAACTTCCAAAGTGGTGACTCACTGAGAGAGGGTGAATGGGTACCTCTTGTTTAGAGTTAGGATGAATATTTAGATAAGGAAGCCTTGTCATCATATGTAGAGGTGGGCATTAAGGAAAAATGCCTATACATACATTGTATGTTATGTAAATGAAGCTGAGGCTCCCCCTTGGGTGGAGATTTTAGTATTATAATGAGGTAAAGGTAACTGTGGTCATCCAGGGGTCACCCCATGGTTCATCTACACAGGTACATGTAAGGGATTTAGCTCAAAATGTCTGAGTGGTCTGGGCTGGTGGGAGGTCTTATCAGGGCAGTTACTATCACCTGAGTGGTGGTTTTGAGTATCATTTGCCGGAGTGAAGATGTGAGCTGGAAAGAAGACTTAAGGAAAAATGTAAAACAAAGGTTAGCGCATCCAAGCAGGTAGGCAATAAAGGGCAGGTCTTGGAATCTACCTAGTGATAGAACTAGGGCACAACTTACCATGAAGGAATTCACAGAGAACTTTAAAATCATTATTGCAATAGAAAATAATATACTTTCCAAGTACATTAAATATCCCTAACTCGTCACATCTTAAAGTGAAAATACAGTTCCATATAGTATTAGTAATTGAAGAGATAATCTTTCTGGAAACAGAAATGACTTAATGACCTCTTTCAGAGTACATAAGATTTCTCCCTATTGGTTTATTTCTCTTTCCTTTACATTTTTTAAAAAAGTTTTTCTATGCCTTTGTTGTTTTCCTTTAGCAATCTAAGAGTACTAAAATAAGCAAAAATGTAGAAGAAAATGAAATGATACAGGAGACAGAATAACTAAAGGAAAAAACAGGAAAAATATAAAATGAATTATATACAAATAAGTACTTCAGGGCGCCTGGGTGCCTCAGTCGGTTAGGCGACTGCCTTCGGCTCAGGTCATGATCCTGGAGTCCCAGGATCGAGTCCCGCATCGGGCTCCCTGCTCGGCAGGGAGTCTGCTTCTCCCTCTGACCCTCCCCCCTCTCATGCTCTCTCTCTCTCATTCTCTCTCTCAAATAAATTAATAAAGGCTTTAAAAAAAATAAGTACTTCAGAGCAAGCTGGTCACAAATTAGGACAGATTCTTATTTTATTTATTTTATTTTTTTAAAGATTTTTTTTTTTATTTATTCATTTGAGACACAGACATACAGAGAGAGAGAGAGAGAGCATGAGCAGGGGGAGAGGCAGAGGGAGAGGGACAAGCAGGCTCCCTGCGGAGCCAGGAGCCCGATGCTGGGCTCGACCCCAGGACCCTGGGATCATGACCTGAGCCGAGGGCAGACGCTTAACCATCTGAGCTACCCAGAGACCCCAGATTCTTTATTTTCAAATGAAAAAATGAATCAGCAAATACTTAGCCAAGTTCCAAATAGAAACATTTCCTCTATCAAATAAAATTAGTCATAGTGAACTTAAGCTAAATACAAACTGTTAGAAGATTAATTGCTGAACTGTTACTCAACAGTTGATATCACACTTAATTTCTTACAGAGAAAGAAATATGTTTAAGACATTTATTATAAAAAATCAAGAGTATAAGAATAGTAATGCCTATATTTGTTAGAAGAAGAAATATCTGATGTTACAGAGATTATCAGTGTAAGGCCAGAAACTTAATAAAATGAGTATGTTGGGAGAAAGGGGCACAGAGATGTATGTGGCTTAACTGGGTTAAATTCTCACACACTGTTGCAGGTATGCACTACACAATATGCAAAGCTGATAATTCAAAATAAAATTATCTGAAGACATTGATGCATATGTGTTACACATTGAAGTAAAGATCAATTGTTAAAAGTGGTGGGGGACGGAACTTGGGTAGAATTGGATGGCAGAACAAAAAACATTGCACATTATAAATCTATTTTGTTTTGACCCTATGCATGTTTTTCTAATGAAAAATTTAAAATAAGTTAAATAAGGTAACAGAAAATATTGACACTTGTTTTCTATAAGGCTTGTAAGATGGATTTAAAGGCAACATTTATTAGTATTCTAACAAAGCATTGATTTTTGGAAGATAAGTCTTTGTAGTTCATTGTATGTGGACACGTTCAAGCTACCAAAGACTATTGGGATCTTGTCTGACCGATCCTATTGCAAAGTTAAAAGGATATCCACTGGCCTTTTCAACAGCATAATAATTATAAATACGTGTAAATCAATAAGTACATCGCAGGTACCACAGGAATCCATTGGTTGAGTTTGTGTGAGGCTATTGAACCACCTCATTATTTTAAAAATTGGTACACAGACAAAAGAAAAATCAAACTTCTATCCTGTTTTTAGTGCTTTATCATAGGATAGCCAAATTGTTCATTCGGGAAAGTTCTTATTTATAGACAAGTTTAGCTAACAAATGAAGAAGCATGATAAAATTAGAATATCATAATCTTGTAGCCTTTAAATGAATAATTAAATCTAAGCAATCTTCGACCATTAGGTGAAATTCAGATGGAAATTTTGTAAAGAGTGGATAGGAGCACCTGAACACATTATTTCAAATATATAAAAAAGAAATTGCATTTCTTGGGGCACCTGGGTGGCTCAGTCAGTTAAGCATCTGCCTTTGGCTCAGGTCATGATCTCAGGGCCCTGGGATTGAGCCCCACATCGGGCTCCCTGCTCGGCAGGGAGCCTGCTTCTCCCTCTCCCTCTGCCTCTTCCCCTGCTCCTGCTCTTTCTGTCTGTCTCTCTCACTCTCACTTTTTCTCTCAAATAAATAAATAAAATCTTTATAAAAAAAGAAATTGCATTTCTTGATGGGATATTATAGGAATTACCAAATTCTGTATATAAAGTATAAATTGTTAAAAATAGACTATTACTCAAATATTCATCAAGGCTCTAAAAGTAACTATAACAATTCTCAGGAAATACTAGAGTTAAACAGCCCAAGGGATGGAATTAGCAAATTCCAGAATATGATAAACTCTACAGGATACTAAAGTTAGTTATTCAAGAAATAATTTCCAAGACAAAATCGAAGGAGAATGATGTAGAATAAAAAAGA
>NC_138372.1:124545613-124557806 GCF_054177405.1 Leptonychotes weddellii
TCTTAATGTATGTTAGACATACATTATGGTTAAAACATATTTTCTTTAAAAAATTCCAGAAAACTGTAAGCGCCACTTCTTTGACTTGATGCTTTATTTATGAAATTTTAGCATGAATAGAGAATGTCGATTATATTTTGTAAGAATTGTAACATATGAGCCCAGTGATACAAGCCAACACAATAGAGAAAATAAACTGTAAGACTAATTGTAGGTCAACAATAAATACATACTGCTACAGGAAATCCGTAACACTTTCTGAGCAGTGTCAAGAAGGTGCTTTTCTATTGAATTTTTTTGAATATAGAAGTAATTTAAACTTGAATAGACAAACCCATAGAGGTTATCTGCTTCGGCTTCTGAACTTTCTCAGAAAAGCCATGCTTTACTCACTCTCAGGAATAACAATGCACTGTGATCAATGTCAGTTCTGTGATCTTTCCTTTCATATTTTGGTTCTCCAAGGAGAGACTATTCTTATGAATTTAAAAACCTGGGCTCTCTATTGTGTCGATTGTAGAGAGTTAGCTCAAGAAGGAAACTTATGATCAATTAGGAAATAATCATTTAGTCCTCAAAGAACGGTAGTACTGTGAAAATTAGCCAGCAAGAAAATTTACTGAGCTCCATAGAAATACAATTATTCCAGTAAGATTCAATTGGGTAATAAGAGTAATGAATCATTTTTATGTAATAGATACCTCTAAGAAGTGACACTGAAAGCTTCTCAATGGGTTTTAAAAAATAACTTAATTCTCACAGCATGCTTCCTTTATAAAGATACAGATTTGAAAAGTTGTTTCTAATTCTCTTTGAATGAGAACAGTGATATTTATGGAGAGTGTGAGGCTTTGTAAATCAGAGAAACTTAGATGCAAATTCTGACTTTGTCCTTTTATAACTACCATCTTGAGGTAAACCTCTTGGAACATTGGTACCTCTCCTACCAAATGAGAGGGGTTTTTTTGTTTGTTTGTTTTCTTGTTTTGTACTATTTCCTCTGACCCTTTTTGGTGATTCTTCCCCCTGCCTTAGGTAGTTTCCTCAAAGGCACAGCTGGTCAGTACTCTGTGGAATCATCCAGGGCACTCTTTGCCTCTCTTTCGAATTATCTTTCTCCTCTCTGGTGCTGTCCTTTGAACTCTGTCTTTATTTTCTGTTTGATTTTTTTATAGTACCCATTCTAATGGGTGTGAGGTTGTATCTCATTGTGGTTTTGTTGTGGAAAAATAAAAATCAGACCGGCGAGAGACAAAGTGACACTTGGAGAAGTAGGAGAACTGGGATTTATTTTACACCGGGGGACCCAGATGAGCTTGTGCTCGAAGTTCTGGGCCCCAGGCAACAGAGTTATAGGGCTTTTATAGGGGCTGCAGGCTGTCAGGTTCCAAGTCTATGCTGACTGCTGGTAGGTGAGTTTAAACTGGGGGAGCGGGGCTGCTTTAGGCAGGGACAGGAGTGTGGGGAGCCTGTGGAGGGAAGCCTGTTTATAGAAGCAGGAGAGGTTGGTTATCTCTTCCTCCCAGTAGGACTTCTGGTTATCTCTAGCTTATTGTTAGTAACTTTCCATCTTCTGGGGCCTCCTGGCCTGGGCCTGCTCTTGGTAATTTTCCTCTTTAGTTTTGACTTGTATTTCCCTAATGATGAGTGATGTTCAGCATCTTTTCATGTTCTTGTTGGCCATTTGTATATCTTCTTTGGAGAAACACCTGTTCTCCAGTGACTACGCCAGTCCTTTGCCCATTTTAAAACCCAGTTATTTGATTTTTCTATTGTTGAGTTGTAGATGATCTCTATGTATTCTGCATAGTAGCCCCTTATCAGATGCATCATTTGCATATATTGATTGTGCCCTTTGATACACAGAAGTTTGCAATTTTGATGAAGTCCCTCTTGTTTATTTTTATTTTTGTTTTTGTTTGTTGCCTGTACTTTGGGAGTCATATTTAAGAAGTCATTGCCAGGGGCGCCTGGGTGGCTCAGTTGGTTAAGAAGTCATTGCCAAACCCAATGTCAAGAAGGTTTTACCCTATGTTTTCTTCTAGGAGTTTTATAGTTTTAGGTCTTTAATTTAGGTCTTTGATCCATTTCAAGTCAATTTTTATATATGGTGTAAGGTAAGGATCCAACTTTATTTTTTTGTACATGGAATAGGAATTGTTTTAAAGAGAGTATGTGGCACCTGGCTAGCTCAGTCGGTAGAGCATGAGACTCTTAAAGAGAGTATGTGGATGTAAAGCACCGTCAGTATATGTCAGTTGTCAACTATTATTATTGTTTGTAGAAGGCATGGTTTCATGATTTCTTTTTAAATTTACATCCAGTACATTTTGGAACTCCTTCTGTATCTGCAGAATTCCCAATTTTAAAAGTCCTACCTCCCAACAGAAGGAGTCAAAATAAGTTCTAAGCCTACCAACTACCCTTTAAGATATTTTATCTTTGCCCAAAATAGCCAGAGTGTTTTTCACTTTTATTTACTGAGAATACAAACTGATTCTGGAAGGGTCACTGCTCATTGATAAAGTGAGGGAAATAAATCTTGACTTGATTGAGTTCAGAGTAACAAAATTACAGAAGGGGGTCCTGTAGTATTTAACGCAAAGGATGGTAGATTTGGATTGTAGGGTTGCTGCATGCTTTCTCCTCTCACATTTAATTCATTCTATACATCATCGATTCTTTTCCTTTAATCAAAGGCCGTCTACTTCATGAAGGAGTATCATAGATGGGGGGGTCTCTTTGATTCCGTGCTTAAGTGTTTTCATTGTTGACATTTTTCAGGCAATACTGCTGAAAACTGAGCCAATTACATGGTTTATCTACAAATATTAACCTGCAAATAAATTTTCTACCATCACTCAGACTTTACTGAGGGGGAGGTAAGTGAGGAAAAAGTTCCTTTTCACTTGAAATTGCTGACTATTCATGAAGTAACATAGGTAAAAGAGCACTTAACTTTCAAAGACATAATACTTTACTCTTCATCTGTATGCACATGAATATGTTATATAGGCATGTTTTACCTCTGTGGGACCAATAGTTATGGACCACCCAAAATATAATGTAGATCAATAGGCAATATTATCTATAAAAAAGACCTAAAAGTGTTGTTACTCCATGTAAAATATCCACTGCTTGTTAGTACTAGTCAAATAAAATATAGATTTACATATACGCAAACACCTAATATACATAGACATGTAAAATAGAATATAATCAAATTTAATCTCCAGTTTTTTTATTCCACTTTTTAAGATTATTAAATTCTTTCTCAGAAAAACTTTAATACTCGCATAAGAGAGAAGCACTTCAAGAATGGTAAAGTAAGGATCTTCCAAATCTACTCCTCCTTAAAAGCAGAAAGAACACTGAAAAATAATTGTCAAATCAACTTCTTCAGAATTCTGGAAATTAAACAGAGGACTACAAAAATTTGAGGTGTGCTTTATTTAAAGAAAAATAACTGATTGTCAGTAAGAACAGTAAGCTTTATTATGTTTTAACTTGTCTTCATTTCATCTTCTTCTCCCCTACTCTGTAGAAGCGTTGAAAACCAATAGTCTAACAACCTTGAAGGCTGTGAAAACCAGCAGTCTAGCAGGCAAAGGAGGGAAAACATGGATTTGGAGCTCCCACAAAAATCCTATCTCCCAAAAGTGTCACCAGTTGACCTGTCCAGCAGCTTTCTGAAAAATTCCCGTTCACAAGGCTTGTCTTTATGTGACCTAACTCATAGGTGCTTCACTGAGAAACCTATATCCATGACATTTGTCAAAGCTATCAGCAGCAATTGTTTATAACTGCAGCTGCCTGAGGCAGTGATGACAGTGAACCAAACAGAAGACTGGACAAACATCTTAAAAGGGAAGTCTGGGGAATATGATGTCTAGAGGATACTTTGAAATACTCCAACATATTCCTCTGGAGATAGAAAGCCTCATGGATGTGCAGGTGTGTGCCTGCCTAAAAAAGACTTAAAAAAGCCTTAATCTCTTATTTCTGTCTGACCTTGAGTTTCTGAACAATCAGGAAATGAAGGGTAAGGCCCAGTTGTAAATGCCAGAATGAAAAAGTGGGCCCCAGCCCCCACCTCCCACCCTCACCACCCCCACACACATCCTTGGTAAAACTGTGAGGCTTACTGTTTTAAAATATTGAGGGATGCCTGGGTGGCTCAGTTGGTTAAGCGACTGCTTTCGGCTCAGGTCATGATCCTGGAGTCCCGGGATCGAGTCCCACATCGGGCTCTCTGCTCAGCAGGGAGTCTGCTTCTCCCTCTGACCCTCCTCCCTCTCATCCTCTCTCTATCTCATTCTCTCTCTCAAATAAATAAATAAAAATTAAAAAAAATCTTTAAAAAAAAATATTGAAAGAAATTTGTATCCAACAATTAGTTGACCACTAGGGTAACCAAACACAGGCCTCAGTGGCCTCAATAACAAAGAATATACACTTTAAAGAATTAGTCTAGGAAGGTCACTAAAGAAACAACAAAAACAGTAAAACAGCAAAAATAGCAAATTCTGTAGAAGAGTTGCCACTTTATATTGTTTAAAATGTCTAGTTTTCTCAAAAAAAAAGTACAAAGCATGCAAAAATTAGGAAAGTGTATTTATACTCTGATCACATAAACAAATGGTCAATAGAAACTGTTCCTTAAGAAGCCTAGATGTTAGGCTTACTTGAGAAGGACTTTATGTCAGCTATTTTAAATATGTTTAAAAGACAAAGAGAAACTATGTCCAAAGAATTAAAGAAACAAATGAGAAATATGCCTTGCCAAAGAGAAAACTCTAATAAAAGAGAGATATATTACATAAAAAAGGAACTAGAAATTATGGAGTTGAAAAGTGCTACAATTGAGGGGCGCATGGGAGGCTCAGTTGGTTAAGCATCTGCCTTCAGCTAAGGTCATGTTCCCAGGGTCCTGGGATCAAGCCCCACATCAGGCTCCCTGTTCATCTGGTAGCCTGCTTCTCCCTCTCCCTCTGCCGCTCCCCCTGCTTGAGCTTTCTCTCTCTCTGTCTGTCAAATAAATAAATAAAATCTTAAAAAAAAAAAAAAGGCGCTACTATTGAAATAATAAAAAAAAAAATTTACCAGCGAGGTTAAAAAAGTTGAAATTGAAAAAAAAAAAAAAAAAAAAAACGGGGTGCCTGGGTGGCTCAGTTGGTTAAGCATCTGCTTTCTGCTCAGGTCATGATCCTGGGATCCTGGGATCAAGCCCAGCATCAGGCTTCCTGCTCAGCGGGGAGTTTGCCTCTCCCTCTCCCTCTGCCCCTCCTCCCGCTCATGCTGGAGCACTTGCTCTCTCTCTCTCTGTCAAATAAATAAATAAAATCTTTTAAAAAATCAGCAAACTTGAAGGTGGGCCAACTGAAGTTATTTAGTCTGAAGAGAACTTGTAAAAACAACAACAACAACAGAGACTCAGAGGTATGTTGAACACCATTTGACACTAACATAAACATAATTAAAATCCCAGAAGGAAAGGAGAGAAAGAGAAAGAGGCAGAAATAATATTCTAAGAAAAATTATCTAAAAATTTCCCAAATTCAAGGAAAACTATAATATACACATCCAAGAAACTCAATGAATTTCAACTGGGATAAAATCAAAGCTATCCAAACCTAGACATAGCCAAGCTGTTGAAATCCAGTGATCACTCCCCCCAACACTAGTAGAATGCACATAATTCTCAAGTGCACATAAAACATTCTTCAGGATAGGGGCGCCTCGGTGGCTCAGTTGGTTAAGCGGCTGCCTTCGGCTCAGGTCATGATTCTGGGGTCCTGGGATCGAGCCCCGCATCGGGCTCCCTGCTCCGCAGGAAGCCTGCTTCTCCCTCTCCCTCTGCCTGCCTCTCTGCCTACTTGTTCTCTCTCTCTCTATCTCTCTGTCAAATAAATAAATAAAATCTTAAAAAAAAAAAACATTCTTTAGGATATACTGTATGTTAGGCTGTAAAACAAGCCTCGATAAATTTAAAAGGATGGACATCTTAACAAAGTATGCTTTCCCACCATAATGGAATTAAATCAAAAATCAATAACAGAAGGAAATTTGGGAAATTTATAAGTGTGCAAAAATTGAACAACACATACCTAAATAACCAGAGGGTCAACAAGAAATCAGAAGGAAAATGAAAACACAATTTGAGATGAATGAAAGTGGCAATACAACATACCAAAACTTACGGAATCCAGCTAAAGCAGTGCTTAGGATGGAATCTGTACTGTTAATAGCTATGAAAAAATAAAAAGAAGAAGAAAAATCTAAAATCCAAAAACTAATTTTTCATTTTAAGGAGCTAGAAAAAATAAACCCAAGGGAGCAGAAAGAAGGAATTTATGTAGATTAGAATGGAAACATGAAATAGAAATAGGCAATAAAGAAAATTAATTAAACTAAAAGTTAAATCCTATCTCCCTTGGAAGAGAACAGAGTCTGAATTTGTATCAGATAGTATTATTTTACACACAGCCCTCTCAGTCTCTGAATTTTTTATAACCAGCAATACAGGGTAAATTTTGTCCTTAAGACTTGTAGTCATCGGTGCTGATTCTCTGACAAAATTAAATTTGTTTAGTGTCTTACTACTTTGCATTTTATAGGAATATTCTACTTAATTTTTATTTCTATAGTTCATCCACTCAACATTTGCATATTGAGCACCTACTATATGCCAAGAATTTTTCTTGACAATGGGTAAAATGAAGTATTTTACTTTCATTTCCTTTTTCTCAAATGTCTCTAAAAGCTAGTTACTCTTTGTGACCCCTGTAAATTCTTCTTATAACTGATGGCAATAGGGTTGTTTTCCTATTAGAAATATTTACACATTCTCAGAGCTTTTTGTCAATTCATGAACACATTGTGGAAAAATATACTCAATTCAAAAAATAAAACCATTTAAAGAGATACCATTGTTAATTTTGAAAAAGTTTTTTTTTTTTTTTTTTTAAGATTTTATTTATTTATTTGAGAGAGAGAGAGTGAGAGACAGAGAGCATGAGAGGGAGGAGGGTCAGAGAGAGAAACAGACTCCCCGCCGAGCAGGGAGCCCGATGTGGGACTCGATCCCAGGACTCCAGAATCATGACCTGAGCCGAAGGCAGTCGCTTAACCAACTGAGCCACCCAGGCGCCCCTAATTTTGAAAAAGTTTTAAGTGTAAATGAGTAAATTAGCACAGGTATAATTTGTGTAAACACACACATGCATGAGCACATATATGGACAACCAAACTAAAATCAATCACAAAACATTTATTTCAACCCATGTAGTTCTCAAATCTGGCAACGGTCCTTTGTTGATTAATTATTCAGGATGGAAGCCATACTCTCCTGCTTTCTTCATTACTCAATCTTGATTCAGCTTCATTTCCTTTTAAGGTTCATTGAGATTAATGATGCACTCCATTTAGCACAACAAAAGAATTCTAATTCTCTGTAAATTTGGAGTTTGTTCTCTTATGAATTGCACTCCTCTGGTAACTAGACAGACTTGAAATATGCTAGTTTTTGTTTGATGACATAAAGGCCAAAAGGAAAGGTCACAGTAGGACTACTTTTAATGAGTTATTAGATAAATACATTTTCTAGATAGTTTAATGTCATCATTAGGCTTCAGAGCCTAAGAAAAATCTTTAAATATGTATGTCAGCTCTCAATTATCTATGCTAATGGAAGGAACAGCAGTGTGTATAATGCAAAATAGATGAAAATATACACATATTTGACTTAGAGGACACCTGTGTCAGATGCTCAGAGAATAAGTAAAATTCAAATCACTCCTTCCTAGTGAGCTGTTTTTGTCATTACATAGTCCATGGTTTTGCTATACTTCTCCTTATATGCTCTTTTTTAGTCATAATGCTGAACATTATCCTCGTTCAAATTTAAATAATGGTGTAGCACAAACAAAGAAGTACATAGCCTCCTTTGTGTTTTCTAAATGACTTATGCCTACTTGAGTAGTTGAGAGAGATAACAATATTGTATTATAAAAAGCCTTTCATTACATTTGTTGGGCATAATGCAAGGAGTAAAGACCCCCAGAGAGTCAGGATAGATAAAGGTAGAAGAATTGAATAATACACTGAGGACCTACTAAGGGCCATGTATTTAGTGTAATTATTGCTAACAATTAATTCCAAAACCCTGATTCAGTGTTATCACTGTGTGCAAGATAATGTACTAGAAGCTGGGAATCCTATGGTGAGTTTAATGTGTATCAGGAAACACCCGTATCCAAGAGTAATCATGAGGGGCTCTTGGGTGGCTCAGTCCGTAAAGCATCTGACTCTTCATTTAGGCTCAGGTCATGATCTCTGAGTCATGAGATAGAGCCCTGGGTCTGGCTCTACACTCAGTAGGGAGTCTGCTTCCCTCCCTCTCCCTCTGCCCCTCCCCACCGCTCGTACTCACATGCATATGCACTCTCTCTCTCAAATAAATAAATAAATCTTAAAAAAGAGTAATCATGAATTACATAATCATGAATTACTTAATCATGAAATTCATAATTTATTATTCCAGAAAGGTAAATGTTGAGAGTTAGGGAAACAGGGAAAGAGTGCTTGCCTAGTATAAATAGGAAAGAGGGCAGAAAAGACCTCTGATTAAGTGGTATTTCACTGGTGACCAGACTAACAAGATGAAAAAAAAATTTAAGATGATGTGGGGAGATGACACAGAAAAGCTATATATGTGATGATCTAGAATCAAGATTGTAAGACATTTGAGTCACTCAAAGAATTAATTTCAATATTAGCTTTAAGCCTATAAAGTTGATAAAGTGTTGGGTTCACTGTTGCTTACTTCCAAGACCACAGTGAGAGCTGTTTCTGGGATGGTATTCCTGGCTTGGAGTGGAAGCCAGAATATACTCTAGAAACATGTCAATACAAACTTTTTTTTTTTTTTCTAAAATTTTCTTGAGTTCTGAAAGGAAAGAAATCCGTATCTTTTTTTTTTTTTTAAAGATTTTATTTATTTATTTATTGGAGAGCGAGTGAGAGAGAAACAGCATGAGAGAGGAGAGGGTCAGAGGGAGAAGCAGGCTCGATGTGGGACTCGATCCCAGGACCCTGGGATCATGACCTGAGCCAAAGGCAGTCGCTTAGCCAACTGAGCCACCCAGGCACCCAGAAATCCGTATCTTTAAATGTCCTGTAATTTGACACGATGTCTTTTCTCCATTTACTTACTACATTTACTTGAGCATCTAACTTTGTATTTACGTCTTTTATTTTATTTTTGACAAGAGCTTCCAAAATTATATAAACTTCAGTTTTGCCAAGCCCATATATCTGCCCTAGCTTTAAGTAAGCAGATAGCAAGTTGAACTCAAGATAACACAGCAATGACGAACAAATCGGTATGGCTAATTTGATGCATTCCATTTGGTTTTTCCAACTTTTAAGAGTGCTAGAGCCCATCACATTTAACTTCTTTCTCAGTGTGAATTATTGTAGTCCTTGTTTATACATTTAAGATAAACAGTACCAACAAGGATCACAGTTTTAAAGATAGCAAATATGGTTCCATTTGCTTAGAGAGATCAGGATTTTAAAATGGACTTTTCTCTTTGAAAATAACTTATTTATTATACAAGGTTCTGAATACTTTCCAGAATCTTGTGGATTGCAGAGTGCAAAGAGATTGATTAGAAAGGATCTTTGGGCTGGGGTGCCTGGGTGGCTCAGTTTGTTAAGTGTCTGACTCTTGATTTTGGCTCACGTCATGATCTCAGGGTCCTGAGATAAAGCCCTGCATCAGGCTACCCACTGGGCATGGAGCCTGCTTAAGATTCTGTCTTCCTCTGCCTCTCCCTCACCCCTCATGCTCTCTCTCTCTCTTTTTTTTTTTAGAGTTCTATGCACTTTATTTGCACTATTTCATTTAGTTTTCATAGCTATGAAAAACACAATTTTTATCTTCATTTTATAGGTGAAGAAATAGAGGTTAGATAATTTGTTCAAGGTCAATTACATATTTGCACAATGTATACAACTGAAATCTAAAGTACTAACTCCATCAAAAACTAACGATGTTTCTCTCTCTCTCTCTTAAAAAAAAAAAAAAAAAGGGATGATCGTTGAACTCTAAAACATTGGCACTAAAAAAATGGGGAAGACTTCCATAAAAGAAACAGGAAACTTGACTCTGGCTATTTTGGAGTGTTACTTATTTGGTTTCTCTTAAGAGAGAAAAAAAAATCAAATATTAAAGTTATAGATACAAGATTTTTTTCTCCCCACATCTTTTCAAATGTTTATCTTTGTTTTTCTTTAAGTTATTATTGTTAAATCTGTTGATAAGAAAAATGTAAAGAATCAAATAGAAAATAGCAAATGGACCTTAAAATTAGGAGAATATAGTGGGACATAATAGCTAGGTGTGTGGGCTCCAGAGCTAAGGTGCTTGAGTTCAAATTTGTGGTCAGTTGTGTAACCCTGAATGATTGACTTCTATCAATTTCTTAAGTAAAATGAAACTAATAATAGCCACTATCTTATAAAGTTGTTAAGAGAATTGTGATCATTTATGTAAACTTGATAGCTCTCAGCAAGCAAGAAGTACCCATTGAAAGCAGGCTGCGGCTATATTAGCACAAATTCACAGAAAATAGAATATTAACACACACTTTTATTATTAGTGATCAGTGGAATGTAAGTTAAAGTACTGGAATACTGTTTATTTTTTCTATCACATTGGCAAAAAATGATAATTATTTTAGCTAGTAGTGTTAATAGTATTGGGGTAACTTACTTATTCACATTTTCATAATGTCATAAATGCATATGATATTTTAAAAGGGCAATTTTATAGCAGATATCAAATTTTTACATTTAAATTAAATATAAATCCTTTCACCCTAGCAACAACACTTTAAAAAAATTTACGTGCCAAGAGTAAATATACATGGGTGGATAGCTGGGTACCTTTACAGCATTATTTGAAAGGAAAAAAGGAGATAATCTAAATAGCTGTCAGTACAATATTCATTAAACAAGTGTGTTAAGGCCAAACTATATCATATGTGCTTTCAAAAAAATTTAAGTAATTTTGAATATTTATGAAAATACACTGCCTATGCAAAGATTATATGAAGTAGGTACAATATCAAAGTCATTTTAAGTTTATTTTATCCTGTAAGCAAAAGTTTTAGTAGCAATTTGGATAAGTCATTTAAGTAGAAGAAAAAAACATAGGAACACCATTGGCTTATATATATTTTAGAATTGTAGAATAAGACCTTGCTAACTTAGAACACAATTACAATTATTAAAAGTTTAAAAGGACTGAATTATTAAAGTGAAAACAAAATAATTAACTTATATTTCTGTAATTTATCCATATTCAGTATTTGCAGAATACTTAATTTATTGCCACAATCTCAGTAATCTACATAGTACAACAGGTCTTGCTTTAGGAAACAAAAACAAAAACAAAAACCAGTATCAACCTATTTTTGGCACTATAGATATATTGATGTCTCTGTTACTTTTATTCACTCATTTAATGAATTACAACCTACAAATAATGTGCCAGACACTATTATCAACAACAACACAACAGGCAACAATCTTTCCCTTATGGAACTTGCATTATTGTTGAAAGAGGAGGTAGAATTAAACAAAATGCATTAATTAGACATTTAGTGGGCGAGGAGAGAGAAATATAGATGACACTTTTAGATTTCCTGAAAACAAAACCTGAAACAAGGATTTTGCACAGTAGTTTATTTGGAAGGTAATATAAGCAAGATGTGACAGAATGTATGAAGTGGGAAGGGAAAAACTTAATAAAATGTAGATTATTGAAGTTGATCATATAAACAAAAGAGGCTTGAACCCACAGATACCTCCAGAAGAGGAACAGACAGATTCCTAGAAATGTCCATCCAAAGAGTAGAGGTTGAAACATATCTCCATTCACTGTTGTTTGAGGAACATCCAGAAGACATATGGGGCAGGCTTCAGCTGTCAGTTTCACAACAGATAAGCTGAGGGAATGTACTAGCAGAGCACAAAAACGTCTGCCATTATGTTTGAGACTCATTTTCTTCCCCAGCTTATCAGGGAGCTAGCTTAATAAAGAGCTGACTCAGCCTAGGTTAAGCTCAGTAGGGAACAGAAGAGGATTGTCCACTTACCATGTTGTGGACATTGTTGAACTGATTAA
>NC_138372.1:124557906-124573488 GCF_054177405.1 Leptonychotes weddellii
GAAGAAGAAGAAGGTAGCGGGAGGGGAAGAATGAAGCGGGGGAAATCGGAGGGGTAGACGAACCATGAGAGACGATGGACTCTGAAAAACAAACTGAGGGTTCTAGAGGGGAGGGGGGTGGGAGGATGGGTTAGCCTGGTGGTGGGTATTGAGGAGGGCACATTCTGCATGGAGCACTGGGTGTTATGCACAAACAATGGATCATGGAACACTT
Source organism: Leptonychotes weddellii (assembly GCF_054177405.1). Taxonomy (NCBI): domain Eukaryota; kingdom Metazoa; phylum Chordata; class Mammalia; order Carnivora; family Phocidae; genus Leptonychotes; species Leptonychotes weddellii. The sequence goes on from NC_138372.1 coordinate 124,558,121, forward strand.
CATCTAAAACTAATGATGTAATGTATGGGGGTTAACATAAGAATAAAAAAAAAAAAGAGAGGAGGTTTTATTTTGTGTGTGTGTTTTTTTTTAAAGACTGCAGCAATAAATCCCCTCTTGTATGCTAATGAGAATATCCCAGTAGAGAGGGTGAAAATTTGATGAAATAGAGACCAAAGAGAGAATTGCTGGTGTGATGTGCTGAAACATCACCTGTTACTTAAGCTGGTGGTTTATCTGTTACTGAGTGAGGATTATGAAATACAAAGATTCACCAGATAGCCATCACAGTCTGGTACGAAGGGAAAGCTTAGAGGCTTACATTACATTGATACAGCACACTACCGCATTTGCTTACTTTTCCATAGTGCCTAATGGAGAGTAGGGCTGCAAAATTTCCCAAAAACTACACTTGGTGCTTCCACTGAATAGAGTGGTTAGGTCTGAAGACATCTCTTTTCTCTAGATGCTAGAAAGGTTAATATTCAAATTCCAGGAGTCAATAACAACTAAGGACAAAACTAAATTGAATTACTTCTTTTCTGGAAGTACACAAACTGACAATTTTCTGTTTCATGATACCTTACACTGTTTAATTAAATACATGCACAAAATAATGAAAACAGTTACTATGGCAATACATGGGTAATGCCTTTTTGCTTTTTTAGTGAGTGGGTAATTAACATATTAAAAAATAACTTTATTGTTAAATCAAATAAAAGAAAATCACCTTAGGAGAAATACTTTAGATGAATTCATTGTCATTTCTTCTAATTATCTTTATTTCAGTTCCTCTTTTACATTTTATATTATCGCAGTCATAGACACAATCGCAAATGTTTTTATTTTTCTATTTTTTTAAATTTAAAAAATTTTTAAAGGTTTTATTTATTTGTTTGACAGAAAGAGACACAGCGAGAGAGGGAACACAAGCAGGGGGAGCGGGAGAGGGAGAAGCAGGCTCTCCGTGAGCAGGAAGCCTGATGTGGGACTCGATCCCAGGACCCCGGGATCATGACCTGAGCCGAAGGCAGACGCTTAACGACTGAACCACCCAGGCTCCCTCACAAATGTTTTTAAAGTCACATTTATTTTAAACCACAGCAAGGACATATGGGAACATTCTTAGCACTTTTAGGCTCATATTAGGTCACCATATAGTTATTGAAAACATGAGTTTGTTTATTAACATCAGACAGATCCCTTTATTCCACAGGATTATTTTTTAAGAGACACTATGTGACAGATATTACATGGAGTCTTAAAGTTCCAGGTTTCGGTCTCATTTTTTCTTTTTTTGAAAAATTTTAATTGCAGTATAGTTCACATACAGTGTTATATTAGTTTCAGGTGTACAATAGAGTGATTTAACAGTTTCATATATTACTTAGTGCTCAGCAAGATAAGTGTACTCTTAATCTTCTTCACCTATTCACCCATCCCCCCACCTACCTCCCCTTTGGTAACTGTCTGTTCTCCCATTCTCATTTAATAATGAGCTTAAAGTCAAAGTGTGTTTTGAGAAGTTGATAGGGATGAGTACAGAGATTTAGACATGTGGAGATGGCTAAGTTGAAGTTGAAAAATCTAGAAAAAGGCAGTAGAATGTAATTACATTTCCAATGACCTCTGATCTGTTCGAGTTTATTAACATTTTATATGGAGTTTTGATACTCACTTTATGTTTGCACCTGTTTCATCTATTCTGATGCAAATTATTAAGCGATGACAATAATATAGGAAGAAAAATGTGGAAATGTTTGCATAAATCAGATACTGTTGATAAATCATGTAACTCACAGAATTAATGCAATAATGATTGTCACAGACTTCAATATTTTATTTTTCTTTAAAAATAAACTCTAATTTATTACTGCACAACTTACCTAACAATGCATTTTTTTAGGTGTCAACAGAGATGAATCTATAACTTGCACTGATAAAATGCCACAGGTAGCTAGATATATTATAGGATCATAAAATTTATTTCTGCTTATAAACATCCATATGCAATAACATCAAAATTTATTTACATAAGCTCGCTATAAATAATTTATTCTATAATGTTATATGCCACTCTCTAAAATCATATAGAATACAATTGAGATGTATTTTTCTAAAAAATAAACTATTTTGCCCTTGATTTTAACATGGCAAATCTTACCTAAGTGTAGTTTCAAATGACATTAATTGGCATATTACTTTAGGTTTTATTTTAATTCATTGTCTCAATTGCTAACTGGTCAACTTTACTTGCTTCCTCTGTAATGAGTTCAAGAATAAATGTTTCTTTTTCCTGGTAGAAACAGTTGGCTAAAAAACAACTAATATAGCCAGGACTTAATAAAATAAGAAAAAAATAAATATTACACGACAAGATCTAAGTGAATACATTTAGGGATATAAATGAGTAAATTAGAGATCTCTCTATATAATACATGAAAGATTGTGAAGAAAATCATTGTTTTAGGAGATACGCAAATTTAACCAAAAATACTTTAAAATTTGAGGGAATGGGAGGAAAACATTAAACTGGGCATTATGTCTTTTCTGAGACTTGGAAGAAACAGCATGACATATGAAAAGCACAATAATTCTGAGGGTCAAAAATTAAATAATTATACTTTGAGATGTTTAGATATCTAAAATTACTGTTCTTTTTTCTTGTATTCCAGATTTTGGCTATCAAGGAAACCCACTAACCCCAATTGATTATCTTATGTATCATGATCCCTAAAATGTTTTTTGTTGGGAGTAGGTCACAGATTGTCGGTTCTTCTGAGCCTGAAAAGGCTGTGTATGGCACACAGATCTACAAAATTACCCAAAGCTCTAAGTTGATACCTCTTAGGCAGCACAGAAAAGTGGAAATTATAGCTATTTAGGGTAATGGCTACTAGATCATGGTGTCACTAGGGACAAGAGAGAGTGTTAATCAATTAGAAAATTGCTCAATTTACATAATAATATAACTCATGCTGGCAAACAGAAGCTGATATTAGCTGTTGCTGTCCCTTACCCATTTTCCAGATACAAGTAAGTTCAGAGATCCAGACCCTATTGTTTAGAGTGTCTTTCTCTTGAGGAAAGTTCCTGTAATTCTGCTACATCTACACATAGGAAGTAATCATTTAAATTTTCCTGAAAGCAGTCTACAATCACTTGCTAGAATGGGTATGTACTAAGGAAGGAAGAATAGCCAGATTTTTTATATCTTTTAGATAAGAGTTTTGAATTGACACTAATAAAGACTCAAAGTGCCCTTGTAGTCTTTGACTTAAATAGGAGCTTATGTCTACCAGGTGATAAATGGAAAACTAATCCAAAACTATCCCAGAGCTAATCTATTCTGTGAGTATTTCTCCAGTTGGTTACCTATACTTAAAAGTTGGTGTAACCCTCATCTGTAGAATGAGGGTCAGTTCCCTACAGGCATTATGATAGAAGAGATGAAGTGGAAGTTTCTACAACTTGCCTTCACTCAAGTCAAGGTAGTAAACCACAAGAAATATGTTCACAAAAAATTGCAGACATTGGCTCCATCAACAAAAACTTGAAGAATGCAATTATGATAGAGTCCATCATATCAATTTACCTCTGTGATACTGATAAAAATCAGATGGATATGGCAGTTGGGTATAGAGTATTGCATGCCCAGCGAGGTTATAGCTCCACCATAGCTAATGTGATCAGCTATTGCAACAGATAAACAAAACTTCTGCCATTTGATTTACATGTCATGATTTGGCAAATGTTTTTCTTGATTCCAATAGGAAGAGAGAACCAAAACCAGTTAAGCTGTAATTGGAAAGCAGAGCTCCAATTTATTAGAGAGTTTCAGGGCTCTGTTAACTTCCCTTTATTTGTCAGAGTAGAGTCATAGACACCTTGATCATCTTAATATTCACCAGAACATCATATCAGTCCATTGTATTAATGATATTAGGTAATTGAATTCCATGAGCAGAAAGTATAAAATATGCTAGATGCTCTATTAGGAAATAATTACCATCTACCATCATCATTACTATCTATGGTAGATGGTAATTGAAGATTGAAGAACCTGTTACATTGGTGAATGTTTTAGGAGTTAAGTGGCTGCAGCATTAACAGCATCTTCCTTCTGAAATAAAGGACAATTTGTTATACTTCCTATCTCCATCAACTAAGGAACAATAATAAGGCATAATGGGCTTCTTTGGAGTTTGTAAGCAGCATACCTGGAAATTCTGTTCTGACTTAATTAACAAGTGAGACTGCCTGTTCAAATGTGATGCAGGGCAAGAGAAAGTTATACAGCAGGTCTAGTCTGTAAGTTTATCTTTAGCATATGTGAAGGTGCTAAAAGTGTCTGGGGTGGATAAGTCCCTGGTAAACACCAGTAGGTGCGTTGCAACGTGTACCTATAAGGTTCTGGAGACACACAAGTTTCCATTTGCAAAAGAGCTCTTATTATGTTACTCAGACCCAGACGATGTCAGTTGTTAACTTTAGGGACTAATGGACATTCTCAACATGTTTTAGGGTTGGGTGGGTATAGCAAAAATCCATGGTGTATTGGAAAAGGCATATCAAGCAGACCCAGGAAGCATGAATAAACATGTTGAGAGAAGTGTAGATTTCTATGGCACCTATCTATGTTGCACTGATAACTTTCCAGTTCAGCCTTATGATCTAATGGAGAGTTTCTTTTGAGTAAATGATGGAGAGGGAAAGGACTCAAACCTAGTTCATAGATATGTTACTGCGCTATTGGTGATAGCCAGAAATAATGAGCTATCCCATTACATCCCCTGACCTAACCCTAATACTAACTCTTTAAATACAGAACATAGATTGAAATACCCCCCCTGTCTCCCAATACCCTGAAGGAAAATCTTCCATTAGGTAGTGCTACAAGCAATAATCAGGGCCATCCAAACAATGAGTCCAAGCCTACAATAAGAAACTTAGCAGAATGAAGGTGTCTCATACTCCAAGAAGTCCTTTATTACCTAATGTAGATGGCAATGATGATCTATTAAGATCTGAGGTGATAAAAAAAAAAAAAAAGATCTGAGGTGATGTAAGGCACTATAATCCAAATCATTATTAAGACAATTTGAAATAAAGTTTTACGTGTTTTATTAAAAATGATGAACCTTACCTTGAGCTATTAGATGATAATATCTAATCATGATATCATGATTAATAAGATATTTATGTAAGTAAACAAGCAAAATGGAGAGATAAACTTTACAATTTTAATAGTATTTAAAGCCATTTGATAGTATTGTTTTATTACCTTATAAAAACTACTTAATGAAATATTTTATGCTGCTTTTGAGTCTAAGAGTTAAATATAGAGTGGAAGTTTGGAATTTTATGGAATTTGTTGATGTTTTTTCAATAATGAAATGTGTGAACTACTTTTTTCATGTCCTTTTAAAGAAATACGTGCTTGAGAAAGTGTAGGTTAAATTGAAAAACACTTTTTTGATAAAAACTGGATTTTATGGAAAAACTAAAAAAGTGAAACCATTAATAGTATTTCTGCTTTAACTGGAATTCAGAAAAAGAAAGAATGTAAAATCCAACAAAGAATAAGGGATTCTATCATAGGATTTCAGTTAGAATGACCAGTGAAATGCATCTACATCATTTATATGCAAGCTATTGCAGAGTCGCCCACATACATACTTAATGTAATTATTGGAAGGTAAAATGAGTATTATAATTTGTGAAGCTTGTCTCAATTAAATTTATCAATATTTGTTAGATACCTTTCCAGTCCTTATAGATATTAAAATCAAATATCAGAGTAAACAATATAGATCCATATTTTTTAAAATAATAAAGGTTAAATTACATTATAACTGATAAATAATAATATTATTTTGTTGACAAAATGTTACTGTTAATAAAGAGATTGATATAATTTGTATTTTCTCTCATACTGTAAAATTTCTACATATTTTTAAAAAATATAATACTGTTTATTTAACTTCAAAAATATTTCAGCATTCTAAACATACAAAAAAATAACAATGTTACAAATTGTGTTTAGTACAGAAGGTTCTTGAACTTTCATTGATGCAGTGGCTCTTCGCTTTGCTGACAGTGAAGAGTTCTATAGTTTGTTTAAAAACAAACAGTTTAAAACTACCGCACTTAACTAAAAAGGATCCAAACATTTCTCATGCCAGCTGACCCCCCCCCCTTTTCCACAGCTAAGAATGGCAGCAGAATGCTAGGTCACTATATACAGAAACAAGACAACCTGCAGCTAAATGGATGCCCACTGCAGTGTCCACAGGTCCAGCCTCACGGTGCATGCCCTGAGCTACAGCCCCTCCAAAAGGTATCTTCCCCACAGCCTCAACGCCAAGCAAGGAGCATCAAGAGTTTGTCTCGGTTGTTTTGTTCTTTTTACAAACTATAGATATGTATAGTTGATAACTCAGGATTTCTAGCCAATAACCATATCATTAACACCACTTTACAAATTAAAAAGAAGAACATGCCAGAAAGATCTTTAACTGCCTTGTCACACCAACAGCAAAATGCACAGAGTGAGGAGAACACGAGAGCCTTTTCATTTTAAAAATGTTTGGAAATATGTACAGCTTTTATACAGTTTCAGGGTGCTTGGACACCCATGGCCACTTCATGTAAACCACTGTACTTAGCATATGTGAAGGGGCTAAAAGTGTCTGGGGTGGATAAGCCCCTGGTAAACACCAGTAGGTGCGTTGCAACGTGTACCTATAAGGTTCTGGAGACACACAAGTTTTAGAGCACTTTGAGAAACTATAATATGACCATGACCCAATTGTGTAATTAACCCTACGAGGGCAACAGACACACCCCAAGTAAGAAGGGTGTCAATGATGGCGCTCCCTACTCTAAGGTATTCACAAGGAGACAGATCAACAGTTTTTTTATTCATCCTCCTCCTCCTCTTCTTCCTCCTCATCTTCTTCATCTTCCTCTTCCACCTTTTTCCAGGCAACTTTGGCCGGGACCCTTTGCGCTATCAAACTTTCCTTTAGATTTATAGTCAGCGACACCCTTCTCGTACTTCTCCTTCAGCTTTACTGCCTTATTGTTGTAAGGCTGCTTTTCACTGTCACTTAAGTTATTCCACATGTCACCCAGCTTCTTTGCCACATCTCCAATAGAGATACCAGGGTTTGTAGATTTGATCTTGGGGGCGGAATTCTGAACAGAACAGGAAGAATCCAGATGGTGGCCTTTTGGGGGCAGTAGGGTCCTTCTTCCTCTTGCCTCCCTTAGCTGGTCCATAATCTTTCATTTCCCGATCATAGCGCACTTTATCTGCCTTTGCTCTTTCATCACATTTAGACTTCTCTTTCCCAGACATTGTCTTCCACTTCTCAGAGCACTTCTTGGAAAATTCTGCAAAATTGACAGGGACCTTGGGGTTTTTCTTATGTTCCTCTCTGCACGTCTGAACAAAGAAGGCATAAGCAGACATCTTGCCCTTTGGTTTCTTGGGATCACCTTTAGCCATCCTGACCGTATTGCTCGCTAGTCTGGGCAGTGCAGAGCATGATGCACCAAAATTTCTATATTTTATATTTTGTTTTATACATATTAAGTCCTTGGAATATGTCTATAACATTTGTGTATAAATATACACATTAAGAGTATACAGAAGGAAAGTGTGATGACAGAAATTTGAAGATTCCTCCTTTTCCACTGTAGTTTAACTTTGATTTACACTGCCACACAGTGCTAAAAATAATTGCCTACTACAGGGAATCTGCACGGTGCCAAAGAATTTAGAAGAGAGTAAATATCTTTATCAGATTAACTTTAAATACATTTTAAAATATGCATAATAATTGTCTCTTTCCCTGTCCATAATGTTTGGCACTATGCATATTGATCTTAAGAATAATGAGATATCATAGATATCATATCACATATTTTTGGTATTTAAGTTTTTTTAATGAAGTATAATTGACATATAAAATTATGTTAGTTTCAGGTATATAACATAATGATTCACTATTTGTATACATTGCAAGCGATCATCACAATAAGTACAGCCACCATCCTCATATGAAGTTACAAAAAATTATTTTTCTTGTATTGAGAACTTTGAAGAAAGATCTCTCTCAACAACTTTCGAATATGCAATATAATGTTATTAACTATAATCATCATGCTGTACATTACATCTCCATGACTTATTTATTTTAAAACTGGAAGATTGTATCTCTTGATCTCTTTTGCTCATTTCACCCACCTTAGCTTTGAACTTATATATGGCCTTTATTATACTGAGGTACATTCTGTCCAAACCCAATTTGTTGAGAGTTTTTATCAATAAATGGATGTTGAATTTTGTCATATCATTTTTGTGCATCTACTGAAATGATCGTATGATTTTTATCCTTCATTTTGTTAAGTAATGTATTACGTTGATTGATTTGTGTTCATTGAACCACCCTTGCATCCCTGGACTGAATCCCACTTGATCATAGTGTATGATCCTTTGAATGTATTGCTGAATTTGATTTGCTATTATTTTGTTGATGATTTTTTCATCTATGTTCATCAGATATTTGGCCTGTAATTTTCATTCTTTTTTTCTGGTGTCCTTGTCTAGTTTTGGTATTAAGGTAATGCTGGCCTAGTAAAATGAATTTGGAAACATTCCTTCCTTTTCAATTTTTTGGAAGAGTTTGAGAAGGATAGATATTAAATTTTCTTTGGCTATTAGGTGGAATTCATCAGTGAAGCTGTCTGGTCCTGGATTTTTGTTTATTGGCAGGTTTTTGAATACCAATTCAATCTCCTTACAAGTAATCAGTCTATTCATAATTTCTGTTTTTTCATTATTCAGTCTTAGAAGATTGTATGCTTCTAAGAATTTATCCATTTCTTTTTGGTTGTCCAATTGATGGTAGTATCATAGTATTTTTAAAATATTCACAAGCTCAACGGTTCAGCTATATTATCAGGTCCAGGGGTTTAGACACTATTCTTATTCATAGTTTTCTTTAGAAAGATGTCCTGGCCACTTAGGAATTTCCCATGGCCCCACTTAAGAATGGGATTGTGAAGTGTGAGACAGGACAGAGGAAGCATGTTATAATAAGGACAACGAAAATCAGTGCTCTGGAAACTCAAAACCAATAGAGAGAACATTAGCCAATGAGGCAAGGTAAGACAAAGTACCAAGTTAGCTAAGCCTATTTCTAATATATCTGTTACATTCTCCTATTACTAGCTGAGTTTTCCTAACCAGACCCCAAATCTTTGGTTTTTAAGTGTCCCTTAGCCATTCAGGATTCCCTCTGGTGTAGTCTGCCTATATTTAATCCCTACATCGCCATGTCACAAATCAAAGTTATCTTGGCTGGGCTTCCGTCTCACTCTTCAGACTTATTGTCGGGGTAATGCTATCTCTTCAGGAGCTGAGTTTTAATTGGGTACATTCTATAGTGGACATAGTAGCTCTATCCTCACCTAGCTACCAGCTGGACAACATCAAGACATGCAAAAATATGGAGTCTCGAATAGTCCCCAACTCTTACTGTATGCTCTTTTCTTCAATAAAGTTCACCTTCATAGTGTTTTAAGTACGTGGAGTTCATGACTCTTTGGAGTTCATAGATATATAGCTATAAGATGGGAACTTTGGCACAACTGCCCCTAGAAGCTTTTTGGATCTGCTCATGCTTAGAATTACAGCTTTACATGAGTTGCATAAACCTCATATGCAATGTCTAGCACATAAGTAACGCAGCATTCCCAGACCAGCTGTTTGGGAAGGGGCTTTTATTATACCCTCATCAATTTGAGATTATTTAAATATGCTTTTCATACACTCGTTATAGATCACTACAACTTTGAAAAAGGAAAATCGTCCTGATCACATATTAGTAAGTTTGAGCTCCTCAGAAGAAATGGTCCATATAAATTGACTTTACATGCACAATATAAATGTACAGGTTTAAGCAGTAAAGTCCTGAAAAATCTCTGCATTTAGCTTAGATTGAGCAACAGATAATCAATAATTATATGCAAATGAATCTTTTATTCAATAGAACCGACCTGCATAACATTTTCAGTGCAAATCAGCAAGTACTACAGAATTAAAAACCCTTAGGGTACCTAGTGGTCAGAACATTTCTTGCATGCATGATGTCTCAAGGAAGTACATTTAGCCTGGTTATACCAGCAATTGCTATTTTGTACAAATGGCAAAAAAAAAAAAAAAAAAATCCATCCAATCACACTACACTTAATTTCACTTAATTTTAATCACAGTGTACTTACATGGACAGGTTTCTTTTAAACATTGATTTATTCTCTAAATGGAGAGGCATGGTTTTTTTTTAAGATCTAATGTTCCCCCCTGGTCACATTTGGGAGGCTTTCCAACAGCAAGGCACAATTGTTATTTAAGATATAACGTGCCTAACCAGTCCCATTTTGGAGCTGTTTCTGGCTGTACTGAGGCTCTTGCCTGCTTGACAAATAATGAACCCGTGCCAGAAAAATTGCATAAATTCCTTAATGTCTCTGTGTACTCTTCCAGAATTAAGCTGAGCTCTTGTTTTCTTCCTATTCTAATGAAAATGCTCAATGAAAGGGGCAACATTTTTATATACCTATATATATGTTTTCTTTTTGGTGCAGCAACCTACTTGGCTATTTATTTTGGGCATACTTGAAAAATTGATAGAATTCTGAATAGCAAAATCAAGCAAGTCAAAAGGCACAGATTAACTGGGTAAAGTGGTACTTGAGCTCTAGGTTTGCCTTATGAATGAAAAATTGACAAGCACAGTCTCTAGAGTAATAGTAGCTTTCCTAACTCTCAAAGTGGATGATGTCCATCTGGACAAGTGCAAAGCCCTGACATCATTGTACTTTATCTGTTTTAATAAACAGATTTTGTAGCTAAGGCTCCAAGGAAATTATTATTTTACCTCTCTTCCTACAGTTGTTAAATCATGCTCTAGTCTCTAGTATAGCATTAAAATAAAGATATAAGAGAAGATATTTATTTACTCTATTTGATTTTTTAATGTGATAATTTTTATGCAGTAAAATGCACAGATCTTAGGTTTTCAACTTGATTTTTGACAATTTTGTAAATCCATGTAAGTACTACTCAGTAGAGATATATATCATTTTCATCACCCAGAGATGTCCCTTTGTACCCCAATGCAGTCAATTCTCATCCACCTCAAACCCTAGCTCTAAGAGGTAACCACTTTATGATTTCTGCCACATGGATTAATTTTGTTGCTGTTGTTCTTAGAATTTAAAAATAGAAGTGGTTATGATGCATTATTTTCAGTCTCACTTCTTTCATTCACTTTAATAATTTTGAGATTAATCCATGTTGCTGCCATATATCAGTAGTTCATTCTTTTATATTATTATATGAATATACCAAAATATGTATTTATACAATATCCTGTTGATGGCTTTTTTCTTTTTCTTTTTGTACTATTTTTAATAAAGCTACTTTGTTGGCATATGTTTCATTTCTCTTAGGAAAATATTTAAACTGAAATTGTTGAAATGTTGGCCAGATATATGTTTAACTTTTTAAGAAATCACCAAAAATTTCTCTAGAATGGTGTTGTTAGGATGCCTGGGTGGCTCAGTTGGTTAAGTGGCTGCCTTCAGCTCAGGTCGTGGTCCCAGGGTCCTGGGATCGAGCCCCTCATCAGGCTCCCTGCTTCTCCCTCTGTCTGCTGCTCCCCCTGCTTCTACTCTCTCTGTCAAATAAGTAAATAAAATCTTAAAAAAAATGGTGTTATTTTATGTTTCCACCAGCAATATATAAACATTTAAGTTGCTTCAAATGTTTGCCAACATTTGCTAATGTCAGGATTTTTTATTTTAACCATTCTAGAGTTTGTGAAATGGTATCTTACTCTGATTTTTCATTTTACAGATGATTACTGTTATTGAAAACATTTTTATGTGCTTTTTGGCCATTTCTGTGTCTATTTTCATGAATGAAGTTTTTTAATCCCTTAGAAAGTTTAACAGGACAAATAATTTCAGCATAGTTTAATCAAATGTGCAGACACATATTTTAACAGAATGGGCAAATTGAGAATTTGATATTATCCACTGATATTTTTAAATACGTAGATGAGCCACATTTGAAAAGTAGAGTTTTATAAACTGTTTAGAATGCCATGGTGGAAAAATCCTGAAATTTGATTAAAAAGCTAGTACCAATGAGCCTGAAATGTTTTAGTCAATTACAACTACTTTTTTTTTTTTTCTATTTTGGTTTATGTGTCAAAAGTTCCATTTGAATATTTCTAGGCTATCAGGACCTATTTTCAGAATAATTTAAGTTATCTGAATAATATGTTTTCAGGATAAGTAAGATGCAAAACAAGCTAAAAATGTAAAGAAATCAGGCTACTTGAATTGTAGATAACTAATGAGTAGAAATCAATCAGAAGATGGTCTTGGGGGCATAATTAGGCAGTCATTGTAAAAAGTGCTTTCCTAAATGCAAGAGTTGAGGCCTGTGGTGCTTTAAATCCAGATGAAAGATGGCTCTAAAATTTTAAGTCTTAAAATATTTTGCTTAGTTTCTAATAGGGTGTAATTTACACTGATATATGTGCTCAGAAGTCAACAAAGAATATGAATTCAAGAACAATTATTTGGGCAATCTTGGGTCAAGCTGTATGAAATGAGACCTACCTTGGTTCGTGCAAGCTTTTCATCAACTGCCACCAAGTGCATATGGTAAAATGTGACATGCCATCTGCTAATTCTACCTCAGCCACATGATGCTTTTAGGTATCATGGTGAAGTTCTTTCATTGGTGTCTGGTTTCTATCCATAAAGTACATTATAAGTTAAATTACTACTAGGGATTTGTTATAAGATCTTTCCAAATACCATCATGAGATAGTGCAAAACCTTCCCATTGTGCAGGTGTTTGTTGGGACATTAGGCTGGAAATCAGAGAAGTCTGAGCCTTCTCATTTCTAGGAAAAGCAGAAAGGAGCACCTATCCTCTTGTTTTCTGTAGATAAGTAGAATTTTAGAATTTTAGAAATTTAAGAAAATTTAGAAAACTAAGGTTACATTTATCTTTGATTCTAACACACCTCTAGTCAGTGGATTTCTAGTTCTACTCAGTTTTACAGAGTTAGACTTTTAGACTAGTTTTCCAGTTTTTAAGAGCTTCTTTATATCTTGTAATTCCTGTGGTCAAAAACTCTGATCTACACCTGGGGTCAGTTTATAACTCAGAGGAGACACAATGTAACCATTTGATAAAGAAAGATTCTCCTCCAGAATTCAAAGATGCTAAACATAATTCCAAAGTATGGAATTGTCTTCAGGAAGTTGGTAGTCCATCCATTTCAGAACCCCAAGGCCCTCTTGGTCTTTAACTATCTGTGGAAGGCGTAGGTGGTGGTCATGATAAAGAACTCCACTGCTCCTAATGGACATCTATCTCTACCCAAGAAAGGAAGACAGGGAATCTGAGCCTGCATCTTTCTTTTCACACTGTGTCAAAGGGAAAGAGGGGGGTCTGGTCCCCTGTAACATCCAGATAGCTACTGAGAAAGTTCTGGAGATCTCAAGGTACATTCCCAATTTTCTCCAGGTAAACTAAAAGACATCCAGAGAAGAATGGCAGAGCATCTAAAACAATAAGTGATGATTATTGATAAAGTTCCGAGAATCCTTCCTATTGGTAAATAGCTCAAAACCATAAATGATCACCCTGTAAATTGTTTCTGGCAGTTTCTGCACAATCAATGAGGTTTTGATCAGATGTGTATATTAGGTCACAGTGGCGGCTACCATGCAGGAAAGACCACTAGGCATAATGGAGCTTCACTGGAAAAAAGTGTCCCAGGTCATCCATGAACAGCATAACAAACTTGCAATGTTCTGAAGGGTAGGTGGGGCCAGCACAGTATACCATTCCCCTTCACAAGGCTTGGAGCCAATGGACAGCCACACTCGTGGCCCACAGCCCCTGCATGCTTTTATCATAGCACTCTGACAAAGTCTAGGGGCACAGTGAGACTAAGACAGAATGCCTTAGCCAGCCTAACATGGAGAACCACTGGCTGCCAGTTGCCAAGCAATCCTGTTACCCTGTACCATAGTCCTTGGTTGGCCACCCTTGGCCATGTTGGCCTATACTCAGGAGACCCATGACACCAGCCTGAGCTCTCAGGCAGTTGGAAAGTGGGCAAGTCAGGCGGAATTTGCTGCAGTTTTATTCCAGATTTTTAAAATCTTTTTATTGCTGACATGAAGCAGTTCTTTATGTATTCAGGATCCGATCCTTCATCAAATATGCAATGCAAACATTTTATCTCATTCATCGGCTAGCCTATTCATTTGCCAAAGTGACATCAGCAGATATTTTAAGTTTGATGCTTTCTGGTTTTCAATTGTTCTTCTTTAATTGTTAGTGCTTTTGTGAAGCTAAGAAATCTACCTCAAGGTCACAAACATGTTTGGTTATGTTATCTTATAGAAGCTCTATAATCTTAGCTTTATTTATGTTCATGATTCACCGTGAATTGATTTTTGTCTTGGAAGTAAGTTAGAGTGTGAGATTTTTTTTTTTTCTATACAGATATCCAGGTGTTCCAGACCCATTTTTTGAAAAGGTGCTCCTTTTACTGTTGAATTGCCTTAGCAACTTTTATAAAAATCATGTGAATTTGAGTCTATTTCTGTATTCCATATTTCATTTCATTGATAGATTTCTTATCCTTACCCTAATGTACAATATCTCTATAACTCTATTTCTATTGCTTGTATTGAAATCAACTTGTTGACTCTCTCAACTTTGCTTAAATTGAAGACTACTTTAGGATATTTGCATTTTCAGGTAACTTCTTAAATCAATGTCAATTTCTACAGAGAAGATTTCTGAGTTTTGAATGAGATTGTTTTGAACCATTTTGGGAGAAAACAGACAATATTGGGTTTCCCAATCCATAATCATTGTATACCTGCCCATTTACTTAAGTTCTTTCTTAATTTCTCTTAATTTTTTTCCTTAATTCATTTACTAATATTTGCAGTATTAGTAAATGTGGTAAGAGAAGACATAGTTCTCTTATTCCATATCTTACAAGAAAAATACTCAATATTGTATAATAAAATATAAAATTATATTAATAAGGGCAGAGTCCACCTTGACCCAAAAGGAGGAAGTCTAAGACTGTTCTATCATTCATAACAATCCTAGCCAGATAATGTCTCTGTTCCATGCTAAAGTTTACCCAGATTTGCTTGCAGCCTACTATGGGGAAAAAAAAGAAGGAGGAGGAGGAGGAGGAGAAGGAGAAGGAGGAGGAGGAGGAGAAGAGGAGGAGGAGGAGGAG
>NC_138372.1:124573988-124604800 GCF_054177405.1 Leptonychotes weddellii
GAAGAAGAAGAAGAAGAAGAAGAAGAAGAAGAAGAAGAAGAAGAAGAAGAAGAAGAAAAGAAGAAGAAGGAAGAAGAAGAAGAGAAGAAGAAGAAGAAGAAGAAAGAAGAAGAAGAAAAGAAGAAGAAGGAAAAAGAAGAAGAAGAAAAGAAGAGGAAGAAGAAGAAGACGATGAAGAAGAAGATGAAGAAGAAGAAAAGAAGAAGAAGAAGACGAAGAAGAAGAAGAAGGAAGAAGAAGAAGAAGAAGAAGAAGAAGAAGAAGAAGAAGAAGAAGAAGAAGAAGAAGAAGAAGAAGAAACAGTAGAAGGAGAAGAAGAAGGAGACATTCTTTCTGCTAGGAGAAACTCAGAAACATTTTCTAGAGTAAGTTTGCACCATAACAATAGCAGCACCAGTAGTAGTGCCATATCTACAATGAGTCCTGGCTGGGTAGAATCCTCTGCTAGACACTGAGTATAGATTCTAGCCAAAGAGAAGACATGCTGTCTTCATTCTCAGTATTTCTAGTGTAAGTTGTACAAGTATGTAGAGGTGAGTTAGATACTGGAAATGGCTCAGCAAGGAATATTCAGAAACTGTAAGTTTATCCTCAAAACTAAATATGTCTTAATTTCGAGTAGTATATATAAAAAAAGCAAGAAGCACTAGTTCTTTGAAAGCCTCAAAGTTTTCATCTAGACTCTTGCGCATAATGAAGGTCCACTTTTCGGAAGATTACACTTGCCTATCTCTGTATTACAGTTTTCTCCCTGTTTTTTGCATGCTGATAGAGTCAGTATATGTATTAGTTTTCCACGGCTGCAGTGACAAAGTACCACAAATGAGCTAGCTAAAATAGCAGAAAGTTACTGTCTCTGGCTTTTTTGGAAGCTAGAAGTGCAAAATCAAGGTTTCAGTAGGACCATATTCCCTCTGAAACTTATGGGGGAAGAATCCTTCCTTCAGGATTCTGGTATTTACCAGTAACCCTTATTGTTCTCTGTTGTCACATGGCTGTATTCTCCCTATGTGCTTCTGTGTCTCTTTTCCTCCTCTTGTAAGACTCCAGTCATATTGGATTAGGGTTTTACTGAATATTTATCAATTATTTATGTTAATTAATCAATTACATCTGCAACAACCATACTTCCAAAAAAGATGCTATTCCAAGGTTAGGATTTCAGTTACTTTTTTGGGGAACTCAGTTCAACCCATAAAAGTATCTTTCAAAAATTACTCAGGAATAAAAGACAGCATGTCATCACAGAGAACACTAAGAATAGGTGATGTAGTCACACATAGTAGGTTCTGGTCCCAAGCTCAATTCACACCTTGGTATTGTGGCTTAACTGCTGTTAAGTAAGTAAGTGAGTAAGCAGGTCACTTAATGTTCTCTTTCCCTCACTTCCTCATCTATAAAAGAGAATAATAACATTACCACCTATCTCATAGGACTGTTGTGAAGAAAAAACAATTTGTTAATGTCGGTAAAATTGCATAGAACAGTGTCTGCCATATAATAAATGCTATGTTATCTATTCTTTAAGGGTTAAATTTTGGAGAAACCATCTCTTTACCTTTGATATCTGCCCTCCAACCAAAAAAGTTACCTTTGTTAATTTCAAAACAATGACAGTTAAAATCATTTACACTATTTCAAAAATTACTTATTAATATATTAACTTTTAAAAATAAAGACTTCCATGTGCTATTGTAAACTCTTTATTCAATAAATTGAGTACAATTATCACTTAGGGTTTGTATCTTAGTTAGCATAGCCCAAAGTGTTAAGTATTTAACACTAATAAAATGTAAATAGTTCTCTATAGGTGCATATGTGAAAACTATTTTCTTTTCCCATCTTTTATAGAACAAAATTCACAAGTTTAAATATATTCAACTAGATGTAGATTTGTTTCTACAGTGTTATGGAAATGACAAACTATACATGTTTTTCTAAGGTCAGAACATGAAATATCTGTGGAATTGTGGATTCAAAATAATACCTTCTATTTCTCGTGAAGTGACAGTTTGTCATATGGTAACATGATTGTGACTACTTCTGATTCAAAGAGCGAGTTGCCACTAGGAATTTAGAATTTGGCAACCACAGAAAATGTTGCCTAATGTTCTTTCCCTTCCCACACTGAAATTTTATCTTTACATGACTTTAAATGGTGATAAATATTCAGTAAATATGGAACAGGGTATTGTGGAAGGAATTGGGATAATCTATTGCTCGTCATGATGCTGTATTTTATCAGTGGTAATAGATGACCCCAAACTTTGAAGGCCTGAAGAAAGTGCGGATCTGTTTCTTTCTCTCAAACTCATACACTTTAAAATCTTTAGGAAGTGCTTTTATAGATAACATAAAGGCCACTCATATGTTTCTGTTTTTATCCCAAACTCAGTTCTGCATTTTATTAACACAGAAGTAAAAAGTGAACTTCCTTACTTACAAATTACAAAGGTCACTTTCTTTCTTTTTCTTTTTTTAAGATTTTTTTTTTTATTATTTGAGAGAGAGAGCCAGAGAGAGAGCACAAGCAGGAGGACCAACAGAGGGAGAGGAAGAAGCAGACTGAGCAGGGAGCCTGGCATGGGACTGGATCCCAGGACCCTG
Source organism: Leptonychotes weddellii (assembly GCF_054177405.1). Classification (NCBI taxonomy): domain Eukaryota; kingdom Metazoa; phylum Chordata; class Mammalia; order Carnivora; family Phocidae; genus Leptonychotes; species Leptonychotes weddellii. Next base: position 124,576,596 of record NC_138372.1, read on the forward strand.
GGATCATGATCTGAGCTAAAGGCAGATGCTTAACCCTGATTAAGCCACACAGGCACCCCTCAAAGTTAACTCTAAAACCTCTGATCCATTTATCATATATATTAAAAAAATATATATCATATGTATTTATACATCATATATAAAATATATATCACATATGTTTAATAAATATATATATCTAATATGTATTTTAAATGTATGTATCATATAAATACCCCTATTAAACACATATTGTTAGTGGGGATATTTATAAGTATAATCTGGTGATCTATTTAGTAGCTTTCAATGGAAAATATATTATGATTTGAATTACAGAGAGAAGCAATGACATAGTTATACAAGTTAGGTTTTGAAAATGCCAGTGAACATAACATGGGATGCCTAGCTTCCATATTATCTGTAAGTCTAAAGGAAAAATAAGCTTTGGAAATATGAAGAGTTTAAGTGTCTCATGAAAACAAAACTGTAAGTTATGAATTAGTTAATGATTACAATATAGGCAAATATTAAAGAAAACCTGAAGACAAAATATAAACCAGAAGTCAAGAAATTCTGAAAACACCTCAAAGCATTAAGACCCATTAAACTGTCCTCGGAAGCATGACAATTCTCTGAAATGCAATAAACTCCTACAAAATTTAGCAACATATTCATAGGAGGAGCATTCAACTAAATCAACCCTGAGAATTGGGGAATATCCATTCTGCTTTGCTATTACCTGTTATGTGTTACTTGGGGTAGCCCATCTGTTTGTAACAGATGCCTAATCCCATCACAGAGAATGGTATGCTCTATAGTCATCTGCGGTGGGAACAAGGGAAAGAAACAGTGAACTGGCTCTTTAGAAGTGGATTATTGTTCCCAAGAAAGCATCAGAAAAGGAAGGCAGCTTTGGTTTGTCCTCAGCATAATATTTTAGAAGATGCCTAAACCATTCTCTTATTTCCCTTGGTGCTGCATGGACCCAGCTTTCAAGTAGCATCTTTTGAAGGTACCTATTAATCAATCTTATTCTGATTCACTAGGTATGAGGGATAGTGAGGCTACTCTGTATGCTAGATCTGGAATTACTGGTGAAACACTCCAGCTGTGTTTGACATGAAGAATCAATATTCCACCTAAGCTCATTCTGTTCATGGCAAAAATGCTTTCATGACTTTCCTGACTGTATAAGATGCTTTTATGAAAATTACTAATATTGACTCAGTAGAAAAGGATACAAAAAGCCATTTGCTTAAGTATTTTGGCAATGTGCCCATGGAACATTTTGAAGAATACTATTAAATCCTTCCATTCTACTTCTTATTGCATTACAATTCAAAAATATATACAAACGCTCCCCGCTGCTTTATCAAGAATATGTGTTTATAACCATTTTACAGACGGTTGTTTAAAAATCTGTATAGAACACCTAGGAAGGGATTACCATTCAAAATATTTTGAACTTCTCCACTAAATTGCTGTGTGCTTTAAAATTGTCTTCAAAAGAGACAGGATGAATAGACCAAAGTAAATCGTGTTTGGAAGCCTGAAGTATGGCATGTGTTTGAGTTGATGCTATAGCAGGGAGCAAGAAAAGAAACAGAACATGAAGAAATAACTGAAATCTCAAAAAGCCTCAAAAGTCTAGAGATCAACATGCCAGGCCATTTATCCAACAAAAACTTTTGTGAACTCCTACTATGTGACTATAAATAGCCTAGAAATTAAATATAAACTCAGGAAGGCATCAGTTTCTCCTGACCTCTTAAAGCTTGCAGTCTAGTTAGGAAGGTCACTGTAAACAACTAACTTTAACAGAACCATGTGTGAGTGAGGCTATGAGAGCATTTTGTTATGCACTGTAGCTGAGGACACAAACATTACTTTTAAATTTTATATGTTTAGAAGTTTTATTAACTGTAAAGCCATTTTTGAAAAAAGCTTTGATTTCATTTGACATATTTCCTAAATACATGGGTATAATAGAAATATATTAAGACCATATACATCCAAGACAATTAAACCATTTACTAAGATGCATCATTTAAAAAATAGGACTATTTTTATTAACTCAACCTGACAAAACCCCAGCCTGACAACCTTTTATTGTGTACACTTTCTGGTCTGCAATTGTGCCTGGCTTACTGTAGATACTACATGTAATACTGGCTGAATGAATTTACAATTTGCATATGCTAGTAAATGAAAGTGGTGGCAAAAATGAAATCACAATATGAATATGATTTGGTTTCATATTTCAAAAATCCTCATTCAGGTTTCTGATAATTTCCTTTGTCTCAGATCATTTTAGCCTAAGTGTATTTGAAGACCACGTTTAAAAGATGAAAAAATACTTTTATTTAAAATTGAGGATTTTCCCCCCCTTCCTGATCAGATCTCTGTTTACGCTAATACAGCACCAATCAGGGAGGTAGAGGGCTTACATTGTAATTCTGTGCTACTACTTGGGAGATGAGCAAAATTCTCGAGGCATTTCTGTAAGAATGGTAAGAGAGCGTTCCATAAAGCTGACTTGTTTTGTGGTAACCTGCTTTTAGATTTCATGGCCTGAGATGCGTATAATGTGACAAATTAAGAGGGGAGCAGGAGCTTAAGTCAATAGTCCCAGATACTCATTTTTTTTGATGCCCTTAATAATAAAATAAAATTTAGAAATGGATGCTGGTATCCTGTATTAAAATTTTTTGAATGGGCCATTATTTCCAAATTCCCAGGATCATGGATTTATAGCTGAGAAAATCCAGAGAGGTTAAGTGAATTTTATGAATTCAATAGTTAATTAGTAGAAGAAATAGTGTAAGACTCAAGTCTCCTAATTTGGCCATAGTAATCCTCGAATTATTAGATTTCAGAGCATGATCTAATGATATTAAATATGAACAAAATCCACCCTCCAAGACATGCCCTTGCCTTGAATAAGCCCAAAGGGAAAGCATTACTCATGAACACCCATTTGTACATAAGAATCCACAGGAAGGAAGAGCTGTCTTAGGCTCCCAAGGAGAACAGTAAAGGTGATATTATTGAACATTTTCTGACGCTACATGTGAATTTCTCCTTTTACTTTTTGTTCATACCTAGACTGTCATCAGTTTTGTTGGAGTATTGACACCAAACAGCTGGACTTATTTTGGAAGCACCCGAGCATTCCTGTCAGGGTTTGTCTTTGTAACTGCATCTGCTCATGCCTACGTTTTAATTTAGTGGTGAGATTCTTGAGGCTGCTTTTCTTTCAAGCTGCTATTAACATTGTCCAGAGACTGAAAAACAAGATGTTTATTCATTAGCACTAAAAAAATTTTTTTTCAACTAAACACAGGCAAAATATTCTTTCATGTGTTAGCTTTTTAGATATAGAAAAGCACAAGGTAGACTCAAAGAAAATTTAGCTTGCTTTGGATGAAGCACAGTGTTTTGGAACTGACAGAGACATTTGAAAACATTTGATAGGAAGATTATCCTAAGGGAACAGTAATGCTCTAAATAAAATATCAATTGATTAATTCATGTGGAGATGATTGCATTTTTTTAAAGATTTTATTTATTTGAGAGAGAGAGAGAGAACACAAGCAGAGGGGGAAGGGTCAGAGGGAGAAGGAGAAGCAGATTCCCCGCTGAACAGGGAGCCTGATGTGGGGCTCAATCCCAGGACCCCAGGATCATGACCTGAGCCGAAGGCAGACGCTTATCCCACTGAGCCACCCAGGTGCCCCAAGATAATTGCAATTTTATCAGCAAATGCATCCTAATTGGTGTAATTCTAAAACTTTACAGAAAAAATCACGCGTGTATGCATGCACACATTCACACCCAATAGCTTTTTCAGTCCTTGCCGTTCAGGTTTGGAAGCCTCCTGCTATGGCCCCAGTCCTTCCCAAGGCCTGTAACAATCCTGTCCATTGTGCCAACTTCTCAGTGAATAGTATCTGAGGTTATTCTGCCATTTTTCTGATACCCAAAAGTGTCCCAGATTTTTCATTCAATACACATACATGTCCCTTTCTCTTTTTCTTTTCATCAACTGCTAGGATTTGTGTAATTCCTTAGTGGTTATATCTAGCCCCCCTGTTCTCCAGAGTCCCATTGTGAATCACAGGCTCCTTGGCCTGGACCCCAAAAACTGAGTGGGCTCTTGAAAGCTTTTAACTTGAAGGAATAGATCTTTTCTTGTTATTCACAACCACTGATGAGAATCCACCTATGTATTATTTATGGTTAAATTACAATATAATGTCACAAATTTATCTGATTTTCACTAATAACCAGTGTAATCATCTGTGTTCCATCTATTGTATGGAAAATTCTGTCTTAGATTTTGATGCTGACTGCAGAATCCACCTATGTATTATTTATGGTTAAATTACAATATAATGTCACAAATTTATCTGATTTTCACTAATAACCAGTGTAATCATCTGTGTTCCATCTATTGTATGGAAAATTCTGTCTTAGATTTTGATGCTGACTGAGAGCAAGTTTCTTCCTTTTTTTTTTTTTTTTCCTCCATGCAGGGAGGCTGCTGAAGTTACTTTATTTTATATAGTATTAGAATTAAGTGCTCCAAAAGAGATACATTTCTTAGATACATGTTTTTAGACAAAGAGTTAAATCTGTTGCCACTCAAAACAGATAGTCCTATATGTTGCAAATACTTCTCTCCTGAAGACATTTCATATTTTAATTTTACATCTTAAGATTCATTTTATACTTTGTATCTATGTGCTCTTTCTAAGGTTCATAAATGCTATTCTATTGCAAGTATTCAAACCATCTTTGTGCAAGGTTGCAAGTGTTAATGGTAAAATGACTAAATTATTCCAACAGACTTAAAGACATTGCAGCAATTGCAATCAGAGGTACATGATTCCTTGACCTTGAAGTTTTTTGCCCAGTGACAAAGGGAAACTACCGATCAGATTAAGGATTCTATCAGTTCTTTCAAGTCTTCTCCCTTTACTGTTCTTGTGGGACTTGTTCAGTATTTTTTCTGGCTGATTTCCTGCTTTCTCATCAGGGGTAAATAACCAGTAATAAACTTAGAACATGTCTGAGTACTTACTATAAAATGGAGAAATTTACCTGCCATACTATCATCTCTGTAAGCTCAGGTTTCACGCCTTCAGAGCTATTCTTATACTTTCATAAAACATTTTTATTAACTTTTTATAGAAGTATAACATGCAGAGAATAGAAGTACACAGATCATAATAACTGTATAAATCAATTACGTACTACAAAGTGAACAAATCTCTAACAACACATGAAGAAGTAGAGTATTACAGGAACCCCAGAGGGGGCTCTCTTACCACCTTTATTCTCTGCCCCCTAGTGTAAACTATCCTGAGATCCAGAACCTTAAATTATGTGGCTTGTTTTTGAATTTTATATGACCAGGGTTATATAAAATGTGCTTTTATATGTCTCCCCCACCTTTTTAAAAGAACTTGTCTGTGAGATTTATCCATGTATCCTTGTACAGTAGAAGTTTGTTAATTCTCAATACCCTAGCGTTACATTGTAGAAAGAAACCGCGTGTTATTCAGCCATTCTAAAGCTGATAGACTGTTTTATTTCTAGTTTTTGGCTATCATGAAATGTTCTGAAATGAACATCACTATACATGTCTTATAGGGAACATGCATAGCTATCTCTGTTGGGATACTCTTGAGTGAAAGTCTCAGATCCTGGAGTTATGTTCAACTTCAAAAGGCTAAGCCTTTGCACCAATTTGCACTCCCGGTCTCAGTGCTTAAGAGCTCCAGGTTCTTGAGCACCTGGGTGGCTCAGTTGGTTAAGCGACTGCCTTCGGCTCAGGTCATGATCCTGGAGTCCCGGGATCGAGTCCCATGTCGGGCTCCCTGCTCAGCAGGGAGTCTGCCTCTCTCTCTGACCCTCCCCCCTCTCATGCTCTCTATCTCATTCTCTCTCTCATATAAATAAATAAAATCTTTAAAAAAAAAAAAAGAGCTCCAGGTTCTTCATATCTGTTCTAAATCTTGGTATTATCTGACCTTTTTCTATTCCTGGAATAATATCTTATGGGATTAACTGACATTTCCCTAAATGAGTAATCACTTTAAGTACTTTTTCATGGGGCACCTGGGTGGCTCAGTTGGTTAAGCGTCTGCCTTCGGCTGAGGTCATGATCTCAGAGTCCTAGGATCAAGCCCTGCATCGGGCTCTCTGTTCATCGGTGAGTCTGCTTCTTCCACTCCCTCTGTGATCAATCTTGCTTTCGCTCTCTCTCAAATAAATAAATAAGGCTTTAAAAAATAAAAATAAATAATAAAATAAACACCTTTTCATGATTTTAGTCAATTCAGAACATCTTCTATGAAGTGCCTATTACAATTTTTATTCATTGTATAATGCTTTGATTTTCATCTTATTATTAATTTGTGAATTTTATGCAAACACACACCCTGGAAACATTTATTTTTTGGTCAGGTACATATTTTATGAATATTTCCTTCCACTCTATGCTTGTTTTTCACTCTGTCACTGTATTTTGTTGAGCAAAAACCCTTAATATTAATGTCCAATTTATTTTTTATTTATGATCAGTGCTTTTTGTTTAAAATTTCTTTGCCTACCCTGGAAAATAATGATAGTGTCTAATGTTTTAAAATGCTTATTATTTGCTGTTCACATTTAGATGTGCAATATACCAAGAATCTGTTTTTGTTTATGATATAAGATAAAGAAAAACTTTTTCTCATAAAAATATCAAATAGACCCAGCATATTGTATTCAGTATACCATTATTTCTCTATTGCATCACAGTGTCACTTTATTATATGCCAGGTGACCATCTACATATGACCATTCTGGACTCTCTATTTTGTTTCAATGATCCATTTTCCATCTTTGTAACAATACCATACGGTTTTAATTGTTTTATCTCCATATAGATTTTGCTAACTCCATCTCTGACACCCTGTAGAGTTCTTAGCTTTCATTCTTAGCTTTCATTCTTCTTCAGGATATATTTGGCCATTCTTTTCCCTTTCCTATTCCCTTTTTCTAGTCTATAAATTTCTTCTAAAAATTATATATGTTTTAATATTAGAATTAAATTTATTAAGCCAATAATTACAGTTCTTGCTGCTCTTATATCTTGATAAATTATATCAGTTAATTTTTTTTAAAGGCTTTAAATATACATCTTTTTGCCTAGGTGGTGAAAAGTATGTTTTCCTGGTGTATGTATTCCATTAGAAGATAGTTGGTCTCCTATATAAAATTTAGACCACTGGTAGTAGTTGAATGTAAGAGAGAACAAGTCCCGTGTGTGTGTGTGTGTCCACGTGCGTGTGCGTGTGTGAGAGATATAGAAAGTATAAATTCTTGAATAAATTGAAAACTAGACTATAGGCCTACCATATTCCAAAAATCAGTACATTAGGATTTTATTATCAATTAATGTCATAGTCCACTAATTTGGTTTATTAATAGTGGTCTTCTTTCACCTTACTTGATGGACTGATGAAATTACCAATTCTATGAAACAAAGAATAAATAAGTCCAAATTTTCCATTTTTAAAAGTGTTTTGATTTATCATTTTCTATTTATATAATTAAGGCAGTAACTATTAATTGAATAAATGGCTACAAACAGCAATAATAAAAAATTTATGTCTTATAGGGCTTTCAAACTATCAGATAAAAATGAAGTAGCTAGGGTACCTGGGTGGCTCAGTCAGTTAAGTGTCTGCCTTCAGCTCAGGTCATGATCCTGGGGTCCTGGGATTGAGCCCCACATCAAGTTCCTTGCTTAGTGGGGAATATACTTCTCCCTTTCCTTTTGGTCTTCCCCCCTGCTTGTGCTCTCGCTCTCTCTCTCAAATGAATAAATAAAAAATCTTTTAAAAAATTGAAGTAGATAAAACTCAGTACCTAATAAAACATTCCTACTAAATATAAATTCATATCCCTTTGCAAATCAGTCAACCATTTGGTAGATCATGGCAGACTACATTAGTTCACATGTCATTATTAGAGTAAAAGCATGTATACATTTTTAGATTCTAGAGATTTTTTTAAAAAATGAAATGTTATGGCTAAAACTATTAATCCTCACAGAATAAAATAGTCTTGGGTGCCTCGGTGGCTCAGTCGTTAAGCGTCTGCCTTCGGCTCAGGTCATGATCCCAGTGTCCTGGGATCGAGTCCCACATCGGGCTCCCTGCTTGGCAGGAAGCCTGCTTCTCCCTCTCCCACTCCCCCTGCTTGTGTTCCTGCTCTCGCTATCTCTCTCTCTGTCAAATAAATAAATAAAATCTTTTAAAAAAATAGTTTTTAATTATTTGGTTAATTAAGCTAAACTTTTGACTTTGGTTTTGATCAGAAATAGATTTATTTTGTTATTTTGGGAAAGAGCAATATTAGAAACAGTCAGATGAAATATACAAAATTAAAAAGCTTTTCACAAAAGACATGAATATTGCACATTATTTTTTAAAGTTCAGTCTAATGATCCATATGCCTAACCACATGAGCATACAAATCAGAGTTTTAAATATAGAACGATTGTTAATATATATGGATTTTTACATTAATGATCCTTGGCAAGCAGTGCATTGTCAAGGAGCCCATATATATGAGCAAAGAACCTAAAGGTTTGCTTTATACTCATGTGTTAGTCAGAGCCTGAAGTTCTGTTAAACTTTTACAGGTTTATGCACTCATAATTTTTCATAATGATTTTACTTAAAGAATATAATAACTTAGAGAAAGGATATTTTCCTTTTTCCTAGTTACTAGCAAATATGTCAAACTTTCTATTTTTTTTTTTATTCCTATAAGTCAAGTCAAACACAATGGACAAAGGACAGTAATGTGTTAATTCAAATATCTATGTCAACTACAAAAAAACGCTGCTTGTAACAGTTTATAATACACTTAAGTGCTTTTATATTATTTGTTATGATGGCCTCGAATCACTCCTTGAAAACAGCCAAATGATCATCTTTATATAACTTGACTGTATTGTATTTGATAGAGGAAGCACCAGAGGTTTTGGACTTTATCTTAGTTGAGTGTAAATATCAACCTTGTTACTTACTAACTGCATAATATAGGGTTTCTTCACCTCTCTGTCTCTTACTTTCTCTATGAAATAGGAATAGTGATCCTAATGATCTAGTTTAGAATGAAAGAAAATAATTAGTGCACAGCATTTAGCACAGTGTTTTGGCAAAGTAGGAAGTCAACAAACATTAGATCCATTACTCTTAATCATCCATTTATAGTTCAATCAAAAATTATATTCCAAACCTGAAGCTCACTAACATAGATGATAAACTTTAAACTTGACTTTAAATGGCTATAGAAAATATCACTAATGAAATATTGTTACTGATCATATTAGAAAAATTTTATGTGCTTACACTTTGTACAAACTAGGTTTTAGTTTGTTTTAACACTTTGTTATTTAGTAGGAAAATCCATTTTTTGGACAATATATCAAGACTTTGTACTCATTTTAATCTACCTAACTCTTTCCCCAAGATTTGTTATTATCCCCTAAATTGTTACAAAACTAGAAATTATCATTCCAATAGCACATGGGTATACTATGAAGATTTAATAAATTTATTAATCAATTCTATTTTTTCAACTAATTTTTTTAAAGATTTTATTTATTTATTTGACAGAGAGAGACCCAGTGAGAGAGGGAACACAAGCAGCGGGGAGTGGGAGAGGGGGAAGCAGGCTCCTCGCCGAGCAGGGAGCCCGATGTGGGACTCAATCCCAGGACCCTGGGACCATGACCTGAGCCGAAGGCAGTTGCTTAACGACTGAGCCACCCAGGCGCCCCTATTTTTTCAACTAATTTTAAGAATTGTTTGGAAAAAAGGAGTCCTGAACAATTATAAAGTCTATCTCAGAAAAATATGTGTAAAGTAAAATATTTATATGTGAAAGAATATTCTGTATGATACCATTATGTACTACTTATTGAAATGCTGAAATACATAATACTAACAATATGATGGAAATAATATTGGTTTTGTTCAGAATTTTAGTAAGTAGCTTAAATATTTTAATAATTATGTGTATACTGATAATCAACCTGATATAAAATGAAAGGTTTTATTAAGAATAAATATTACAGGTTTGGGGGCGCCTGGGTGGCTCAGTTGGTTAAGCGACTGCCTTCGGCTCAGGTCATGATCCTGGAGTCCCGGGATCGAGTCCCGCATCAGGCTCCCTGCTCAGCAGGGGGTCTGCTTCTCCCTCTGCCCTCTTCCCTCTCGTGCTCTCTGTCTCTCATTCTCTCTCTCTCAAATAAATAAATAAAATCGTTAAAAAAAAAAGAATAAATATTACAGGTTTGGAACATATAAAAGAAAAACTGGGGTTTAGAAAAATCATAAGTATATATGTATCAATGCTCATATATGAATATATATGTAAATAGTATATATATGTAGATGGATATATATGTAGGTAGATGTATGTAGATAGATAAGTCTAGTGTATATATGTAGATAGTGTATATATATATATATAGACGTATATACATGTAGATAGATGTAGATAGATATAATTTAATACAGCATGCATTATACATACTTACATGCATACTTTTTTTTTTAGTAGTCAGTGTGCTTTGTAATAAAACATTAGTTGACTGAAGGAGGTTGGGTTATATCCAGATGTAGGCCCTGAGTAAGAATTTGAGTGTAAGTGATTTGTTTGGGAGTTGATCCCAAGAAACCCTTAAGAGGAGTGAGAAAATGAGACAAGCAAAAGAAGAAAACTTACACAGGGTGTATTGTTAATAATGAAGTTATCTCTGTAGACAACTAGAGTTCAACACATCTAGGAATCTCTGGAAGACAGTACTGAACAATGATTAGTTATATCTGAGGGCCACAAAAATGAGTGTATTTGTACTTTAACTCCCTTTCATTATTCATTGAAAGCAGCAATGAAGGGTGCTAACTCCTAGGACTTCTGATCTACCCAATAAGTGAACCTAAAGGTAGCGAGCCCTGGAAGAGAAGGTGTTTGCTGTAAGACACTATCTGCAGGTACTAGAATAATGGTGAATACTGAGGGATATGGGAGGGACATTGAAAGTGTCCGTAACAAGAAGCAGTCAGTATGGTTGGCAGAATTCTAAAATGACCATCAAGAATTCCATCCCTTGTGGTGGATACTTTGTATAATTCCCTCATTTGAATGCACTCAGAATCTGTAAATATGACAGGTCTCACTTTATAGTTATGCTGTGTTACATGGCAAAAGGATTTCATGTAGGTAATTAAGATGACAAATCAGTTGAGTTGGAGTTAATCAAAAAGGACATAATCTGACTTAATCAGGTGGGATCCATTAAAAAGGAAAATATTCAAAGAATGAAATTTCCTCCTGCTTATTTTGAAGAAGATGGATGCTGCCACAGGTTTTATAGCTGTAAAGGACTGAATTTTGCTAACTAATAGAATGAGCTCATATGCGACTGCAGCCCTGGTCAATACCTTAACTTAAACCTGCAAGACCCCAAGCAGAGAACACAGTCACGTTGTACCTGGACTTCTGAACTACAGGTATTGTGAGATAATAAATTTGTGTTGTTGTAAGCTGCTAAATTTGTGGTAGTTTATGCAGCAATAGAATCTAAAATACCCATAGCCATATAACACATACACACATGTAAATCCTACATATTTGGTTTAAAAATTGCAGGTCTTACAGTTTATTTTTTTTTTCCAGCTCAGACTGATTTAAATGCCCCACTCACCAATTCTTTTTTTTTTTTAAAGATTTTATTTATTTATTTGAGACAGAGAGAATGAGAGAGAGAGAGCACATGAGAGGGGGGAGGGTCGGAGGGAGAAGCAGGCTCCCTGCCGAGCAGGGAGCCCGATGCGGGACTCGATCCCGGGACTCCAGGATCATGACCTGAGCCGAAGGCAGTCGCTTAACCAACTGAGCCACCCAGGCGCCCCCCACTCACCAATTCTTAAAGTCCATTTCACTTGTAATGTTTCTTTTATTGAACACATGCCCGTACCCTTGTCCAACTGTGGTAGTTTCCCAAACTCAACTTCTAAGTACTTAATCATTTCTCCAAGGTGAGAACCACTGTCTCTTTGCTGTAATATAAGTGTAGTTGTTTTGCCTTGATTGCCACTGTTTTATAAACTGCTGTCTACATCACCAAAATTCTAGCCACCATCCTCTCCACTGTAACATTTACCATCCTCCTCCTCTTCTTCTTAGTAAACACTTTCACTACTTCATTCTTTGTCCACATTGACCCAATAATCTATATGTACATTTACTCTCTTTACTTCAACGGCTAAACGTGTTAGTCCCTTCTCTGTCTAGCCCATCTAAATCTCCACAAAATGCTGCATGTAACACACATACCTACTCATATATCCATACTACACAGAAGAGATTATTGATGAATTATATTAATTAATCCAAAATAGGGGCGCCTGGGTGGCTCATTTGGTTAAGCGACTGCCTTCGGCTCAGGTCATGATCCTGGAGTCCCTGGATAGAGTCCCGCATTGGGCTCCCTGCTAGGCAGGGAACCTGCTTCTGCCTCTGACCCTCCCCCCTCTCATGTGCTCTCTCTCTCTCAAATAAATAAATAAAATCTTAAAAAAAATTAATCCAAAATATATTAATTAATATATCAATGTGTAGACATAAGAGGGGTGATTATATAAGAAAAAAAAAAAAAACTAATTCCTCTGAGCATCCAATTCACTTACTTTAACCTTCGCTCAGGAAAGAGGAAAGATGTATCAACATTGTTTCTAAAACCTTTGCAGAAAAACTAGATAGAATTTCCCAGATTGGGAAATGACAGAAGGCAGTAGTTGGAAGACTAAATGCAGAAACTTCCTTGAAAAATGGTTGGTTTTTGAACATGCAATAAGAATTTGGAGTTATTCACAAATTTTGTGGATATTCTGAGGAATGGATGACATAAACCCTTCTCTCATACAGAACCTCATAGAGAAAAACCACCTTAGAGGAGGATTTCACCTGGGGAAATTGGAACCTAGTCCCCAGGGCTCCAGGTCTCAGTAAAAATTCCCACTCCCTATGAACACTAGCTATAAGGCTTACCTTTTAAGATCATGTATGTAGTTAGCATATCAGCAGTGACCTTTGAAACAAGATAAAGGGAGCCCTAACCAGACTGGGATATACCTCATGGAAACTTAATTACCTTTGAAAGGGCTGGCTTCATAATGAATGGAAGGAGGAATCCCCACTATTCTAAGTGAGAAAAAAATTAGAACTATATTTGTTTATTTTTCATAGTTGAATAAAATTCATGTGCTTTTACAGCCATTCCTAGAAAGATAGATGATTGATAAGTCAATCACTTAGCAGATACATGGATAATTGATAGATGAGAGGTTAGGTGGTCAGGGAAGTTAAATAGGTAGATAGATTGAGAATTGATAAGTAGGTAGATGGATAGAGAAATCGATGGATGATAATTGATAGAATATGCAGTTAGATAATTTTCCTAATCATAAATATTTTAAAAATCCATGTAATGATTACAAGAATAAGGACATAAGCCCTTGGGCATCACTTTACCCATCACTGAATAGTGGTTACTTCAAAGATGACTCTTTAAAATTCTTAAACATATTTAACCACCCAAAGCTTCAGGCTAGATTGGGTAGGGAGTTCATAATTATACAAATTAGAAAGAGGCCAAAATGATGAAGTTAATGTCTTTCCCAAATGAAGAAAAAAGTTAGTCAACTACCACAAGGCTAGAAAGTAGTTAAGCTGCTAATTAACAATAGTCTTAAAATGTCTTTAATGCTGAAGACTCATTTAACTCTTACTGAGTGACTCTAGTTACATCAAGTCAGTTTTGCAGACACTGTGGGCAAAATAAAACATGATTTCAGCTCTTAACAATTGCACAGTCTAAAAGAATAATGAATACATGTGAACATATAGTTTCACCATAAGGCAGAATATAATCAAGGATTAAAATAAATGCAAATTAAATTATACAAAGTATACCAGTGTAAATATTTAATTGTGGCTGAAAAACTTCATAGTTGATTTGGCATAATAATGCTCAAAGAGCTCAACAATTAATTTAACCTCTATGATTTTAGGCAAATTACTTATCCTTTGTAAGCCTTAACTTCCTCATCTTGAACATGGTTTTAGGAATACCATCTATTGTGTGAGGTTTCAGGGAGGATTTAAAAAATAACCCGTGTAAAGCATTGAAATTTTAAGCTTAGTTAGTATTGTTAGGATTTGTATGACTGTATCTTAAACCATTTTATCAAAACCATGCAAGATATTTTGACAGAAGAAATATTTTTAGCAAGCAGTCTTGATTGTTCAATAGGAAAAGTTAAGAGGGCATAAGTTTCTATTTTAATAAAGTGTCAGTGGAAATAAAATAGATACAGTAAATATAACAGGTATTTCAGATTTTGAATAAAATTTTTAATTATTTTATTAATTATGCTTCATTTGTAAAAAGTAGAACTGTAAAAGTTACTGAGTACAACAACCCCAGGAAAAGCTGATGAACAGATGAAAGAAGTAAAGAAAAAGTTTAATGTGTGAAAGAAGAGGACAGTTTGACTTAGGTCAATAAAAGGGTTTTGATGACAAAAATGAATGGCCATTTTAATGATACTGGTGGAGGAATAAGGTGGGGAGGGTAGGTACACAGAAATGAAGATATGCAAATCATTGGATTAAAGAAAAAGCTGCGAGTAATATGCTAAAAAATGTTGTCAGTGAATTTTTTCTATTTCAGGCAATTTATGGAAAAGAAAAAAAAATTGAAAAAAATTTTAAAAAAATCCCTCAAAGAGACAAAAAAAGAAAAAAGTGGTATAAAACACCACTGAAGAGAAGGGTATGTAGGCACAACACATTCTTCTATCCACAAAATGCACCAAAATTCCTACAAGTTTTTTTTTTTTTTTTTAAACTACATCACATATAGTAAGACTGAGGAAAGCCTACTTTTTTAAAAAAATTAGATTGCATATAAGATTGAAGGAAGAAGAAATAACTTCATGCCAAAAAAAGTATAGTAAGTTTATTTGTGAGATTTTTCTACTCTCTCCACGCATAGCATTTTAAAAAAAAATTATAAGAATAAGCAAATTCAAAGACATGTACTCTGCTGAAAGCTAGATAAATATCTCTAATGGAACAGAAGTAGAATATTATTTGAGTTTGAAGTTACATGATTGCTGGGCGCTGGGCCTAGAATCTAGCAGAGATACTTAAGCTATTTCATTCTGTTGGATAACAGGAATTGAATGTTCTGCATGAAGTATGCAAATAGAACCAGAAAAGCTTTGTGAAACGTGGGGCATAGAATGAGTCTCCCACATCCATAGAATTGAGAATGAGTAAAACACTGGCATTGACCTGTGTCTGGATGCTCTGATGTGAGAGGACTAGGGAAAGTGGACACATTCTTCTAATGGAAACATGAGTCAAATTTCCCACTGACATTTGGTCTGCCTCCCTCCCTTCTTCCTTCCTTCCTACCTTCCTTCCTTCCTTTTTCTTTCTTTTCCTAAATCAGATATATTAACAAGGTACACACACATACTTTACCCATATAATACCTTCTTTGGGACTATTTCTTATGGAAGAATAGAAGATAAGTCAACAATTTCCTCTCTGTGTAAGTTTAAAAGAAGCAGAAAAAGAGAGAGGAAAGGGTATGGGGAGACAGAGAATCCACTCCAGACTGCTACAGCCAAGAACACAGGGTTCCCTTTCCCCCCAGTTCTCAATTATCCTGCCTGTACCTGAAGCTAAATCCCAGAGAGTACAACTGAGAAGTGGAGCTCAATTCTTCTGTCCAGTCCCCACTCAGGGAGTTAAGATCCTATCTTTCACCACTAGGTATTTCCCTATTATGAATACTGGGGCCCTAATTGCCTTTGGCCTACCTCTTGAGACAGTCATTCTATACCAAGAGAGGCAAGACCAGTGGCTTCCCATAGCCCATCAAGTGCTTAGCTCCTAGAATGTGGGTGTCACTCACTGAGAAGTTTGTCATTGTACCCATCCCAAGCTCCAGAGACTTGGTGAGGGCAGGGGTAGGGGAAAAGAAGCAGGCCATGAAATACATAGTTGGAAATCCCTTTCAAAGGCACTGTCTTCCAGCTTTGCACAGTGGCAGTATCGTAGCCAATGAGGTTTATCCGAGGAGCGATTATTGCTAATTCAAAGGCACTGTCTTTTTCTGCAACAGAGTTTGGGGAATTTGAAGCCTAAGTAGAGGTTGTGGTGGTGAAATGCAACTGGGAGGACATTTTAAGATGTAGGCTGAAGTATCAACTTACTACTATACAGGAAAGTGACTGACTGGGAGTGGGACACTGGGGAAGAACCCTACTGGGGTCAGAACAAATAACAAACACTGACCATAGAAACCATTCCATCAAAAGAGCCACAGTTTGATTGGGTTAGTTGGCAGAAAATCGATGCCCCAGGGCATTATTGAAACAATTGCACAATAACCTGGAAATTAGTGGAGTTTAACAGATGGGTGTGGTCAGGGAAAGAAAGGAAGGGAGCCCCACCTAACCACTGTTATCTCAAGGTGATTGTGGGTATGCCCAAAACGGTGCACCCCTGAGGACCGTATTTAGATTACCTCTGTGTGAAGGGAAACAGATGTTGTTAAAATAATTCAGTGAGTCACTAAAATAATAAACAAGAAAATATCAATAACAAGACTCAGAGGAATAGGGTACGAGTACCCAGAGTTGCTAAAATATATTATCTAAAATGTCTAGTTTCTAACAAAAAATTATGAGGCATGCTGGGAAAAAAGCAGGCAACAGAAACTTCTTACAAGAGTGACTAGATTTACCACAAAACAAAACAAAACAACAACAAAAAACCCAACACTTCAAAATGGCCATTCTAAACAGTTTACGGAATTAAAGGAAACCGTGAATTAATAAATAAATGAAAGTATGATGATAATGTCACATCAAATAGAGAATATCAATAAATAGAAATCATAAAATAGAACGCGAGAGGGGCGCCTGCTGGCTCAATCAGTTAAGCGTCTGACTCCTGATTTCTGCTCAGGTCATGATATCAAAGTTCCGAGATGGAGCCCCACGCTGGTGGACTCTGCTTGAGATTCTCTCTCTCCCATTCCCTTTGCCCTCCCCTCCCCCCCGCCCCGCAAAAAAAAAGAACACAGGAAATTCTGGAGTTGAAAAGAAAAAAGTGAAAAAGTATTTCACTAGGAGGGTTCATAAGTAGATACAAACTGACAGAAGAATAAAATAAGTGAAGTGAGAATAGATGGCTAGAGAGCATGCAAGCCAGAAAAGAGGGAAATAAGAATGAAAATAATTGAGAAGAGCCTCAGGAAAATTTGGGATACTGATTATCATATCGAAATACATGTAATGGTAGTATCAGAAAGAGAGGAGAGAAGGGAGAAGAAAAAAATATCGGAAAAATTACTGCTGAAAATCACCCAAATGTATTGAAAAATAATTTATATATCCGGGAAGCTCAACACATTCAAAGGAGGATAAGCTCAAAGAGATCTGCCTAAATGAAGACAAAATAGAAACTTTCTCAGATAAACAAAAGCTGAGAGAGTCTGTTACTAGCAGACTTGTCTTATGAGAAATATGAAAGGAAGTTCATCAGGCTGAAAACAATTGGCACCAGACAGTAATTCAAGTACACACACTCACAGAATGAGTGCCAATAAACATAATTATGTAGATAATTACAAAAGACAGCACGATTCCATGTTTCTTCACCTTTGTTCACTTGATTAATTTTTAAAAAAACAATTGCATAAAGCAATCTGAATAAAATTGAATAGGCTTATAAAAGTGTGGTTGACTAAGTAATGGCCCCTTGCCCAGATGTCCACAACTTGATCCCTGGAACCTATGAATATGTGCTTTCTTCTGCCTGAACAGTATGACAAAGATGGCATAAAGATAACACAAATCAGTGGAAAATCATGGATTATTCTGTGGGTGACACTCGGATAATAGACTATGCAAGCGCAAAATTAGATCAGATTATGACCTCATTCCATAACCAAAAATACACAGAAGTGATCATTAAAACATCTTGTGTATCTCTAACCCGTAACTCCTTTCTCTACATTTCTCTCTTTTCCAGCAGGTTTCTAGAAGAGACATATCCAAAGTCCTTCACAAAGACAACAAAATCTGTTATGTCTAGGGCATCTGGTGCTAACAGTAAACCAAATTTCTGAGGTTCTTGTTCACTTTCTCACTATTCCAGATATAGAAAAGCAGCTGTATTGGGGGAAGCATGTCTAAAAGATTCTGAGACAACATTTGACCGAAGCCATCTTTTGGAGAATTTTCTACTTGTACAAGTATGACAATTTTCTATTTGTACAACATTTGCAGAAGTCTTCAATTTTGTATTCCTACCAAACTTGGGGTTCATGGAAATGGATAGAAAGGCTGTGATTCATAATTAAAGGGGATACGTTGGATGACAGAAGTATAACGCCAAAAAATCTGAACCTTCTGGGTGAATGCGTTTCATCTAACTAGATGTAATTTAACAGGGACAAATGTTACATTCTGTTCTTAAGGCTTAATGATTTAAAAGCAGAAAAGCAGTCTGAGGAGAGTACAAAATATTAAGCTTTTATGTTGAACTTAGAAATATATGAGTCAGTAATATAATATGATCTTAGTTGATTCAAAAGTTAGTATGATCTTGTTTCATTAAAAGACAATGTATAGTCCAGAAGGAGTGAACTTTAAAGCTTATTCTACTCTTCTCTGGCAAGGGGATTTCTGAATACAATGGCTGCAGAAATACATTTGTTTTTAAGAGGCAAATTTTTAAAGAACAATAACATTTGAGTTAGCAGAATGCTGAGAGATAAAAAGCCATTGACTCAAAATATTTACCACCGTGTTCCAAGTACAACACTAGGCAATGTGCCAAGGAGGGAAACTATGAAAGGAATTGAGTGTGATATATTTTGTTATTGATCCCAATTATTTTTTTGCCTCTCCCTGTGAAATGATTATATTTCCTATTCCCTTTACTCCAGGATTGGCCATTTGGCTCTGAAAGTGACTTGTGCCAAGGACAAGTGCTACCCCTGAGCAGAAAATCCATGTGTGGTTCCTCCAATGTCTGTCTTTTTTTTTTCCTTTCAGCCATACTGTCCCTGAAGAGTCTGCTCTTTTTTTTTTTTTTTAAAGATTTTATTTATTTAATTGACAGAGACAGAGACAGCGAGAGAGGGAACACAAGCAGGGGGAGTGGGAGAGGGAGAAGCAGGCTTGCCGCGGGGCAGGGAACCCGACGCGGGACTCGATCCCAGGACTCTGGGATCATGACCTGAGCCGAAGGCAGACGCTTAACGACTGAGCCACCCAGGTGCCCCAAGAGTCTGCTCTTTTAATGAAGAGCCTGTGTATCAGAGCTTCTGCTACCCTGCAGCCACACTAACAGGTATCGTGTGAGAGAAATCAATCGTTGTACCTGCAGACACGGAGATTTGGGAGTTGTTTGTTATGACAACATAACCGAGTGAAATTTGACAATTGTTTTAAGTATGCTTAACTAGAACAAGACATTTAGGGAGAGCACTGTTCCCAATTATCTGAATGGGTGTCACATGGAAAAATTATTAGACTTTATTTCTGAGGTCCCAGCAAATGCCCTGGGCAAGGATTTGTAAGACAGGCGAGGATGTGCTACAGGAGTGAAAAGCCTGAAAGTGTCAGTAGTTGAACCCAACCCCAAATTATTTATTGCTCATAATACTTGTCAGTGCATGTCTTTGAGGGCCTTGCTTCCTGTGGCCATTCAGATACTCCTGCTGATAGAAATTCCTCCTATTTTGTAGATGCACCGTCTAAAACATGATCTTTTGGTCACCAGAACAGAAGAAGAGACAGTTGGGAAGTCATGCACTGACTCTTCTATGCATTGGCTCAGATGTGACACACGTCATTCCTGCCCACAGCTCATTAGCTGGGGTAGTCACATGGCCACATCCAGCTGTAGGGAGCTGGGGAATGGTGACCAGAGCATGCCATATTTGGTGAGCACTATGTCTCTGTCGTAGGAGTGGGTGGTATTGAAAGACATAGTTGAGCTATGTATATTAATGAACTTTATCATGATTATGGAAGACACTGATGTAGAACAGATTGTTGACATAAATTCCCTGAGGGAATGATCAAGAGGGTTTATGGCCATTAATAGGATATGTGACAGAAGGCATTTATGGGTCCAAATCTCTTCTAGTGTTTAAGCTATATAATCCTAAATTAGAAGATTTCATAAGTTTAAGTGAGTTTATCACAATATAAGCATCCTAAATTAATTTTAAGTGAATATTATAATAGGTAACAACAAAGTTTCACAGTGTACTTTATGATTACAATTACACTTTATCTAATTTTGTATGATTTTTGGGAAGACTTCTCATACTCTAAATTTTTCCTTTATTTGTAAACAATTCTAGTCTCATATTGACATGTACGTTCCAGATTATAAACAAAAGCTTCCTTTTCCTATCTTTGGAGACGATTTTAGAGCCAAAAATCTTTAAGATATTTTTGTGAGGTGAATCCTGGTTTTCTCTTTGGGTTTCAAATGCTGTTTATGGAGGAATTGACTGTATTGTATTCAATGGTTAAGATTTGCTGTCTAATTAGAAACACTGAAAGAATTCATCGATCTTAACCCAGGCCTATATAGAGTTAGAAGAAGTCCTTCATTTAATCATTTCCTCTTGTCTCAGTTAAAGACCAAATATTTTGATATTTCTTTTTTTTTTTTAAAGATTTATCCATTCATTTTAGAGAGAGAGAGAATGAGCGTGCAAGCGGGGGAGGAAGGAGGATGAGGTAGAAGAAGAGAGAAGGAATCTCAAACAGACTCCCCGTTGAGTGTGGAGCCCACCTGGGACCCAGTCCCAGGACCCTGAGCTCGTGACCTGAGCTGAAACCAAGAGTCAGATGCCCAACTGGTTGACTGAGCCATCCAGGCACCCCAGTAGACTAAATATTCTGAAGCAGAACATCTCTTCTTTATAGAGGCTAAAAGATTTGAATTAAGCAAATATGTCCAAGAAAAAATAGTGAAACTGATACACTTCTGTTATTAAAGGAAAGGATCATTCTGGAATTTATTGGACACCACAATATATCATTATACTTGGGTCAGAGTAAGATGCTATTTATCTACAAGATCAAGAGAATTTGTTTTAAAATATTTATTCTATCATCTTCTTAGGGAACATGAATATCAGTGCAATAAAAAAGAAACAGTTTTTACTTTTAAATCAAATGCTTTACTTATCAAATTTAATTAATCTAAAATGTTCAAATAGAAAGGATTATATTAAAGGTATAATAAAATTAATATGATAATGTTAATTATAAAAATACTTTTTGGTAATTTATTCTTACTTATACTGTTATCCATAAGATTCAATATGCCATGCCTTCTAAAAATTAAAGTCATTATAAAATATGATAAAACTTCTTACTTTAAGATTGAGTGAGGGCTAATTTTGTGAAGCCCTGAATAATAGTAAAGCAGAATTTACTGAGCCAAAGTGAATTGGAAGGTAAGGTCATTAAATGCTAAAATTTGAATTATCTGCAATCAATTTTGCTAAAATTCTATTTTAGTTAGTGGTCCACTTAGTACCCTTATTAGAGAAGATTTTAATCTCTACAATTTTAGCCATTGTAATGTGAGGAAACACCTATAAAATTAAGGTACCTCTTCACTTCCCAAAGCTGACATATTTGTAATAATGACATCATTAAGAATATTTTTCCCATTATGAATCACATGGTTTGTTAACAAAGATATAGACTGATCAGTATTAAAAAATAGAATGATATTTTATAAAGGCATAGTCATATTGTCTGTATCATATTATGTGTAACATAAATCATTGCACAGTTGAGTAGTATTCTGAGAATCAGGATGTAACAGTAATTTATGAGCTTACAGTGGACTTTCTGTGGTCAATAGCAAAAAAATAAAAATGAAGAGTCTAACTTTGGCTAATAGTTAACACTCATTCTTCAGAGGTGACAGAAGAGCTTTGTTTTTTAATGGTCCTTATTTCAGACATTATAACTGAAAAAACCTCTGCAACCATATGGTTATAGCACACTATATAAATGATGGCTGATTTATTTATTCCTTTGTTTATTTACCTATTAAGCATCCAAACTGGTCTGGTCACTGTGCTAAATCTGAGAGATAAAAAGGTACACAGAATGTCTAGCAAAACCAGGCTTTAAACAAAGGAAATGAATCAATTATGCTAAGTCTATGACAATTAATTTTGAAGAATTAACTGTTTTTGAGCAAACTAAAAACATAAACATCTAAACTATTTATGCTCTTTAAGCTTTTAAACAATGAGAGATGGTGAAAATCTTACTGACTGCAGCAATTGTGAGAAAGATACTTAAAAGACTTTATTTATTTGACAGAGAGAGACACAGCGAGAGAGGGAACAAAAGCAGGGGCAGAGGGAGAGGGAGAAGTGAGATAGATATTTAAAGTAAACATTTTCTTAATACATTACCACATTGAGAATAATACTAGTTTATTTTTTAGCCAATACATACAATGTATTGAGATAAACTTATGTTGACCTTAGATATTGTTTTAAAATCGGGGCGCCTGGGTGGCTCAGTTGGTTGGGCGACTGCCTTCGGCTCAGGTCATGATCCTGGAGTCCCTGGATCGAGTCCCGCATCGGGCTCCCTGCTCAGCAAGGAGCCTGCTTCTCCCTCTAACCCTACCCCCTCTCATGTACTCTCTCTCTCTCATTCTCGCTCTCTCAAACAAATAAATAAATCTTTAAAAAAAAAAAATAAAATAAAATAAAATAAAATCTAGTGTATGTCCAGGAAATAAAATTATCATTTGATTTCTTATGCTCTTGGAGTAAGAGCACAAAAATTCATAAAGTAAAATTTTCTTTAAAATACCTGGAACACTGCTAAATTTTTAGCCACATACACATGTATTATTTGCAAACATAAGTGACAAGCTTAAGAAAATACATATCTTTCTATCCAGTCTTGAAAGTGGACAAGGTTCACAATGGAAGGCAAAGAAAGGAGCTGGAGAGTTAGATCATAGGTGTCAAAGCAAAAATTGCACCAGATAAAGTTTAACAAGCAAGGAAGAATTTATTCAAGGTTATTGCAGTAAGGGAGAGGGACTAGAATGAAGTCTGAATTCAACTCTGTTGAAAGGAGGTTTTTAAACTCTGGGTTGAGAGGGAGACCACTAGCCCCTCATTTCCACTAATTTGTACTACCCAATGGAAAAGTAAGCTTTCTCCTATTGTTATGACAGAAGGTAGTTTTACCAATCGGAGCAAGCTGTAAATGAAATTAGACTCCTACCCTCCCAAAGAGAAAAGAGTTGGCTCCCAGGTCCCTAAAAAACATTCTTGAGTCATAAAACTGGCAAGAGGCCTTTCAGAAGACACTTCAAAGATTCAGAGAAATAATTTACAGGCATTAGGTAAATCCCTAAGAAAAGGAGAGTCAGATGTAGAGAGTCAGCAAGAAGATTATAAAGTTAGTCAATCTGAGGGGAACTTTAAGGCCCTCTTGGTCATAGGGCAGATTCAAATCTGAGTGATATTAATAATTAATTGTCTTTTAACAGTGAAATGACAATGATCGTTTTGATTCCAATATTGATTCTCTACATAATTACTTTTGTATCCTGTTAAGGCTGCCACTCCTGGGTGCATTTTATTACCAATCTATACATCTATATTGGAACTGCCAGCAATTTAGCCTCTTTGAGAAAACAGGTTTCCAATGTCAATCATTATTTTTCCCAAGCTGTCTTTGTGAATTTAGTCATTGTTTTAAATTATTTTATTTACTTATTTTTAAGCAACAATTTAAAAAGTTATCGATGCCTTAATATAAGTCACTGCACATGATAGGGAATTAAGTGTATAGGAGATAAAATCGAGTGCCAAAAGGAAAACTGGGAAATTAAGAACTTAAAAAGGAAATAGAATTTTTAAATTGTTAGATCATTCTTTCAGTTCCACCGAATCCTATCACTGTAATGGAACTTAAATGCTGTCTAGTCAATTATGTATCTAATGTAGGCAAAATGTAAAGCGGTGTCTACAAAATGTCCCTCCATGTAATGCTTAAAGAAGTCACTAGTGTCGCTAACCAATCTTTCTGGTTTTCTTACTTCAAGCTACCATATAGGTTTGAATTTCTCTGCACCTTTGAAGTTAGGCATGTCCATATATTTTGCTTTGGCCAATGAAATGTGAGAAATATAAGTGGTACTTGCCACTTTTGGATGAAAGCATGTAAGAGATGCATAATTTTCCATCATTTTATTCCTCTGCTGAGGAAATCATTACAGCATGTGTTGATGTAGAGGCTTTATCTGCCTACATTTTAAGTGCTAAAGGCAAGCAGACGTCCCTGCCAGCCAGCCTTGCCTGTGTAGTTATAAAACTTGTTTTACACCAATGAGATTCTGTGGTTGTTTGTTATTGCATTATTACTTAGTCTATCAGTTAATACCTTTGATGTCTGACCGTTTTATAGATTCTACTTAACTTTGTGTTTTTGAAAGTTAGACATTGGGACACAATGCCTGTGTCCTGAAAGGAATAATCCATCTGGTGTGTCAGATTGGCCCTTCATAGTGAGTCTGTAGGCGCTTGTGCCAAATCCAAGCCATCAGGTTAGAAAACATCTTTTTCCTGATCAGTCACCCTTTAGAGTTTATAGTGTTCATTCATTCTGGAAGAATTTGATCATAAACACTCAGGTTTCTTATGAAAGATTTTCTTAACTTCAAATCCCATAAAACAAGGGTTGTATCATTACTCTTGCCTCTCTCAGAAGGCCATTGCTTTCCTTATTCAAATCATCTTTTTTCTCTGTGTTCAAATGAATCTTGGAGAATGACAGCTGTAATAAAATTACAGAAGACTTAGTTTCAATCTTTGAATACCATAATGGAGCATTCTTATTTCACATTTGCCTAGTAAAGAGGAACATTCACATGATCCTTCCCCATAGTAAAGAAAACCTTCCCAAAGGTGGATAGTTTTTTTCTCCTTTGCAGCAGTAAAATTAAAAAAAAAAAAATTCTATGTCAAACAGCTGTAATATAGCACCCATCTAGCTAAAGGTATTATCAGGAGTATTTTGCATTATACCATCCGGGATTATTCCAGAAAATAATTATCTTGGCAAAATCATGAAGATAGAATTTGTACTAAAAAAAAAAAAATCCTTACCATATCAAATATTCTCACGACAGAAATCTCACATCTTCCTAAGGCCATTTTTTTAAATGTTATTTTTAGACAATATAGATTATTTAATGTAAATAAACACTAATCAATAACAAGAGCTAAAGAGCAATAGCGACATGAAATGTTAATACTAGGTAAAGATAGGCAAAGAAAACACAAAGCAAAAACATGAAAGAAAATAATACGTAACAAATTTTGTTTTATCATTTGAACCCAATATTAAGTAGTTCCAAGTACCAATTTGATTTATAATGTTTGATTTTTAAAAATCTATTAACCTTACTATCTGGCCATGTGGATGAGGATTTTAGAAAAAAATGAGGCACAAGGTAAGTCATGCACTTAATAGTGGAAAAAAAAGTGAGAAAACAAGAGTATAAAGATAATTACAAGTAAAGAACAAATATATAAACATCTAACATAAGGAGAAACCAAAGATTTTTAGCCAAACAATAAAACATTAAAATACAATCCCCTCACTGCTCAATTCCACAAAGTACTTGCAAAGACTGAGAAATTTCAAGCTCTGCTGCTTTTTACAGAAGTCATACAGCCAAAAAAAGTGCTGGAATAAAGTGTTATATGTAAATATTATTAATCAATAAGCAATACATAAAGAACAGTAGGAACAGGACATTAACAAACTCTACACAACTGCCAATATAGGAAAGACCATAATGAACATTAATATGGCTTTGACAGGCTGGCCCTGCTTGGTGAATTTAAGAAACATTGCAGACTATACAGAAAAAAAAAATCTGAATAAAAAAATTTTTGATTAAGTGAGTTATACTTTTGGTTACAGGTCATGCAATAACTTATCCCAACTAGACTGCTCAGTATGTGAGCATGTGTCTCACAGTCAATGGTTCCAAGGGATTAAAGTGAAAAAACTGAGGAAATCATCCTCCTAAATAATCTTACACAGTTTTTCATGAGCAGATATTCAATAAACATGCAAATCATTTAAGAAAGACAGATTTTGAACAGACCATGGGGAAATGATATAGAACCTTTTATCAGTTTCAGAGTTAAAATAACATCACCCTGGAAATAACAGGAACACTGAGGAGCATATTTATGATATGTAACATATAAGCCAGATAAGGTGGAGCAAAAGCCAACTCATTATATACTCAAGAAAATTTAAAAGACATTACTATAAAATCAGGGACAGCTTAGAAGGCAGTTTGAAGGGCTAAACGTTAGCAAAAGGAAGTAGAAACACAAAGAAGAAACACATAAGAAATAACAGGAACACTGAGGAGCATATTTATGATATGTAACATATAAGCCAGATAAGGTGGAGCAAAAGCCAACTCATTATATACTCAAGAAAATTTAAAAGACATTACTATAAAATCAGGGACAGCTTAGAAGGCAGTTTGAAGGGCTAAACGTTAGCAAAAGGAAGTAGAAACACAAAGAAGAAACACATAAGAGAATGACATGCAACTAATGTTAACAGCTTAACCCCAGATGAAACGCTTGCAATTGTATCATAGATATTTTGGTCTATTTTCCGCCAAATTTCTCCAGCGATGCTGATGAAGATTTTAGAAACAATTGAATCACAAGAGAAAAAATAGGGGAAAAGAAAAGTGTAATGACTAGGGAACAGCAAATATCTCTTTTGCTTATGTTGAGATCCAAGTAGGTGAGACTTCCACTGTAGGGAGAACTTTTAAAAAACTGAATATATAAACTCAGAAAAACATAATGATGAAAATAACAACATAGAAGCCAAGTATTCAAGATCTAATAGGAACCATAGGAAAGAAATTTCTAAAGAAGTATCATTGAAAACTACACTTAAAGAGTTGGAATTGATTGACTGGAGGAAGATATTGAGATCATCTTCAAGTAACCAGAAGATATATAAAAACTAGAAACAAGCTATAAAATATATATAAAATATAAAAAACTGCAATTTCAGGTGAGAGATTCAATGCCTATACAAGAGATGTATATGGAGAGGAGAGGCCGGAAGAAAACACTGTCTCTGATTGGAAATAACCAAACTTTCTGGAATGATAAAAAAATTACAGGAGGGAAAATAGTAGGTGCTCTATATTTTAAAAAATAGTTTCTTACATGTAATCAAAAGGAAAGGGGGAAGAAGGAGCACAATCTTAAGGACAATATTTTCCTGAAAAGGTAGAAGTATTGAAGAACTTACATGTATTTTTTTTTTAATTTTATTTATTTATTTGACAGAGAGCGAGAGAGGGAACACAAGCAGGGGGAGTGTGAGAGGGAGAAGCAGGCTTCTCGCTGAGCAGAGAGCCTGATGCAGGGCTCGATTCCAGGACCCTGGGATCATGACCTGAGCCAAAGGCAGATGCTAAATGACTGAGCCACCCAGGTGACCCCCACATGTATTTTTTTAATTAACATATAATGTATTATTTGTTTCAGGTGTACAGGTCTGTGATTCATCAGTCTTATACAATTCACAGCACTCACCATAGTACATACCCTCCCCAGTGTCCATCACCCAGCCACCCCATCTCTCCCACCCCCCTCCACTCCAGCAACCCTCAGTTTGTTTCCTGAGATTAAGAGTCTCTTATGGTTTGTCTCCCTCTCTGGTTTCATCTTGTTTCATTTTTCCCTCTCTTCCCCTATAATTCTCTGTCTTGTTTCTCAAATTCCTCATATCAGTGAGATCATATGATACTTGTCTTTCTCTGATTGACTTATTTTAGTTAGCATAATACCCTCTAGATCCATCCACATCCTTGCAAATGGCAAGATTTCACTTTTTTGATGGCTACATAATATTGCATTGTATATATATACCACATCTTCTTTATCCATTCATGTCGATGGACATCTAGGCTCTTTCCATAGTTTGGCTATT
>NC_138372.1:124605300-124651868 GCF_054177405.1 Leptonychotes weddellii
TTTCCTGACTTGTTAATTTTAGCCATTCTGACTGGTGTGAGGTGATACCTCATTGAGGTTTTGATTTGGATTTCTCTGATGCCTAGTGATATTTTAAATACACATCTTACACCCTTATTCAGACTCCTCTGTTGTTTTTCCAAGCTTCCATTCTTTGAAGAGTCAGGCCATTTTTTTAGTCTCTAAACTGAGAAATGGAATGAGTAGGATTTTGGAACATCATTTAAAGACACAAGTACTTTAGTAAACTAATTTGAAATTAAGAAATCCTGCCAAAATTTATGTTTTTCAATATAATCACAGATTTTCTCCCAGGATAGAAAAGGACCACCATAAACTACTCAGCAAGAGAGACAAATAACTATTTTTTTGGAACGCTCCTGGAGACTGGTAGTCCAGGAAAGGGTTTCAGTTAATGATTTCCCTCCTCCGTGCAGCCTGAGTCTTGTCTGCTGCTCCCTTATGATTCAACAGTAAAGAAAGTAGTACCAGAAAGTTGAGGAGGAAATGTACTGCCATTCTTCACCTCCTGACACATAGGTGGAAAGGGAAAACAGCGGCTTCAGCCACCAGTGAGTTTGAAAAACACACTTGGCCATGACTGAGAACTGATGTTATTGTGATAAAGAGTAAATAAAGGAGAGATAAAATGGGATTTGGTAGAAAGGATACTAAATTGGTCACTAAAGGAAAAAGTCCTTTCTCAGATTCTGAAGCCAGAGAAATGCCTCTGAGCCAGGCAAAGTAAAAAAATACAATATTAATTTTAATAGTATAATTTTAATAGTAAAAATTTTCATGGATCACGTGGAACCTGGTCCACTCATAACTTTTATTTGTAATTTTTTCCTCAACTTTAAAAATCTCAAATATACTAACCAGAATTTTATTCACAACTTAGTTGGTTTAAAATAGATGTCCTGGGGCGCCTGGGTGGCTCAGTTGGTTAAGCGACTGCCTTCAGCTCAGGTCATGGTTCCAGGGTCCTGGGATCGAGCCCCGCATCGGGCTCCCTGCTCGGCGGGAAGCCTGCTTCTCTCTTTCCCACTCCCCCTGCTTGTGTTCCCTCTCTCACTGTCTCTCTCTCTCTCTGTCAAATAAATAAATAAAATCTTTAAAAAATAAAAAATAAAAAATAAAAAATAAAATAAAATAGATGTTCTTTATACTATCTTTAAATCTTCTTATAATGGGATTAAATATTTTACATGAGAAAACAAAGGAAACCTTGCTAGATATATGAAATTTGTAACACTTGATAATATAATTTTCCATTGTATTGAATTTAAAACTTTACAAAGCATTTTAATAAATATTATTCCTTTATTCCTCGTGAGGTTTTTAGGCCAATTACCTTTACTTATTATTTATTCTTTTCCATATGGCATTTATTTTATCAAAACATCTCTGAAGAATGCTTATTCCATACCAGGCATAGTGATAGGTTTTGTTGGTGTAGTTTCTGCTAGCAGGAAGACATGAAAAAAAAAAAATTCTCAAAGGTAAAATAGCCCTTTCCCATCTCAATGTGGTCTCTTTATTTATTTTTATAAATAAAATCATATTTATTTTTCTCAACCTGTTCTTCCACCTCCTGCTACTGTCTCTATTCCTCCTTTTCTTTTCCTCTTTCTCTTGTGTTTCCTCCTTTCTCCTCTTCCTCCTTTTTGTTTTTTCCTCCTGTTTGTCTTTTCCATTAAGATACAACCTCAGTAAAATCAGGGACCAAGTCTTTCTTCTTCTTTCTTTTTTTAAGATTTATTTAAGATTTATTTATTTATTTGAGAAAGAGAGAAAGAGCGCCTGTGTCTGTGAGTGGGGGGGAGGGAAAGAGGGAGAGAATCTTCAAGATGACCCCCCACTCTGCCTAGACAGCATAAACAATATGGTTAATGGTGAACGTAAGGTTTACGCTGAACACCTGCTTTCCTCTGGGAATCTGGAATTTTGGCACCTGCTAGACAGAGGGTGCCTATGTGACCAGACCCTGGCAAAAACCTTGGCAGCTGAATCTCAAAGGGGCTTCCATGAGTGTAGCTTTGTACATATGTTGTTGCATTTTTGTCGCTGGAAGAAAAGTATGCTCTCTGTAACTCCTCATGGAATGGAAGAAACATAAGAAAGTTTTCACGTGGATTTTTCCACACTTCACCTGTGTCTTTTTCTCTTATAATTTGGATTTGTATCCTTAAGATATCACTGTAATAAATCCCAGCCATGCATACAGCTATATGGCGAATCCTTTGAATTCTTCTGGCAAATCTCTGGGTAGTCGTGAGAACCCTCAACAAGACGCAACATGAGAAGTTTTTAAATCCACCACTCCATTTTATCTCAAGAAGAAGCCATCTAATTTTCTGTCACATATAACCCAAAACATACAGCTATATGGCTGTAAGTTTGAATGAATATTTAGATTTTTGATGAAACTACAATTTGCTTTTGGTTAAATAAGTTATCTGTGCAGTATTCTTTATTTTATTCTTTCAATGTAACCTGAATAAAGCTTAATTACATATCATATTTAACATTTGCTAATAATATTTAAAAAGTTTTTTAATATGTAATTAACCAGTGATGGCAGAATTGGCGTATAGGAGTCAATTATATTGTGGGGAATAAAGTTGCATTCAAAAGAAAATCATATTAAAACTAATATAAAAATATATTTCCTCTAAAGCCCGACAACTAAAAGGCAGTTAAAAACGATTGCACTGAGAACCTGTTAGAATGCAAAGTCACCCTTGACCCATTTAATTCATGACCATCAGATTTATATGGGATGCCAGGTATGGTTCAGCAGTCCAAAGTGTGTTTAGGGGACCTAATTCTCCTAGGTACTTGCTGGAGTCAGTACCCTTGTCGGTTTCTTTGGTCCCTTTCCTCTCCTGTTTCAATCCCATACTCTAAACAATGTAGACTGTGCCTACCTTTTGAAAACTTTAAAAATGGGTCCATTCATCCACTGTTTACTCCTAAAATGATAA
This sequence comes from Leptonychotes weddellii, assembly GCF_054177405.1. Lineage (NCBI taxonomy): Eukaryota > Metazoa > Chordata > Mammalia > Carnivora > Phocidae > Leptonychotes > Leptonychotes weddellii. Next base: position 124,608,288 of record NC_138372.1, read on the forward strand.
TGATAATTTTATACTTTACTCGGTCAGCACCTAATTTTGACTTTTAAGTTTATTAGATAATTTTATTAATGTAGGGAAACATTATTTTTCTTGACAGCTACTGTTGGCGATGAAAGAAACCAATCAGCCTCAAATCTGAAGCAGTCGTTGGGCGGTGTAATTAAAGTCTGATGGAGTGATCTTTTAGGAGTGCTACTGCACATACTATTTTTTAAAAATGTGTATTAACAAGTGTAAAAGTACAAAAGAAAATCTGGCATAGCTTTAAGTAGAGGCTATACTCACTAGTTATTTATTTTACAAAATTTGGAGCAATAAAATCAATAGTGATGTTTGCTTTATTTTATTTTTTTTTGTTTTTCTTTAAAGACTTTATTTATTTGAGAGAGAGTGAGCGAGCGAGTGAACAGGAGCAGGGAGAGGGACAGAGGGAAAGGGTGAAGCAGACTTCCCACTGAGCAGGGAGACTGATGCGGGGCTCTATCCCAGGACTCTAGAATCATGAACTGAGCCGGAGGCAGATGCTTAACCGACTGAGCCACTCAGACACCCCAATGTTTGCTTTATTTTTAATAAAAAATATCGTAGTGGAGGCATTATTCTGGAAGATTATCTCAGGCACTCATTCTAAAATAATGGAACTTGTAAAGCTCCTTAAGGACAGAAACTGTTTTGATTACCTTTATGTGGTATATATTTAAAGTGTCTTACCCCAAAAGTGCATTCTTAACACTCATTCTTAGCTTCTGTTACTAATAGGCAAACAACATAATAATTTCTATGTATAGCAAAGGTGAACTCTTAAGTACTTCAAATGATAAATTGTAAATACCACTTCTGCAATTTGCTATTATAAAAATTATGTTTAATCTAAAACTAATGATGTAATGTATGGGGATTAACATAACAATAAAAAATTTTAAAAAATTACGTTTAAACGTGATAATGACGGGTGTACAAATCTCAATTAAATTTTACATTTATTTATTATCATTAGAATTTTTTTGTTGTTGAAGAGAAATTCACATAACTTAAACACCGTTTTTAAACGAACAATTCAGGGGCACCTGGGGGGCTCAGTCGTTAAGCGTCTGCCTTCTGCTCAGGTCATGATCCCAGAGTCCTGGGATCGAGCCCCGCATCGGGCTCCCTGCTCCGCGGGAAGCCTGCTTCTCCCTCTCCCACTCTCCCTGCTTGTGTTCCCTCTCCAGCTGTGTCTCTCTTGGTCAAATAAATAAATAAAACCTTTAAAAAAATAAATGAACAATTCATAAGCATTTAGTACATTCACAATGTTGTGCAACTGGTTCTGAAACACTTTCATCATGCCCAGAGGAGACTCCATACCCATTAGGTAGTTATTCCCCACTTCTCCCTCCCCACTACCTCACCCCCACTCTTGCCCCAGTAACCACCAATCTACTCTCTATCTTTTTATATGATAGAAATATATTTGTGATTGTGATCATTTTAACCAAACATGTCCTTTTATCTCCCAGTTAGATTTCACTTCAACTCTACCACCTGTACAAGGCTATGCAATACAAATTTGTGTATGATAAAGTATAACAATTAAAAAAAAATTTATTACCTATATTCCATCATCACCTTGACAGGCTCAAATATGTACTTCTAAGTGTTATTAAAAATATCTGTTAATAATCTGCATGAAATCCTTGGAATGTAATTTTTTAAGGATAGTTAACTCAGAAATGATATTTGGAAGAGGTCTCTTTCCATTTGAATAATTAATTAATCAGAGCATTTCATTTCACAAATATGTATGTATGTATGCATTACCTAATATTTCTAAATAGAGTATCACAAGATTAAGAATTTAATATATTCCCACACAAACCTACAAAATATTGTGGCCACCTGAATCTGGATGATGACAATATATTAGGTCATACATATGTTATTTACATCAAACAACATTATTTTTTGAGGTGTCCTTTGATGAACGGAGTTGTGCCAGGAACTTGCAATAGAACTTCAGAAGTACAAAAATCCACTGAATGAATTTCAGCTCATCGATGTAATTTCCAAAGATTCATTGTTTTTTCATTAAGTTATTATGTATTTGGAGTATTTTTTTGTAAGGTCACAAATGTGAGTTATGGATTTATTTTATTGGTTTATTTATTTTATGACATCTTGAATTTTATAAAGACTAATCAAACAGAAGTGGTTCTTTGGGTTGAGCAGTTTAATCGAGATTCCCAATTTATGGATGCATGCTGTGCATTATGGAAGTGCAGCTGAGGAATATCCCCACAAAGGGATATGAAGTGGTTAAGGGACATTTCTTTGTGACCTAAAGAATTTCTGAGTCACTGTGTAGTGACCCAAGTGGCAGTTTGCCAAAGAATTTTGTTTTTAAGGAAATAGAAATTAAATAAAAGGACGTAAGAGTAATAAATTGCCAAATTTGTAGCTAGATATGTATATTTTTTAATTTTTAATTTTTTAAAAGATTTTATTTATTTATTTATTTGATAGAGACACAGTGAGAGAGGGAACACATGCCGGGGGAGTGGGAGAGGGAAAAGCAGGCTTCCCGCCGAGCAGGGAGCCTGTTGCAGGGCTCAATCCCAGGACTCTGGGATCGTGACCTGAGCCGAACATGCTTAAGGACTGAGGCACCAGGTGCCCCTAAATATGCATATTTTAAACATTCCAATTGAAACAAGTATATGTTACATTGGGCTTTTAAACTATTCTTTTGTACACATTAATTTGGAATATAATCCTTTGGCCATTGCAATATCAGGCAATTTCCTGAAATAGGAATGATCTTCACTTATCATCATTGGGTCTTTAACCACAGAAAATTATTTCTTGAGACGCCACAAGCAACACACTCCATATTGTACTAAATTTGAGTTGACACTGTAGAACACCTATTGTGTAGCCTGGGAAGGCTCTTTTTGTTTATTTTAAAATCATATTTAAGACTTAAGGGGCGCCTGGGTGACTCAGATGGTTGGGCGTCTGCCTTCCGCTCAGGTCATGATCCCAGTGTCCTGGGATGAAGCCCTGCATTGGGCTCCCTGCTCAGCGGGAAGCCTGCTTCTCCCTCTCCTACTCCCCCGCTCGTGTTCCTGCTCTCACTCTCTCTCTCTCCGTCAAATAAATAAATAAAATCTTAAAAAAAAAAAAGACACAAAAATATTCGTCAAATCCCCATTTAACTCCTTGTTATAATGTATTTCAATTTTGTAAGTGTTACCATTTTCATTCAAAAATATTTTTTTAATTAACATTCACTTTGTAGTTCAGGCTCCTCTATGCTTTGAGGTAGTGAGTTTTCAGTTTTTGTTTGCTTGCTTTGTTTTATGTCATATTTTTTCCCAGAATAAAATTATATAAAATTAACAAACAAGAGTTAACAAATAGAAAAAAAACTATATATTTTTTTTCCACGCAATATTTTCACAGACACCCATCACCATTTCATCTTGGTTAGCTCAGGCATGGCTACTGTAAGTATAGATGTGGATGTAATAGTGAGGCTGCAGCTAAAGAAGAGAGAAGAGTCTGAGAAAGGGGACAATGAAGGCCAGGGCATATATGAGGGAGATGTGAGGTCTGCTGAGTAACCCTCAGAAAAATATTAATGAAATACTCACATAAGAAGGTGCTGTGGTGAGATGAACTGGCCAATATGAGACGAGATACTCTCTAATTATTTTTGAATAGAATGCCCCAGTTGTTGGGGGGAAAGGGAAAAGATCAGATAGTTTAATATGAAAGTTCTCTGAGAAGTTGGCCTGTAATTTTAGAAAGAGCCTAAAGTAAGTCCTTCCCTATTGTTTACCCTTACGTGTTAATTCTTTCCCAAACACTTTACCGTCAGTACGATCTGGCTTTGTCAGCATGATAAAATCTGAAAACTAAGTCTGAATACTGAATTATGTATTTTTTGTGTTTGTTTTGTGTATCACTTGTGCTCCAGTGAGCAATATCAATACATAGTGGAGCAAATTTACCTGGTATAAAGGCAAAAATTAAACTTCTGTTTTTATTTTTTATATTCAGTTAGAATATAGAGTGCTGTGAAACGATTATAGCTAATAAACTGAAATTCTACCTCAAAACTTTTTCCTTTTTTTAAAGATTTTATTTATTGGACAGAGAGAGAGAGGGAGAGAGAGAGAGCACAAGTAGGGGGAGCGTCAGAGGGAGAGGGAGAAGCAGGCTCCTTGCAGGGAGCCATGGGGCTCATCCCAGGACCCTGGAAACATGACCTGAGCCAAAGGCAGAGGCTTAACTGACTGAGCCACCCAGGCGCCCCTCAAAACTTTTTCTTGTCATTTATTTTGAATTTGTTTGATCTCTTCCCTGTCATCTGGGATGATTTCCTTGATTGAAAAGAAAGGGGGAAAAGCAGACACACTTTACTTCGGTGCATACATTTTATCCTAGTTTGAAAATCTGTAATGCAAGTAAAAACCAGGGAAGTTTGCAACACTCAAGAGAAGAGTGTTTAGCATCTGAGCAAGGAGGATGGCCAGAATCAAAGGGACTGGAATTGTTGCTGAAATCGATATTCAGAAATGCAGAAAGAAAATCAGGAAGGACGGATGTTACAGATTCCCAGAGACTTCTTTCAGAGAGACTGAAGGGTTACAATGTATGTAAAATGCTACATCAAGATGATGTCAGAGTGAAACAATGATCATCACTGAATTCTAAGAAAAAATAAATTCAAGCAAAGTTTTGGTGTTAAAGCCATGTTTCTCACACATGGTGTAAAGCCATGTGTGAGATAGCAGAAAGAGAAGTGTAGACTGCCATCTGAAGAAACATAGCTGTGATGGACTGAGACTACTAAAACATATTAGGTGTGGGAACAGGTTAAATTGTATTTTTCCTTGCTTTGATCTGAAATGGAGAGCCTGAAGTATGTTTATAGATAAAGGGTACTTTGAAATAAGATTTTCTGTTGTTGAATGTGAGTGTGAGAAGTTAACCAATAGAGCAAGTTCTGTTGTAGATGAAGGTGATAGGGTCGGAGCTTAGGTAAAAATATATTCTTGTACCCAAGGAGGAGTGATATTTATTTCTGTGAAAGTACAAGAACATAATATAATTATATAAAATAGATATGCAAAGGAATATCCAAAGAATTTTAACTCTATCTGATCATATTTTTTTCAGTATTTTTTTCAGAAAATAGAGTTGTAGACACAGCTCAGTGGGGTAATGTCTCCCCAAAACATATTTTGAACATAACTACTTGGTGTAGTGAACACATTTAAAAGCTAAGTAGTAAAGTCAGGTAGACCTGGATCTGAATAGTGACTCTGGAAGCCTGTGTGCTTAGATATATTTTCTTTGTTAGTAAAATTAAGATAAAATATGTAGGGTATACAGATGTTATGAACATTAGAAATACTCTTATTTTGTAAGCACAGTGCTCTCCCATAGTAGCAACTAAGCACATAGCTTTTGTCATGACCAATTTTTAGATAAATAGAATGTGTTGGTGATCATCACTGGGTCTTCTGAGTACCCTAAAAATGTTTCTAGCACTTTCCCAGTTCAATGATCTCTTGACTGTTTCTATCCTCTCTCTACCTTCCTCATTTGTCTTCATTGCCCAGGTCATAACTGAATGTTTTTAGACACCAAAGTTGGGAGGTAGGTGAATAGGAAAGGGGTGTCTAGAGGTACAAATTTCCAGTCATAAGTAAGTCATGGGGATGTCTAGCATGGTCACTACAGTCAATATCGTATTGCGTATTATGTAACTTTCTATGGTGAGGGGGGAAACTATATATCAGTGATCATTTTGCATGTATACAAATATCAAACCATTATGTTGTATACCTGAAACTGATATACTGGTATATGTCAATTATACCTCAGTAGTAAAAAAGTAAACTTCTTAAAAAGAGAGAGAAAGAGAGAGCCAAGGATCGTTCTTCATATCCAACCTATGATTTATTTTAAACAGTACTTTGTTTTGAATAATCAATCCTAGACTGTTCCTCTCCCCACCCACTTGTCTACTTTCTTGCATTGGTTCTCCACTAGAGATTCTTCAGGAATTCCTTGTCCCCTACAGACCACATCCTGTTCCCAATTCTGCTAGTATAGACACATTTATAAAAAAATAAAAATAAATTAATATTAATTATATATTAATATTTTAACTTATCAAATCCTACCTTAATTAGATCATGTTTTAACTATTTAAATATGATACAAGCTATTTTGAAAATTTTTCTAAATAGTTTTATTCCCTCCAAAATCAGTTATTTTCTCAAATCAATTTGCCACTTTCAATATTTTATAAAATGTTTGCTAAAAACAGTTGATACTCCTACATACTTATATGATTGTAAATCATACCTAACTATTCCTTGAAAAACATTTGCTTGGGACACCTGGGTGGCTCAGTCAGCTGGGCATCTGACTCTTGATTTCAGCTCAGGTCATGATCTCCTGGCCAGGAGATGGAGGCCCCAGATGGGCTCCCTGTTGAGCGGGGAGTCTGCTTCCCCTCTCCCTCTTCCTCTGCTCTCCCTCCAGCTCCTACTCACACACACACTCTCTCTCTCTCTCTCCATCTCTAAGATAAATAAATCTTAAAAAAAAAACAACAAACATTTGCTTTTTTTTAAGATTTTATTTATTTATTCATGAGAGACAGAGAGAGAGGCAGAGGGAGAAGCAGGCTCCCAAGGAGCAGGGATCCTGATGCGGGCCTCGATCCCAGGATGCTGGGATCATGACCTGAGTCGAAGGCAGACGCTTAACCATCTGAGCCACCCAGGCGCCCACATTTGCTTTTGTTTTAAATGTCATGCTTAATAGAGAGCAAGCTACTAGTAGTCAGGGTTGTCTTTCCATCTCTGTTTACCCAGGGCCTAGTCAAATGCCAAGCAAATAATGAGCACCTAGTTAAATTTGTTGAATGAAGTACTAGACTTAGTATTTTTTTAATGCTTCAGTTGTGCTAATTTAATTATGTTTTTCCCAATGGATATTGTGTGAAGTCTTCTCTTCCTTATACTCCTTTATACACCATTCTTATATACCAAATAAATATTATTATTTTCTTTTTTTGTTGTTTTTACCTTTTGTTTTTTATCCTTTATATATCATCTGATTGTTTTTTAAGTGAAGCCAAACACAGAAAAAGGGAAGTTTTTTTGAAAATGGAAAAATATATATATATATAAGGAAAAAAATCAAGAATAGGAAAGAAGAATAGTAAGGATGCTCTTTATTAAGCCTATTGGGTATCTAAAAGATTTGTGGATAGTTATTCAACTTGTGCATTCTAAAACTCATTGTACATGAAATTTTGCTCATCCTAACTCATTAGAATTCATCAAAAAGACGGAGGGGATATAGAAGCTTGTACAGGAATCTAACTTCTAATTTTGTAGCATATCTTTCTTTGGAAACTCTTCTTTGGGGAATGTAATAGTTTTATCTTTAGTGAGTGTGTGGGAACTGCCAAACATCCAGGGAGATGTGATGAAAGAGCATTAAGTTTCAGATTTTGGAACACATAAATTCTATTCAAATCCCTCTGTGAACTCAAGCAAACTTAGCCTCTTTGAATCCTTGTTTCCTATTATGTCTAAAAACAAAAATAATTGTACTTGTTAAGGTCAAAGGAGATAATATTTGTGAAAATGCTTTGAAGAAAACCTTGTGAATATATGCCTGTTTATCTATATCTATATCTGATTTTAAAATGGGATGACATTTAACCCCACCTGCTTTCCCTTAGTTACAGCGTAGAGATGGGAATATTTTCAGCTGTCCTGATACCACGTCTGCAGGAATAAATATGGGGCTGTTGTTTTCCTCTGCTGTACAGTCCCTTTAGAGAGAGAAATGGATCCCTTTCTCTTGTCGTCTAGATGCCTAGAGTTCCCTAAGGACATCACCCCTCATGTCTGGTCTATACTAAACACCCGTCTTGCGTTAGGACCAAAGCTTCAGTACCTTACTCTGTCTGCTTTCATTTCTCAGAGATTACTGTACTGTAACTTACCGATGCATCTGCTTCTAGCGTGACTGCCGGAATTGACAGCTGATCGTATTGGTTGAATTTGTAGGTCTCCGGGGGCTTTTTTGGATTGTCTCCCTGAGGCAGAAACTCTTATTTTCTTATGGTTTCAGAATCTGATACTTAATATTCTGATAACAGAGAAAAACAAAAACAAAAACTGTTGGCCAATGAAAGGGTCATTTGGCTTAAAACACGGATCCAGTTATCGCAATTAAGAAACGGATGGAACTGCTGAGATCAGAAGCGTTAGATTCAACTTTAGCAAAACTTCCACTATAAACAATCAGTGACAATTATTAGAGGGGCTTGAAAGTTAACAGCAAATCCCATCTTTATAGTGACATCCTTCGGAGAAATTAAGAAAGCTGATTCATTCTGAATAGCAATCCTGTCATCTCAATGCTAGAAAACTGCTTTTGACGGCTGGAAACAACAAAACTCCCTTATCAGTACTTTTCATGTAAAATCATCTTTCAAAAAATCAGGACACGTTCTGCATGGAGCACTGGGTGTTAAACACAAACAATGAATCACGGAACACTACATCAAAAAATAAGTTAATTAAAAAAATAATAATATAAAATGTACATCTCGTAAATGATATTAATAACTATCAAATCTAAAATGGAAGAGAGATATAAGAACAGGTATGTAAATTTTTAAAAGGGAGTGGGTGTTAACAATTTTGGGAATGTCACTGGCTATCCTGGATAGCAAGACATATTTCCATACGGTTTGTACCATTTAAGACACCCACAAGTCCGGGTCACACAAAGTAATCATTGATTCAGTAGCCACAAGCATTTATAATATCAAGCAGTTTAGTTTTTATTATAGTATATAATTTAACTTTGAGTTACTTCCTTTATCTTTTCTGCAATTAAGCTTTCTGAAAATACTGTCCATGTATTATTATGAACTGGATGACTATGTTTGTGTTATCTTAAACTTGCATCTACTTAAACTTACATCTCACTGAAATGATACTCAAAAGTCATCAGGATTTAACTTTATAATCTTTAGAGCATGGTATAAAATCTATCTTTCTAGTCCAAAAGGCCATAAGTCAGTACACTTCTTAACTGTGATGTTTTATTCTTGTTTAGAGTTTGCCTTGTTTTGCAATATTTCAAAATACGTTTATATTCTCAGAGACTTAATCGCCTGCAACACAATCTGTACAAGTCCTTAGAGGTAATTTTTGGAAGAAAATCTTAAAGGAATTGCTGCCAGTAACAAGAAAAATTTTCCATCCAGAGAAAAACACCAAGGGTAATATATTTTCTTTACATATCCAATAACATTTTATGGGACATCTTTGTGAAAGCAGATATTGTTTGATTTTTTTTTTTAACGACCACTGGGATAGACAGAATGTCCTTACTGAAATGTAAATTTATAATTGGAATTTTATGGCAGTGATTATATTAACTTTTTATTTAATAGTTTCTGAACAGAGAACAAATATTCATTTAGTGAATGCATTTATGAAATCTTTTCCAACTCAATGTATTAGATATTTTGAAGACATTTTGTAGCCCTGTTTTTAGTTGCACAGAAGTTGTGATATCCAACTATCGATGGATACTCTCTAGTAGGTCCACAGAGAAAAAAGGCTAAACTCATTTTGCCATTTTCATAGCATGGCTAGAGGCCGTTTAGCTATAGACTAGGAAAGGGGAAAAGTGTGCTGTCACACATGATAAAAATTAGGCAGGACTACACTAAGTGTTAAGATATTTAGCTTCTGCTATTCAGACCTTAGGTCAAAGAAGAGAGGATTCTTGGAATTTTTCTGTCTTAAATTGTGTTAACTGGAGGACTTTTCTTTTTAATATTTCAGTTGTTGGAAGCTGCCTGTTTATAAGATGTTTCAGTAGCAGGGAACATACCAGTTTTCCTTTTTTCCCCTTTGAATAACACACACACGCACACACACATACACACACACACACACACGGTAGTGTATATACTAACTATATGTACTAAACAACTTTGTATTTAGTATATACATATACATCATATATAGATATGTATATACACACATACATGAATACAGTATAAATACTATATGATATATATATGCTATATATATCTTATACTAAATATATATACTATATATTTAAAATAAACTACATACTAAGTAGAAAGTTGTTTAGTATATATATAGACACACACATACACTATATATAAGGATAGTGTATATACTCTATGTATATACTATATATAAATATAGTGTATACACTACACTATACTATATATAGCATGTAAATATACATTTAAATAGATAATCATATCACAATCTTTTTAAACTCTGACACTTGATGAAACAATATTTGACCTCTACTTAACTGGTTTTCATTGAATAATATGTCTACCTCCCTTTGAATTTGAGAACCTAACCATGACATTATGATAGTTACCTGTATTAAGCATCTGGTACTTTGAATGCACCATATTAAGCACTTTGTATGCAAAATTTACTGAATCTTCAAAACATAATGCAAGATGGAATTATTATTTCAATATTTTAGGAAAAAAACAAACTGATATTCACAAATGTTAAAAAAAATTAACAACTTTATTTAAGTAGGAATTATTAGAGCCAATATTTAACCTTGGGTCTTCACGATCACAAAAAAATATCTTCTTTCTATTATACCATGTTTTGATAGTAATTCTCAGAGTGTGAAGCCAATGCAAAGTTGAGTAAGACTGACAGTTTGGCTCAGTAATCCATATATTCTTTGTGCAGGCATTTGATGTTTGCTTTTCTTCCCAGAATCTCTGTTTCTTCACATACAACACAAGTATTATTAATTTTGTTTACATGGTGCTTGCATAATAATTATTGAAAAATAATTAAAGGGACTTTTAATATACAGTATGAATTCTTGAGAAATATTACAGCATTTCATATTAAGGTTATGCTCATGTAAACGTTTGCTTAAATGGATTCTATGGTGAATAATTATTCGTACAGTGAAAGAATAGGGAAGCAAAAAAGACTCATTAATGAATGAGGAGAAAATCATTCAAACTGTGCTATTGATATAAATCATGAAGAAAACTGCCAAATACCTGTATTGTCAACTTCACTGAAATTCTGTATTGTTTTATTTTATCTTGTTTTGTTTTTTGCTTTATCATCATTCTTCTGTAACAGGATAGAAATAGATTTCAAAGGGAAAACAATTACAATAGTAAAATCTTTAGTATTTGATGTAGTCTTTCAAATAAATCATGCAGTGGGTCTCAAATTCCCACTTTCTTTTGCAGAAATTTCTTATTAGTTTGTTTCAATTATTGAAGCCTTATGATTTTGAAGGCAGATATCAGAATAATAGTGAAAGTTATTCAATTTATATCATTCATGCCTTTCTTCCAAGTAACAAGACATGGAAGTAGGACAGTTCTTAGGACTTGTTTTTTTAATCTGGTTTGATTGCTGCACATGATAAAGAAATAGCTATCAGTGGTTCTTATGTATGGGTATTTATTTTTATTTAACTTAACTTCATGTTATTTAGCCATGCTAATTTTTCATTTTTTACTATAATATGATGTTTTTCACTTTAAATATATTTATCCATTATTTCATTACTATATAGTTCATGGTTAAATATTTATATATATCTTACATTGATTATGAAAAGATACACATTTCCATGGACAAAAGAAAGAGAAAACTATCTAAAAATTTTAACCATTGGGCAATGATATGCTCTTATTCAGTAGGAGATTAAGACACTTAAAACTGAAAATGTTTTGGGGTGCCTGGTGGCTTAGTTGGTTAAGCGTCTGCCTTCGGCTCAAGTCATGATCCCGGGGTCCTGGGATCAAGCCCCACATTAGGCTCCCTGTTCAGTGGGGAGCCTGCTTCTCCCTCTTCCCCCCTGTTTGTGTTCTCACTCTCTCTCAAATAAAATCTTTAAAAAAACCCTGAAAATGTTTTATTTTCTATCTTAAGAGCTTTCTTATGCATGTGGCACACTGGTCAAAATATGTGAATAATAATTTAAATAATAGTTTAAGTAACTTCACTTTATTTAATGACCTATTATCATGATTATGTCCACAGTAAATTGTAGTCTAATAAAATATCCTAGTGGGTTAAAGCAGTGTCTACATTGTTTACAGTCTAAATTACTATAGATTATTGTAGAAATTTCTGTAGACCACTGTATCTGCTGTTCATGAAAATTCCTCCTTATTGCTCATGACTCACTGTGACTTAAAGGAAGAGAAGAGGAAACATAAGAATCCTGACTTTGGTGGCTAGAGAAAGAGGCGAAGTTTGATCTCATGGGGAACTTGAAGAACAAGGACATGTTATTTGTTGTTTCTAAAATTCTATTTAAATTTTTTATCAATTTTATTATTTTTTTCAAAGAACCGGCTCCTGGTTTCATTGATCTTTTCTATTTTTTTTCAGTTTATGTATCATTTATTTCTTCTCTAATCTTTATTATTTTATTCCTTCTGCTTGCTTTAGGCTTCACTTTTTTTTGTTCTTTTTCTAGCTGCCTTGGATGTAATGTTAGGTTGTTTACTTGAGGTTTTTCTTGACTCTTGAGGTAGGCCTGTATTGCTGTATACTTTCCTCTTAGAAAGTTTTTGCAGCATCCCAAAGGTTTTGGATAGTTGTGTTTTCATTTTCATTTGTTTCCATGTATTTTTTATTTCTTCTTTGGTTTTCTGGTTGACTAATTCATTGTTTCGTAGCATGCTGTTTAACTTCCACGTATTTGTGGTCTTTCCAAATTTTTTCTTGTGGTTGACTTCCAGTTTCCATAGCGTTGTGGTCATAAAAGATGCATGGTATGGTTTCAATCTTTTTATATTTGTTAAGGCCTGTTTTGTGAGCTAATATGTGATCTATTCTGGAGAATATTCCATGTGCACTTGAAAAGAATGTGTATTCTGCTGTTTTAGGATGGAATGATCTGAATAAATCAATAGAATTGATAAATAGCCAGACTTACAAAAACAAAAGACAAAGACCCAAATAAATAAAATCATGAATGAGAGAGGAGAAATAACAACCAAAACCACAGAACCTACAAACCCACAACTATATGGTCAACTAATCTTCAACAAAACAGCAAAGAATATTCAATGGAAAAAAGCTCTCTTCAACAAATGGTGTTGGGAAAACTGGATAGCATCATGCAGAAGAATGAAACTGGACCACTTTCTTACATCATGCACAAAAATAATTTCAAAATGGATGAAAGACCCACATGTGAGACAGGAAACCATCAAAATCCTAGAGAACAGATAGCAACCTCTTACTAGCTAGGTCTCCTGAGGCAAGGAAAATAAAAGCGAAAATAAACTATTGAGACTACATCAAAATAAAAAGCTTCTTCACAGCAAAGGAAACAATCAACAAAACTAAAAGACAACTTACAGAATGGGAGGAAATATTTGCAAATGACATATCTCATAAAGTGTTATATATATAAAGAACTTATCAAACTCAACACCCAAAACCCAAATAATCCAGTTAAAAAAATGGGCAGAATATATGAATAGACATTTTTCCAAAGAAGACATACAAATGGCCAACAGACACAGGAAAAGATGCTCAACATCCTCCTCATCAGGGAAATACAAATCAAAACTACAATGAGATATCACCTTACACCAGTCAGAATCGCTAAAATGAACAACACAGGAAAGAAGAGGTGTTGGTGGGGATGTGGAGAAAGGGGAACCCTCTTACAGTGTTAGTGGGAATGCAAACTGGTGCAGCCACTCTGGAAAACAGTATGGAGTTTCCTCAGAAAGTTAAAAGAACTATCCTACAATCCAGCCATTGCACTACTAGGTATTTACCCAAATAAAATACAAAAATAATAATTCAGAGGGAAACATGCCCCCTGATGTTTATAGCAGCATTATCTATAATAGCCAAAAGATGGAAACAGCTCAAATGTCAATTAACTGATGAATGAATAAAGAAGAGGTGGTATATGGGGCGCCTGGGTGGCTCAGTCATTAAGCGTCTGCCTTTGGCTCAGGTCATGATCCCAGGGTCCTGGGATCGAGCCCCGCATCGGGCTCCCTGCTCAGTGGGAAACCTGCTTCTCCCTCTCCCACTCCCCCTGCTTGTGTTCCCTCTCTTGCTGTATCTATCTCTGTGAAATAAATAAATAAAATCTGTGAAAAAAAAGTAGAGGTGGTATATATATTCAGTGGAATATTACTCAGACATAAAAAGAATGAAATCTTGCCATTTGCAATGACGTGGATGGAGCTAGAGAGTATTATGCTAAGCAAAATAAGTCAGTCAGAGAAGGACAAATACCATATGATTTCATTCATATGTTGAATTTAAGAAACAAAACAAATGAGCAAAGGGAAGAAAAAGAGAGAGAGAGGCAAACCAGGAAACAGATCTTAATATGGAGAACAAACTAATGATGACCAGAAGGGAGGTGGGTGGGGAGATGGGTGAAACAGGCGATGGGGATTAAGAAGTGCACTTGCTGTGATGAGCCCTGGGTGTTGTATGGAAATGTTGACTCATTGTATTTTACACCTGAAAATAATATTATACTATTAGTATAATAGTATGTTAACTAGAATTTAAATAAAAACTTAAAAAAATAAATAATAAATCCATAAAAAATAAAATTCTATTTAGAATAAATAAAACAATTTCAAAGCATTTTCTTCTGAAAATGAAGCATGTTTTTCAACTTTAAAATAGAAAACCTGATACTATTTCCATACATGTTCTTTATTTTTAAATTTTATTTATTTATTTATTTTAGAGAGAGTGCAAGTGGGGGGAGGGGCAGAGGGAGAGAGAATCCTCAAGCAGACTTCCCACTGATTACAGAGCCTGACACAGGGCTTGATCCCAGGACCCTGAGATCACAACCTGAACTGAAATCAAGAGTCAGACGCTTAACTAGCCAAGCCACCCAGGCACTGCCATATATATTGTATATATAGTTTATTTTTCCGAACAGTTAAGTAACACTTTTTCTTATATATGGTATTCATGCACTTTAGAAAGGTAGATGGTAAAGTTACTAGTAAACACAAAAAAATAACATTTGCAAAGTTGTAACTAAGAACTAACTTTAAAACAATAAGATTCAGATTGAAGTTTAAAGTTAATAAAATAAATAATAAATATATGATAATATTAATAAATAATAAATAAATAATAAAATATTTATGCTATTTATATTTTATAAATACAAATTTTTTAAAAGGAAATTATCTCTTATATACATGTTGTGCCATTTTCCAAAGATCTGAGCTATCAGGTCTTAACATTTGTTATTATTCTATTGTTCTTTTAATTTGCACTTTTCTTTGGCGGTTACATCTTTGTTCTACATTACTTTTTCTATGCTTATTAAAATGACTAACTGGCCAATTTTTTTCGTTGTATGTTTTATCAAGTGTCTTTTTCAGGTACATAGGGTTCCTTTGTGTCAACCAATCCTGAGAGCTTTGTTGCACTAACGTGGAGGACTGCCTGCTCACTGTTTGTATTTGAATGCCAGTTAGATATACATATGTACGCACACACTATAGGCCGCAAACAAGATACACTGTGTCTTCTATAGGCCATCATTACCCCTAGCTTTGAAACTTTCTGCATACTAAGAAAAGGGTGGTGTGAGTTGGCCCTTAATGACGTTCTTCAATTAGGATTCACTTCCCATGTTTAGTAAAATTTCCTCATATTGTCAAATGTACTTTAGTAATGATTATGGTGTTCCTATATTTTTCTTTGATCTCCATATTTTTGTTCAATTTCTAGAAAATAATTAGGACCATTATTATTTTATTTTCATTCATCTCATACTTTTTAAGCTTTAAGTACTTAAGAAGGATTTTCAATATAAAATCCCTTCCATTCTAATTTATCTATGTGTTAACAATTACGGAATCTGCCATATATGTGATTTTATTTAAAAAACAAAATAAATATTTAAGAAGGTGTATATATTAATATCAGTATGAATTAGTTTGTTATTTATTTTCTTCCTACCAGAAAGTTGCTCTGATCTGGTAAGCCCCTTAGTGTCTATGAGATCTCTAATGATGAAAGAGGTGAAGAGTAGATTTGTCTCACTTTGACTTTTAACTCAAAATAAATTTTACAAAGAGTTGCAAAATATTAGACTGTTCTTTTTTTTATGTTTTAACGATTTTATTTATTTATTTGACAGAGAGAGACACAGCGAGAGAGGGAACACAAGGAAGGGGGAATGGGGGAGGGAGAAGCAGGGGGAGTGGGGGAGGGAGAAGCAGGCTTCCCGCTGAGCAGGGAGCCCAATGTGGGGCCAATCCCTAGACCCTGGGATCATGACCTGAGCCGAAGGCAGATGCTTAACGACTGAGCCACCCAGGCACCCCAGACTGTTCTTTTTAAAAACAGTACTGGATCTTCATTTTAATTAGAAATACAAATTGTTATTGAGATAAATGGGGAACCATTATCATTGCTTAAATATTACAACTTTATAAGAGCTATTCAAAAGATATGCATAGCAACCTAGAAATAAATCATCAACAAGTTTTACTTCAATTTGTTCACAATGCGGCTTACTTCATTGATTTAATACTAATTTACATCTGTGGCAATTTATAATTGTGTGTTTTTATTAAATGTATCTCTTTGATGTTATGTCATATTCCTTCTTGTTAATTCAATTCTTATAACTCCATAGGAGCTGGACTGAATTCTTTTCTGTGTTTTAGATAAAGTGGCACTCCACCCAGATCCCCTATTATTGGCCAATGCCTCCATCTGCTAGCTGCTGGGATTGTCAATTGGTGATTAGCCAAGGCTGAGCAACTCATTAGGCATTATTTTGGGTTTCAGGGAACTGTTTCAACTAAGGTTTCACTCATCCCAAGAGAGTGCCTGCAGCCAAAGACTGGTTAATGAGAGATAAAAATTCCCAGACTCTGCTTCAATTTTGAGCAATTTTGAGGGCTCATTTGGGCTTCAGAGCCTTCATTAGGATATGCGGAGGTCTAGGTCCAACAACATTGTGGGTCACCTTTCTCCTGTGTCCAATTCTACTTTCTTCACTTCTTTACAGGTGTAACTTCCCAAAGCACTCCCAAATAAACCTTTTGTGTACAACCCTCTTTCTGTTGGCCAGGGAACTCAGTCAGACTGTCACTACCAAAAGTGATCCTAGGAGGCCGGCTTTATAGTGGGATTTTACAATATCTGAAATGGGGCATTTGATGGCTGGAAATGAGGGCCTTACCAGCAGTCATGCATAGACCACCGATAGTCCTTGTCAAGCTAGAGCAGAGCAATTGTTAAAATTTTTATTGGTGGAGGTAAAAACACTGGCAGACACAATATTTTTGACCCCTAGGAGGTATAGGAAATGGTAAGTGTAAGGACAACAGAATTGGGTGATTATTTCTGAGTGTCATTGATTCAATAATGAGAGATAATGACAGACTAAGCATAATTAGTAACAAGTTCAAGGCAGAATATTAAAGCCAGAGGGTTTCCTTGGCAGCTATTGGAAAATTTTAGTCTCCTGCAGGCAGAAGGCAGACAGAAGAAAAACCATACTTGGGAAGTAACAGAGAAGTAGCACTTCTCCAGAGAAAGTTGAATTCTCATTCCTTGCAGGTTTCTTATGCCAAGGGAAGGGGATCAACAGGGAAGAAGAAGGACCATAAGACTTAGGTTGATAATAATCTGAGTAAATGCCATTAAGAAATTTTAACTCTCAAATTCTGCTGAATCTAGTTGGCCTGCAATGTAGACAACTCTCCCTTTTGAAGAGAAAACACTTGGCCAAAAACACAAATTGAATTCTAACACATCCAGAATGAGGATGTTCTAGACCTGCTGAGGAAGGAGAGAGAAATTATATGCCAAAGAAACTGCAGAATATGATTCATAGGCACTAGAGCAGATGGAAGAATGAACATGCGACAAGATCTGGAGATTGAATATGAAGAGGGTAATAAATTTGGGTAAGGGGTAGTCCATAAATAATAGGAATACTTTCCTGTGATAGAGAATATAGAATTTAACAGCCTAGAAAGGACTCCAGGAGACATTACTAAGATGCCTCTAAGATGGTTATTAGTAAGGGCAGTGACCCACATTAAGTGAACTAGCAGTTCTTTTTTTTTTTTTAAGATTTTATTTATTCATTTGAGACACAGAGATACAGAGAGAGAGAGAGAGCATGAGCAGTGGGAGAGGCAGAGGGAGAGGGAGAAGCAGACTCCCCGCTGAGTCAGGAGCCCGACGCGGGACTTTATCCCAGGACCCCGGGATCATGACCCGAGCCGAAGGCGGACGCTTAACCATCTGAGCCACCCAGGCGCCCTGAACTAGCAGTTCTAGAGCCACAATGGAGGACAAATGGACATACTACTGCAGATATACCATATAAGATCAGAACATGACCGTGTTCCATGGACAGGGACAGAAGATCCTGTATTTACTGAAGTAATTAGGAATGCACTGATAAAAAAAGGCATGAAAAACATGAAGAAATTCAGGGATAACCTTCCTCTTTAGGCTAGAATTTCAAATATAAAAAGCTATACAGAACTTGGTAGCAAAGGCAGTAAGATTTCAGTCAGAGACAGGTGGTATGGAAATGGCAGAAGGAAGGTGAACTCATTTACCACAGTGATTGTTAAGAACAAGGTGATTGTCAGAAGGGACCTAGTTTGCAGAGAGTGGTGAAGTGGTTGACAGAACATGGTATTTCTAGAGGCAAGATAATAGGTAGCCAACAATGGCATTGTTTAATTTATACAATCAAAAGAACTCAAGAATGGGTGATCAAGGACATGAGGGCTTCATTCATAGATGACAGATGGATGATAGATATAAAGAGAGTCAGATATATTTTATTCTTCACCTATTTTGGGGGGAATTAAGCCTGTTTTTAGGCTCAGAACACATTGACTAAAGGAGAGGACAGACTCCCATATGGAAAGACTCTAAAACCACCATGGCAAGTGTATTCAGTATTAACCACCCAATCTTTCAACAGACTCAAGAATATTTACTTAAATTACTAGGCATTAGGAGACCTTTCCTGGATTGTTTAATATAAGGCTAGGATTGACATTGAAACCTATAGACCCAAAACACCACCATGGTTCCCCTCTTTGACTGGGGCGAGTGGGAGCCAAGTAATAAATTGAGTCCTGGCCTAGATCTTGTAGTTATTTAGAGACCTGAAAGGAGAAATATTTCAAGATTTGGGACAAGGAGGTCTGGAGTGGATAAATGTGTATTGACTTATAGAAGTAGCACAAATTCTGAAGATTTTTTATTACATATCAATGCTGCTCAGAGAGCAGGCACCAAGGGAGATACCCTAAAAAATCAGTAGACAGAAATACTAGGTCAGGTAATGTTGGCCAACCTCTGTTATTAACAACACTGATGTGACAAAAAGTATTCATGGATGGAGTAGCAATGCCGAAAGGAATGAAAACTGTGTGGAACGAACAGTAGGGGCTCCACTCATGGAATGTGATCTAGCTAACTTTGCTGTTGAATGTCTAGCCTTCTAGCAACAGAGACCAATGTTCCACCAATATGGCACCATCCCTCAAGGACATAAGTTACTTGTTGACCAGTTGATTAGAATAGATTACTTTTATCTTTTTTTTTTTTTTAAAAGATTTTATTTATTTATTTGAGACAGAGAGAATGAGAGAGACATAGAGCACATGAGAGGGGGGAGGGTCAGAGGGAGAAGCAGGCTCCCTGCCGAGCAGGGAGCCCGATGCGGGACTCGATCCAGGGACTCCAGGATCATGACCTGAGCCGAAGGCAGTCGCTTAACCAACTGAGCTACCCAGGCGCCCAGATTACTTGTATCTTGAAAGAGACTGCAATTCATTTTGACCAAAACTGACACATATTCAAAGTATTGCCCTTCCCCTGAGATGGCCCAGTTCCAATGGAAGACCCAAGAAATTTAAGCTATGACTCCCACCCTCCAGTTACTTTATGTTCCTCATGCCAAGGTACACAAACAGGTAAGGGAATAGCACTATACTAATTGGTTAACTAACCTATCTATTCAGAGGAGGTGGGGCTGCTACACTGGGGGCAGGAAAGAATATCTTTAGTGCTTAGTGATCCATAGTGTACTTGTCCATGTCCCATTTTAATGCTATTATGGATAAGTATAGCAGTGATGTCCTGGAAGTGGATGGTAGCCAGAAGGTCAGAGATGAAGGTTCTTATTTAACCTGGGCAAATCATGCAGAGCAGTGGAAAGGCTAACTAAATGTGGAGATAATGATAAGTATCAGGCATAGCCTGGATATAAACTATAGCCATAATCTTTCTCTTTTAACATTATCCAGGGAAAAAGTCTATTCAGAATCTTAGAAAAAATGGTTATCCATTCAGATAAATTTGTAAGTAAGTGGATCTCAATGGTATAAGAGAGAGACTGTGCTATATCATAAGTCACTCCATGTAGTTCCTCTTTTCATGGCCAAAATGCCTACCCCCATGCTCTGGGAATATCATAACTGCTTCTCTCGGTAGGAATTGCTCCAGTCATAAAGAACTGCTTCAAGAAATCATACTTCCTACTAGTGAGAGGCCTGTGGTATGACTGGTGCAAAAATGCAATTGGAGGCAAGTTTAAATGACCATTTGAGCTCTAGCACTCCATATTGAATTGGCGGAAGCTTCGACTGCCCTGACATTGAGAGTAAACTTTTTCCTCTTCCCGATTTTGCCTTTCTTACTTCCTTATAGGACTGTATTTCAGGAGCCCTCTTCAATAAATATTCTGTATGCAAGTGTCTCCTTAGAGTCAATTTCTAGGGAATTCATCCTAAAACAGTATGCTTGGAAAATTTTGTCATATCTAATCTGCCTGCTGTCATTCTTTAAAAAAACAAAGCACTGTTTTCTCTATCTAACTTAATATCCAAAACCAAGTGAAGATGCCTATTTTAAAATTCATGTACTCTTCTCATGTATGTCTACATACCTCCTGGTGGCTCTTCTGAACTTGCAGTGTCCTCATTTGTTTGTAACACTGTCTTTTTTATTGAAATTATTAGCTCTTTATTTTTTTTATTTTTTAAAGATTTTATTTATTTATTTAGAGAGAGAACACGAGCAGGGGGAGGAGTAGAGGGAGAGAGAGAATCCCAGGCAGACACTGTGCCAAGCACGGAGCCCAACGTGGGTCAATCCCATGATTTGAGATCATGACCTGAGCCGAAACCAGGTGTTGGATGCTCAACCAACTGAACCACCCAGGTCACCCTGAAATTATGACCTCTTCAAAATGTAAGGTAGTTTCCCTTAGAAGTTATCTAGTGCCCAGTCCAGTCCTTAGTACATAGCTAAAGATGTTTCCTAATTGAATGAAGAATTAGCTAAAATAGTTACTATTTACCAGGAAAAGGCCAGTAGCTTTAATGAGCTCCTTCTTAAAAGATTCAGAAGAAAATATTATGAAATATTTAGGACAGCTCAGTTTGGCAATATTACTCAGTAATGAAAATATGTCTGTTCTTTTAAAGTTAAGGGATAAAAAAAAAAAGATCTGTATAGGTGGAGAATAGGAAAGTATATATTGATAGATATATGTATGTGTTTGTGTGTATATAATATATATATATATGTATATATATATATATTCCAGCTTATCTTAAGTAAGATTGTCAAGGTGTATTTCAATATTTTGATGAATTGTGAATTCCTAGCACAAGGGCCCTTCATATTCTTTTGTAACTACAAAAATGTATTTCATTGTCTTACTAATATATTATTTTAAATTATTCACAGAGTCCATTAGCATAAATAATTGAGACTTCACTAGATGTATAACGAGAAATATGGGTGGCATGAGTCCAAAATCATACTAGAGTCAGTGTCTCTTCTCTTTATTAGTTATTAAAAAGCTCTTTCTTGGGCTATCATTGCTTGCCAGCTCACTTTGCCTTTTATCAATCCAGAACTTCAGTAGCCTGCACCGATCAATTCTCTCAGTCTTTCATTCATTTGTTCAGTATTCATTATCAATCACTTAGTGTAATTTCAGAAATGTTATAGATATTGGGACTGTAATTTTAAAAAGACATAGTCTCTCAGTTTGTTATCAAAATCAAAATTGTTTGAAATATGAGGGAAATGTGGAAATAACATAGAAGCAGGATTATTTACAACTTTGCTATAGCATTACTTATTATAGATGTATTTGGCTACAGATGTACAAGGAAGATTATGGGAGGAATGATATAATTAGAACTGTGTATTTCTTTTTTTTTTTAAGATTTTATTTATTTATTCATGACAGACAGAGAGAGAGAGAGAGAGAGAGGCAGAGGGAGAAGCAGGCTCCCAAGGAGCAGGGAGCCCGATGCGGGGCTCGATCCCAGGACCCTGAGATCATGACCTGAGCCGAAGGCAAATGCTTAACCATCTGAGCCACCCAGGCGACCAGAACTGTGTATTTCATTTTCTTCTATGATCTTCATACTTTTATATTATATTCTCTTCTATGATTTTATATACTTCTATGATTTTATTTTGAGGGAAAACTATTTTTAATATGGGTACTAACGGAGGATTTAATATTTAAGCCTTTAATGATTGCCAAATTAGTTTATGGACAATAGGTCCTTCATTTCTTTGCAATGGAAATTGGTAAAAATTCCATATTTAAATGATTTTTTATTGGCTATCTTCCCATTTGGACTGTGAGTTGTCCTAACACAATTTCTTAACACGCAATAGATTTTGATTAGTGAATTAATGATAAAATACATGTTTAGAAAGGATGAAAACAGTGCTCCAGACAAAATGGATTTATGAATCTTCTTGACTCTCTCTTAGAGTCAAGGAATATTTATCTTGTACTTACTGCTTGGAATTCTAATGGAATAGAATAAACAGAATTTTCTGTATTTGGAATATACATGCGTTTTCTTCCCTAACTTTTTTGAGAACAAATGGACCCTAATTTAATGGATAAAATCCATTCACTAGCATTGTAACTAATTTGCATTTTACAGATTATTTGACATTAATAAATTCATGTTAAAGATTTTCCATATATGCTTCTTTCATTATATAGCTATAATGAAACTATATGCAATGAGAATGTTTCCTGTTATTCAAATATTTTATGGATACAAATATTTTACAGGAACTTGACTTTCATTCTTAACATATTTACATACTCAAATTTAATTACTTTCTTAGGAAATATTTGTATCATACACCTGTTGTGTGCACTCTTTCAATGTTGCCTGCCTCTGCTGCCTTATAGAAATAACTTGATTTATTTTTTCTGAATTTTCCTTTTTCTTTCTCAGAAATATTTCTAATATTAGTTCATTTTTTGTCATGGACAAGTATAGCAGACACTGTTGGTCTAACAGCTCTTCCCCCACCCCCCTTCTCTGCTTTTGGAGCAATAATATTTTCTAGCCTCCTCTGTAGTTAGAGGCGACTGAAGAAAAGTTCTGAACAATCAGATATAAATAGGAATTGCTTAGTGTGGTGGTTCCCAAGAAAGCTCTTTAAAAGAAGGCAGAGCCAATGGTTTGTGGTATAACCAATCAATCATTTCACTGGCTTGCAAGAACAGATTTTGCCCATGTCTTCACAATTCCACATTTAGTGACATCATGCTGATAACTTGAATTTAACCATGGTGGAATTTATACTATAAAAATCAGCAAATGTTATAAATCAAAGGACTCTTCTCATCCTACCCCCATCCTATTCCCTAGAAATGGCTTCCTAACACACCACTGGGGCAGACTCCTACCAATTGCCTCTTACTCTTATTCTTCCTCAAATTCAAACAATGATGTAAGAGACAAAGTAACCACATAGGGGTATCTCCTGGTACAATGGAATTGCCATATTAATCTTGGGATGCCTACTTCCAAATTTTTTCTTAGGTGAGAGAATTTAAATCCCTATTTTAGGTAAGCCACTGTCAATATGCATTTTGCTGCAATTAGATACAATTCTAACAAATACAATAACAATTTTTTTTTTTGCAGATGATCTGATGATCTCTGTTTCTTATAAAATAACAAATCAATTATCATTATAGTTCTATAAAGAATTATTATCTGACATATAAATTAGTGGGCAAAAGCCGCATCAAGTGAGAATTGGTGAAGGTTGTTTTTTGTTTTTTTTTAAAGATTTATTTATTTATTTATTTGGCAGAGAGAGATGGAAGAGAGGGAACACAAGCAGGGGGAGTGAGAGAGGGAGAAGCAGGCTTCCTGCTGAGCAGGGAGCCCGATGCAGGACTAGATCCCAGGACCCTGGGATCATGTCCTGAGCCGAAGGCAGATGCTTAACGATGAGCCACCCAGGCGCCCTAGAATTGGTGAGTTTTGATTGGTAGAACTCACTTTGGCAACAACCAGAATAACCTGCATTTTTTCTGGTGATACTCATTTATAAGAGTTAATATTTCACATGGAAGTTTACTGAGCATTTGGGGATGTAGGGGTCACTTAAAGTACATTATGGCCCAAATAACTCATAATAGAAGTATTGAATGAAATTGACATTTATCATACAATGCCATCTGACTCTCATTTCCTGGTACAGACACTCCCACCTTTGCACAAAAATTTACAAGAAACCAAGCTTTGACTGACAGTCAACCCATTACAGAAATGTGGACCTAATTCCATTATTCCAAACAACAATGGATTTGGAGTGTGAAGCAAACCAGTAGCTCAAGCAGGGTTGCCTGCTAAAAATAGAGTAAACTGATTCATCTAAAAGACAATATAAAGAACCTACATCCTTCTTGTATTATATGGCTTAGAAACACAACTTTGTGCTGTTCCAAAAATAGAAAAAAAAATAATGAGTTATAGTTTAGGAAAACAGTAGCTATTTAGTAGCTTACTAATATAACAATATTCAAAGTTTGGATTGGGAAAACTGTACGCTAGATAAATGCACTTTGTTATTTGATTTCTAAATACCACATTGTGTGTGTGTGTCTCTTCACCACCTTGTTACACTCTTTTTCTTTATATACAATATTTAGTGTTTCCTTTGTGTCTATCCTGCCTTGTTAAAAATTTTGCATTTTTATTTCCTTTCAAAAATTATACTAGAAGCATAATTAATAAAAGATGCTTTCTGGGAATTACATTACTAATCACAAAAAGTTGATTTTTCTAAAACATTTATTGTTCCTTCTCCATTAATCTTTCTGATTATCACCTCTGAAATAGGGAAATATTTTCTTTCAGACTATGAGAAAGTAGCACCAAATATATAAGATTGGGGATGCAATTGCTAGGAAAATGAACTATTAAAAGGCAAAACACAACTCGATGTATGCAGATTTTATATATTTTCATTCACGTATTTCCCAATAATTTGACAATATGATAATTAAACTCCAACAAGCCTAAGATGTGTAAGAATACCTTGGAAAACTTAATCATGAACATGTATTCTCATTCCCTTACCAAAGCACTACTGATTCAGTTGATCTGATGTTGGTATGGACCAGCAATGTTACATTCTCCACAGCATCTCAGGTGTGTTTGCCACAAATGATCCTCAACCCATGCATCTCAAAAGACTAAATTAAAGGGATAATTTAAACTCTAAAATTAAGAAAGTACTATGCTTTTTATTTATAGCATCAATATGTATGAGATATAAGCAATTCCAAGATAAAAGAACTTCACTTATATGAATCCTGAGGGAAAATGAGAAAATTTGAAAATCCTTCTCAGTAGATTTTGATATGGCTCCCAAAGTGTTTAGGATGAGGATGAGTTTGGATGTGGAAGAATGTGATCCATGACACCTGGTTAAGCAAGATACTGACATTAAAAAAATCTTATTATCCTGTTCACTGCCATAACAAAATACCACAAAATGGGTAACTTAAGGGACAGAAATTTATTTCTCACAATTCCAGAGGCTGGGAAGTGCCCAATCAAGGTGCCAGCAAGGTAGGTTTTATGCTGAAGCCTCTTCTCTTGGCTTGGAGGGAGCTGTTATGTTGATGTATGCTCCCATCACCTCTCCTTTGTGTAACAGAGCAAAAGCAAGCTCTCTGACATCTCTTCTAATAAGGACCCTAATCCTATGTGACCAGGACCCTACATTTATGACTTCATTTACCCTTAATTATTCCCTTAGAGGTCCCATGTCCAAATACAACCACCTTAGCTGTTAAGGTTTCAGCACATGAATTTGGAAGGAACAGAAACATTCAGTTCATAACAGATACATATTTGTTTGATTTCCTGAACATCAATCATCAATAGCTATATTACCCAAATATTACAAGTTAAAAGCAAAAATCAGAAAACTATTTCTTATCCTAAAATTATTTCTATTTCTAATATCACTCCAAAATAGTTAATATCTTTTTTTAAAAAAAAGCCACACAAATGGGGCGCCTGGGTGGCTCAGTTGGTTAAGCGACTGCCTTCGGCTCAGGTCATGATCCTGGAGTCCCGGGATCGAGTCTCGCATCGGGCTCCCTGCTCGGCGGGGAGTCTGCTTCTCCCTCTGACCCTCCTCCCTCTCATGCTCTCTCTATCTCATTCTCTCTCTCAAATAAATAAATAAAATCTTTAAAGAAAAAAAAAAGCCACACAAGTAAAATAGAAAAAGACAAAAATCCAAGAGAATAAATGAGAAATATACCTTTAAAAGAGTTTGCTAATAGTGTAAAAGAGGGAAAAAAGTAAAAAAAGGAATTAGTTGCACAGTGCAATGCTATTTATGTAAATTACATATACAAGTATAAAAAATACTTAAAATTTCTAAGGATGTCAACAAATAAAAAGAAACATACCCAAACACTATAATGTTGTTTGTGAGAAGGACTAGGAACAAGAGTAGGGAATAGTGTTAAAAAGAATGAAAATAAAATTTAAAATGATAGAGACATCAATTGGACTGATAATAATATAATGTGCCATCATATCCTCAGATTTGGATATTCACTTGTATGTGAGAACCATTGAACAAAGATAAAAGAGAAATACATAAGCAAATAATTCGCTCAACAAAACCAACTGCTAAAAAACTTGTGAAAATGTTTTTTAATTCTTTAAAAGATGAAATTCAGTTGTCTACAGAATTGGAAAATTGAGTTAATCCTGGCAAGTGTATGGTTAAATTTGCAATTATAGGGGCACCTGGGTGGCTCAGTCAGTTAAGCAGTTAAGCGTCTGACTTTAGTTCAGGTCATGATCTTGGGGTCCTGGGATCAAGCCAGCTTGGGCTCTGTGCTCAGCGAGGAGTCTGCTTCTCCTTCTCCCTCTCCCTCTGCCCCTCCACCAGCTTATGCTCTCTCTCTCTCTCTCAAATAAGTAAATAAAATATTTTTTTAAAAATTTTGCAATCATATAAGGCAAAAACAACTTAATTGTTGCAATCTTTCTAAAATTATTTTTGCCTGAAACAAGATGAAACCAGAGAGGGAGACAAACCATAAGAGACTCTTAATCTCAAACTGAGGGTTGCTGGAGTGGAGGTGTGTGGGAGGGATGGGTGGCTGGGTGATGGACATTGGGGAGGCTATGTGCTATGCTGAGCGCTGTGAATTGTGTAAGACTGATGAATCACAGACTTGTACCCCTAAAACAAATAGTACATTATATGTTAATTAATAAAATTTAAAATAAAATAAGATTATTTTGCCATATGGATCTTCTTAATGAACTTAACTACTAGTAGTTCCTGTTCTAAACATATGACCTAAGAAAACAGAAATTTTGACAAAAATAAGTATAAGTACCTCAAAAATAAAAAATCAAACTATTAACATCACAATAATAACAACATATTTAAATATGTATGATTATATATACATCTTATGTGTGTATATATACTTATGTATGCATAAGTGAAATGAATGGCAGCCATAATATGAGGGACAAGTAGGAGGAATGGATTATTTTGTTATTATAACATACTCACACCACACATGAAGAGGCATAGTGTTACTCGAAAGTGGAATTTGAGGGCGCCTGGGTGGCTCAGATGGTTGAGCGTCTGCCTTCGGCTCAGGTCATGATCTCAGGGTCCTGGGATCGAGTCCCGCATCGGGCTCCCTGCTCCTTGGGAGCCTGCTTCTCCCTCTGCCTCTCTCTCTCTCTCTCTCTCTGTCATGAATAAATAAATAAAATCTTTAAAAAAAAAAAAAGTGGAATTTGATTAACTATAAATGTATATTGCAAACTCTAAAGCAACTCTAAAAAAAGCTTAAAAGAAGTATAATTAATACGTTAGGAAAGGAGAGATAAATGGAATCATAAAACGTTTAATTAAAAGCACAAAAGACAGAAAAAGAGTGGAAGACAAAAATTGGAACAAAGAACAAGGGCAACAAATAGAAAACAGTAATAAATATGGTGGATATTAATCCAATTATATCAATAATCACTTTGAACATCAATGGTCTACATGTACCAATTAAATGACATAGATTTAGTCAGGGTGAATCATGGACATAGAGTGAATCAAAAGAAAAGACCCAACTATATGTTGTCTATAAGAACCCACAATCAATGTAAGAAATGTATGGATTAAAAGCAAATGGATATCTTCTTCTTTTTTTTTTTCCTTAACATATATTACATTATTTGTTTCAGAGGTACAGATCTGAGAGGGGAAGAATGAAGGGGGGGATATCGGACGGGTGGACGAACCATGAGAGACGATGGACTCTGGGAAACAAACTGAGGGTTCTAGAGGGGAGGGGGGTGGGAGGATGGGTTAGCCTGGTGATGGGTATTGAGGAGGGCACGTTCTGCATGGAGCACTGGGTGTTATGCACAAACAATGAATCATGGAACACTATATCTAAAACTAATGATGTAATGTATGGGGATTAACATAACAATAAAAAAATTTTTAAAAAAAGCTCGTACAAATCAATAGAAAGAAAAAAAAAATGACTGCTCTCCCCACCCCCCACCATAAAATAAAAAGCCAAGAACATGAAAAGACAACCCATAAAAATGGCTAAAACAGAAATTGCTTGTTATCATTAACGAAGGAAAAAAAATAAAGCAACAATCAGATAAAAAAAAAAGCAAATGGATAGAGAAAAACATACCATGCTAACACTAATCAAAAAAAAAAAAACAAGAGTAGCTTTTTAAATTTCAGACTGAACAGACTTCAAAGAAAGAAAAAGTATCAGGGATAAAGAAGGGCATTACATGATGATAAAGGGGTCAACTCTCCAAGAAGACATAACACTCCTTAACATGTTTGTCCCTGACAACAGAGCTTCAAACTATGTGAGACAAAAACTGACAGAACTGCAAGAGGAAATAGATGAATGTACTATCATGGTTGGAGACTTCAACGCCCCTTTCTTAGAAACGGACAGATCCCGCAGACAAAAATCAGTAAGGATGAAGTTGAACTCAACAACCCATCAACTGACTGGGTATAAAGTACATCTATAAACTAGTTCTCTGAACAACAGCAGAATACATATTCTTCTCAAGCTCAGCATGGAACACTCACCAAAGCAGACTACATTCTGAGCCATAAACCACACCGTAACAAATTTAAAAGAATAGAAGTCATATAGTGATTGCTCTCAGACCACAGTGGAACACCAAACTTTCATAACACAAAGATAACTGGAAAATCCCAAAATATTTGGAGATTAAACAGTGCACTTCTAAATAAAACATGGGTCAGAGAAGAAATCTCAAGAGTAATTAAAAATATTTATAAATATAAATGAAAAGGAAAACATCAACTGTAACAAATATAATGCCCTAGTGAGGGAGAATGTTGATGGGGGTGGGCTATGCATGTGTGGGTATATGGGAAATCTCTGTACTTTCCCTTTCATTTTTGCAGTGAACCTTAACTGCTCTAAAAAGAATAGTCTTAATAAAAATAAAATTCTGTGGAATGCTCTAGGAGGAACAAAGAATCAGCATGAAGTTCTACAAGAGGAAATTTGGTTCATGACACGTATTTGCTGAGAAAGAAAGGTAAAGGAAAAAGTGGCCTGGTAATATATTAGAGAAAATTTTGGCCATCTGTTACCATGAAAATTAAAACTTTTTTTTCAGTACTAAATCAGGTTCTGTGCAACAGACTCTGGGAAGGTAACTAATAGTGTAAGATGGTAAGATCTTGTATAATGTAATAATGTAAGATCAAGTTCCTTACATGTAGATTTGTGGCAGAAATACTTAAGCTAACAAAGGTTGTGAGGTTTCAAGGAGATGCATAAAGAAACAGCACGGAGATTGCCATGAAGTAGGCATTCAAGAAATACCACATAGTTTTGCTATATTCTCTCCCTTAATAATTTGATACAGCGTATTATTAGGACTTCTTAGTGGTTGATCTTACAAATGTCTTTTGATGTTGAAAAGGTAAAGTCTCACTTGGATGTCTTATCATCTTTCATTTCACTAAATGGCAGGAAATAATCATGGCAAAAGGAATTAAAATACTCACATTCTTAATATATATTATTAAAAAGTCATTAATAAATAACTCATTTATGAACTATACAACTTTATGAATGTATAAAATATATTTCACAATACCTGGAAAGCAACATTAGTATTCCTGTTGTATAAGTATGCTCTATCTTGCTCTTTGCAGGTCCTTAGAAAAATCAGATAGCTAAAGTGGTAATAGAAATAGATTGCCAATACATAAAAGGTTTCTTTTCACTTTAATTGCTGCATGACATTTCGGTTTACAGGTAATATGTATCTTTAATCTGAATAGCACAGCCTTTAACTTGCTATAGTTAAATGCTCAAAAAATGAATGACCTTACATTTACCAAAATCTAAACTGGGTAGCAAAGCTCAAAGCTGAGGCATTCATCTTGATAATAGCCAAGAAGTCAATTGAATTTCTTTTTCAAAGAAGAACTGAGTCACACTGAGCTATTTTCAGTAAATTTTATGTTTGTTCACTCAAGTCAGGGTCTCAAAGAGAATTGTCTACATATTATAAATGCTCAGCAAAAATACAATTATTTGAAAGAATAAAAGAATTTCTCCATATTTTTATGTGGACTAAGAATCCTTAAGGCAAATCTTTTTTTAAGTTTTTATTTAAATTCCAGTTAGTTAACATGCAGTATAATATTATTTCAGCTATACAATACAGTGATTCAATACTTCCATACAACACCTGATGCTCATCACAACACTGCACTCCTTAATCCCCATCATATGGCAAATATTTTTATTCTTAAAAAAGCTTTCTGCATACATGACATGGCTACATACATCATAATAAAAAGGCGTTTTTGTTTTGTTGCTTTTGTTCATAAATGTAGAGCTGATTGATGTTTTCAGCTTGCTACATTTTCTTCAGTTCTTTCTATAAGTTTGACAATACCTATTTTAAAATGAGTGATGTGATACTTTTATTAGGTT
Source organism: Leptonychotes weddellii (assembly GCF_054177405.1). Classification (NCBI taxonomy): domain Eukaryota; kingdom Metazoa; phylum Chordata; class Mammalia; order Carnivora; family Phocidae; genus Leptonychotes; species Leptonychotes weddellii. The sequence continues at coordinate 124,639,743 of NC_138372.1, forward strand.
TCATTCAGGCAAGGAGTGACTTTGAAGTGAGATATAGTAAGTATCAAATGTAACGATTATGGAAAGAGGCCATTAAAAACTGTAATCATGAAGCTGGTGTAACAGACTTGGATAAGCAGTGGTGTCCTCTGATTGGTCCCTTTTGTAAAGTTTAAATTACTGAACAGCAGTGAATCATTCTGCTTAGTTCTCTCCAACAGTGGGAAGTTAGCAAGCACTTTAGGCCTAGGTAACGAAAAGATAGTAAGAACACACTACCAAATTGTTGGCACACTGCATGCTGTTTAATGCAGCACACAACTATTTGACTGCCACTTCCATTTGTGACAATCTAGAACGAGGCATGTATTTGATTCTTCAGGCTGTATATTCAATATCAATAGGATAAAAATGTCAACCATTCACAGAACAATGAAGAATGCTAGAGAATTATAATGTTTTGAGCAACTACCTACCATGTGGTGGTCTTTTAAATCTCACAACGGGGCGCCTGGGTGGTTCAGTCGTTGAGCGTCTGCCTTCGGCTCAGGTCATGATCCCAGGGTCCTGGGATCGAGCCCCGCATCGGGCTCCCTGCTCGGCGGGGAGCCTGCTTCTCCCTCTCCCACTCCCCCTGCTTGTATTCCCTCTCTCGCTGTGTCTCTCTCTCTCAATTAAATAAATAAAATCTTTAAAAAATAAAATAAAATAAAATAAAAAAATCTCACAGCTAAATTTTATGGTATTATACTATTATCTTGATTTTACTAATTAGGAAATATAGGTTGAGAGAAGTTAAAATGATCAAAAATCTATTTGTTTCTTGGGTTGAGATTTGAATTTACAATTTCCTAATTCCACAATAACATACTATACATAGGTTCAACCACAGATAGGTTCAACAGGGGAAATTTTAATTTTTCTAAGTTGCCCCATTTCCCCTTATAATGTTGACCCGGGGAAGTTATTTATTTATGTACTTACTTATTCTTTTATTTGTTATTCATTTCATTTATTTATGAAAATAAAGAGTGAGTCTTCAATAAATGTCATTTCTAAGATTCCAGGATTTCCATCGCAGAGGTAGGTTGCTCTCATATCCAGGTTCCTACGAGTAGGCGGGGGAAGACAGAGTCAGGAAGTCTTGCCTTTTCTCTAAAGGATCCTCAGTGTAGTGATATACATGATTTCCTCTCATTTCCATTAAGGATGACGTGGTCAATGGGAACTCATACTGCAATGGAATCAGGAAAAGGCAACTTCCAGCTAGGAGCTCTAAATCCCAGTTTAAATGTATTAGTATGGAAAAATGAGAAAGTAGATCTTAGTGGACAGCCTCCCTGTCTGCCACAACCACTCTCTAATCCACACAAACCTACCTGTTGGGGGTCCTGGAGAAGACATGACCTCTGGTTAACCCTCGAGCTAAACCTGGGCAGCTAGACCGGGAGGCTACTCACCCCCTCTCATTCTTGAAATGCATGTTCTGTCCACCATTCCCACGGTGGGAGCTGTTTTCAAAGACTCAGGCTTGAGAGAGCAATGTGTTGTTGAGACTGCCGGGACAGTATATATGACTGAACCCAGTTAAGGCCTCCAGGTAAACTTTTAAGGTTCTGGCAGGTGAGTGAAGAGATCTACTGCCTAAAACTAGCCTTGTCTGTAAGTTCCTTTGCTTATTAAAACTCCCACCTACAATCTGGAGTCTGCCTCTTCCTGCAGGCTCTCTTTGCCCTCTGTGAATGGGGACCAGTTTTCGAACCAACACTACCCCTTACTGGGAAATTAGCGTCAGGTTATTTTTTTTATCTTAAACTTTTTCTTAATCTAGTGTACTCCCTTTTGATATGGCTCTTCTGTGGAATGACAGAGTAACAACCTGTATTCCACCTGTAGGTCCCACTGTATCTTTCCAGTTTGTTCAAACCGCAACAACACATGGGGCTCTGAAATGAATGTAGTTACTAAGATGGACCCAAGAACAAATAGAGTAAGAATTAATTCTGTTTCAGAGAATTGCTGAAATTTCAGGGGGAATTCTAAAGTTTCATAGGATAGAAAAACATTAGTTACATGTAGTTTAGAGTGGGTTTGAATGTAAGAAAGATGGCACAACATGCAAAGCAAAGTTCTTAAGTATTCACTTTGATGACATCTGTCGATCATCATCATCATCTATCATCTATCATCTTCCATCATCATCTGCCTACCTACAGGGTATGAACATTTAAAGTAATGTTTTTGAGCTGTATCCATGTCATTGTGTGTATCAGTATTTTTTTTTCTTTTTTATACTGTGTACTGTATCCTTATGTGAATGTGCTGTAATTTTTCTTATGTATTCTTTTTTTAAATTTTATTGTTATGTTAATCACCATACATTACATCATTAGTTTTTGATGTAGTGTTCCATGATTCATTGTTTGTGCATAACAGCCAGTGCTCCATTCAGTACGTGCCCTCTTTAATACCCATCACCAGGCTAACCCATCCCCCCAGCCCCCTCCCCTCTAGAACCCTCAGTTTGTTTCTCAGAGTCCACAGTCTATCATGGTTCGCCTCCCCCACCGATTTACCCCCCTTCATTTCTCCCTTCCTACTATCTTCTTTTTTTTAAAACATATAATGTATTATTTGTATTCTCAAATTGATGCACATTTGGGTTGTTTCCAGTTTGGGGATGTTATGAATCAGGTCCTATGATGTTCTTGTGCAGGTTATTTTTACAGACATATAGTTTCATTATGCTTAGCATACTCAGATGCAGGAATATTGTATCATAGGATAACTATTTTTAGCTTTATGATCAACTGTCACTGTGAATGCATCATTTTATTATATACCAACCAGCAATGTGTGAGAGTCTAGTTGCTCCAATTTTATACCATTTTATATTGTGTGTGTGTATGTGTACTATTGGCCATGTTAGAGGATGTTAGAAAGTATTTTGATGTGTTTTTTTTTTTTTAGATTTATTTATTTATTTATTTGAGAGAAAGACACTCTCTCTCTGACTTTCATGAATAAATAAATAAAAAACATTAAAATAAAAAAGAGAGAAAGGGCACCTGGGTGGCTCAGATGGTTAAGCGTCTGCCTTTGGCTCAGGTCATGATCCCAGAGTCCTGGGATCGAGTCCCACATTGGGCTCCCTGCTAGGCAGGGAGCCTGCTTCTCCCTCTGCCTCTCTCTCTCTCTCTGACTTTCATGAATAAATAAATAAAAAACATTAAAAAAAAATGAGAGTGCGAGTGGGGGGAGGGGCAGAAGGAGACAGTCTTCAAGCAGACTTCCTGCTGATCATGGAGCTCGATGAGGAGCTAGATTCTACCATCCATGAGATCATAATCTGAGCTGAAACCAAGAGTCATGGCTCAACCAACTGAGCCACCCAGGTGCCCCTATTTTGGTGTTTTAAAATGCATTTCTCAATATCCATCAATATTAAGGAGGGCACGTGTGGTGATGAGCACTGGGTGTTATACGCAACTAATGAATTGTTGAACACTAAAAATAAATAAATAAATAAAATTTAAAAATAATAAAATAAAAAAATAAATAAAACACATTTCTCTAATTGCTAATAATGTTAAGCATAGTTCAGGTATTTATTAGACATTGGTGTATTTTCTGTCTTCTGTTGTTGCTTGTTTTGCACATATTTAAATAGATTTTCTTTTATTTTTAAGGGAGTCCTTTATATATTGTGCATAGGAATATATATTATGCATATCTTACCAGTCTGTAACTTGCCTATTCATTTTCAAAAGGTATATTTTTTATAGTAGGAAAATTTTTAATTGGAATTAGTTTTAATTTTTCATTTGTTGTCTTTTAGGGCTTTAAATGTCCTGTTTAAGAAAACTTTGCCCATCCCCAAGGCTGTGAAGATGCTCCCTTATTTTTTCCTCTAGAAACGTTATAGTTTTGGTTTTTATGTTTAAATCTATGGTTCAAACTTTTATGTTTAGGTATATGGTCTATCTCAAAGTAATATTTGTATATGGGTGATTAGCCAGTTTAATTAGAAATTTTCCATATGGATACCCAGGTGTTTCATTGATAAAATCTTTCCATTTTCCATGAATTGAACTAGTGCCTTGGTTGAAAAATTTTCTTGGCTAAATACCTGTGGGGCTATTTCTTGACTCTCAATGTGTTCCTTTGATTTCTGTGCTTATCCCTATACTAATAACATACTGTCTTGATAATTATAGCATTACAGCAATCCTTAAATGAGGCTTTTAAGTCCCCCAGTTTTAATTATTCAGCATTGTTTTTGTTATTCTTTATACCTTCCATTTCCATGTAAATTTTAGAATTTCCATCACTTTTTTGAAATTCCTATCTGTGCCTGCATTTTGTTATCTTTTCACCAGATTATTTAAAATAATTATCATGGTTATTTTAAAGTAGGTTTAAATTCTTCCACAATTTAAATTACAAAATCTGGCTATTTCTGTATATGTTCTTATTGACTATTTAATCTGTTGACCATATAGACATGGTCTTGCTTTTTCATGTAGATGTAAATTTTTTTATTGTGCATAAGAACGTTAGAAATTAAGGTAAATAATATTTATCCCCCCCAAAATGATATGTAACTTTTTTTTTTTTGTCAGGTCACTAGTGTTGGGGGATGTGTTCATCTAATCCTTGGTAGAGGTGCTTCTAGGGTTTATTGACTTTTAGTTAGATTCAATTCACTTCTGGCTTTAAATGTTCAGAGAGTGGCATCAAGATTTTCCCTTCAAAAACCCTTGGGATCTGAATACTGGAAAGGTTCTGGAAAGCTTAGAAACTTTATAGCTGGAGATTTTCTACTTTTGGCCAAGATGGACTAACGGACTCCATGTTATCCTCTTATCTGAAGCAACGTAAAAAAGCAGAAAACACATTTGAAATGATACCTGTCTAAACACTAGATATCAGGCAACCAAGTATAGTGATCCTTGAAAAACTGGGAACAAATCAGGTGAGCCTTATGACTGCCCAAGTTTGCCTTCTTAAGAGAGTTTCCATCCTGTGGCATAGTGGGGGATGGTGCGGGGGGAGGGACCCAAGTGGATCAGACTCTCCCAGTTGAGGAGACAGAGCTGAGAATCCAAGGAGGACAAGGTGGCTAGAGTTTGTAAGCCAGAACATCAGAGAGGAGAGAGCTGCAAAAAAAAAGAACCCCAGAGAACTATAGAGGGCCCCCCTTGAGAATTCAGGCGAGTACTGATCAGCAAATGCACATGAGAAAACTACTCAGTGTGTGAGGAAGAATCACGCAAAAGGATTAGACGTAGCAGTACTTGGCACTACCACAAGACCATAAATAGTGCCTGTTCCCAGCAGCAAGACTGGAACATTTCAAAATGAGATACACAAAAGGGTCTTGCCTCACTTGTGGGACTAATTAACCCAGCCTAGTGCCCATCTACCACCTTATAGCTACCATTTCTCTTGGTGATAGACAAGAGCTTGCCACCAAATCCCTACCACCACAATCAGTGCTGCAATTAATAGCTCCTTGTTCACCTGTTCCACAATTGTTCCTTCATCCTTCATCTATTCTCACATAGAAATCATTCTTCCCATGTATTTCTTCAGTTTGTTCACCTTATGTCCTTCACTCTACAGCTTTTGTTCACCCAGTGTCTTAAATCTCTGTTTGTAATCAATCCTTGGAAACCAATATGGTAATATGAGACTTTGAGGATTTTCTCACTGAAAAGAGGTTTTGGGTAACCATATGCCAAATCTGATTTTCTCCAACAGTTTTATCAAAATCAAAAGAAAAATATGAGTCCAAAAGAAACACATGGTAAATAAGCTTGAAATGGTTCATTTTGAAATAAGGTAGTAAATTCAATCAAAACATTATAAGAATACTGCGTGGTGTCAAAGTGGTGGAATAATCCATGGGAAAAAGGTGATACTAAAATTATGGTTATGAAGTGTACTTTTTGTCCTTCCGTTCTGCAGTTAAACTTAGATTTGTGTTACGCTTTCTATTTTTCATACCTTTCATGGTAAAATATACTAAAAAGTATTCCAATCCTCAGAGAAACTATCATCTTTTCTTCGTTTTGTAAATGTTTCTTGCAATTATGGAAATTTCCTTCAAAATTCATTTAATATTCATATTGGAATAAAGCATCTGTTGTGGCAGATGGGGCAAATGACATCGAGTTCAGCTGTTTAAATAACCCTTAAGGATCAATGTGTAGTTTACAAAAATAATTTGTAATTCATTTTGGATTAATTAATTTGAATTTATGGTGTTCCATAAAGGCATACTGCAGCTGCTCCCAGCCCTGAATTGATTATATTCAACTGGTTACTCCTCTTAAAACATGTATTTTGACAGAGAGAAGACAATGCTCCCCATTATGCATTCTTTAGCTTTATCAATGAACACAATCTTCAAAAAATCTGGAAAGATAGCATACCTGAATGTGACAACTTACTTGCATAATTATCTAGCTATTTAAATCTCTATACTGTGAAATTTCATCAATTCAAGTGCAGTATAAATAGAGATACAAGCAAGTTTATTCAAATATCTTTGAATACATATATCCTTTTTTCTTTTCCCATTGACCTCTACCCCTCTGCAAGATGTGGAGAAAAATAAATGTGTATTTTGCACTTACAATAAAAAGACCTGAGGCAATTTAATTCTATTTTTGGATGAGGTTTAAGAGAAATGATAGCTGTAATTTAGCCCAAGATTTGTAAGATACAAATGCAATCGTATGTAAAAAAGATACTTTATTGGCTCCTGTGAGAATTCATTAACTGTTAGAGCCAGTTTTCAATTTTCATTGGCAGAGGTTAAAATTTTCAGAAAATTCGCTGACAAATATTCCCACGTGGTAATTGAACTATTTTTTTTTTAAATTCTGGTGAATAAAATAAATAATTTGACTTTTGACTGAGTGTTTATAATAATTATTGGTTGGATTCTGCAATGGATTTTTTCAGATTTTATAATTACACAGATATAATAATTACACATTTTGGGAGGCTTTTTTAAATGCTTTTTCCCCTTCCTCCCTCTATCTTGCATTTTTACTTAAAACACAGAAATACTTTAGTTAGATCAACCCCACACTTGCAGTAAATATGGATGTTTCAATTTCTAGCAGTACTAAAATTTGCCTTTTATGATTCTTTGGCTAGAACATACTGAGAATATTCCAAGAAGACCATAATCATAAACTCAAGAGAGTATATCCCTTATTTGCTTACACAACGGAACAAAACTTATTTCAGGAGGGAAAAATTTCACCAAACCAGTATTATTACCATTGTTTAAACAAAGTCACAGTCCTGTTACAGACAAAAGCCCACAGGGCTACTGGAAGCATGGGTGTAATTTTTGTTCTTTTTGGAGTTACGAAATTCCTATCTGCCCCAAGAGAGGCCCTTTCCGAGAATCTCAGTTCCTTTATCATAAAGATGCGCAAGAAAACAATTCACAGCTTCCTATAGCTAAGCTTATTTAATCATGTAGACATCATTTTCCCCACACAGTTTTTTTCAGTCAGACTCTTTTATCTGATGGTGAAAATGTACTAGGATTAGTATACAAATCAGCACTAAATCACCACTTGCTCTGATTTGTCTGACAAGTGTTTAGAGATTCCCTATCTCAGAACATACTGTTCCACACTGAGGTGATTCTTGCTATTGATCCAATCATAATTACTTGGTTGCGGTTTTTCAGTAGCTGGGTCATCGCCATTAAATATGTTAACAATTCTAATATTGCTAAGTTCTCCTGTCCCCCCGCCCCCCACCGCCCGCCCCACATTCTTCTACATGCATTCTTTGGCTAGGGCTTTGCTTATGGATCTCCAACATTACACAGTCGTGTGAGTGTAGTCAGCTATCAGATCCTGGTTCAAGCCAAATCTAGTTCCTCATTGTTTCTTCTGTCATTTCCTACAGCAGTTTCTAAATTCCACTACTCTCCTAGAGCTTTATCTTCAACAGTTCCCTTAAAGACTACCTTTGGTCTTAGAATATATATATAATGTGGCTGTAAACTTCATTTAGCAGAACATAGTTATTTAAAGAGAGAGAAAGTCTTATTTACCCTTAAACACTAAACAGTCTTTCTTTTCAAGTATACATGAGCCACACAGAAAATTTAGTCATATTTCAGATCACAAAGTACATCTAGTAAAAGCCGAGAATCTATTCAATATACATACAACATTCATTGACAAAGATGCAATAAAATGTCCAAATTAAGAAGACAAAATGGGCAAGGAGTCTGAGTAGACAATTTAAAAACTAAGTACCTGATAAGAAGATACAAATGTTTCTAATTCCTTTAGTCATTTGGAAAGTTAAATCAACAAAGAAATATTTGCCACCTCAAACTGGTAGAAATTTAAAATAAATTATATCTATCACATTGAAGGATGGTGAGAGTGTGAAGAGGTGGGTAATCCCGTACACTCTAGTAGAAGCAACAATTTATAGAAACTTTTTAAAATACATTGGTATTTTTTATCTTCTGTGTATATACAGAAGTTTCACTATGAATCCCCTTTCTAAAGAAATATGTGCTCAGATACACAATAACTACCTAGCAAAATGCTCATTACAGCCTTATGTATTTTAATAAGTAACTGGAAATAACCTAATGATCATCAATAGAAGAGTTGTTAAATGTGCTGTATCCATCTTATGGAATATTATATAGTGATTAGAAAGTACCACATGGATTGACTCGGAATGATCCCCAGGGCATATTTTTACATGATAAGAAGGTTTTGGAATGATCCATATGACTTGATCCTATTTATAAAAAAATAATGCAAATATGTAATGAAAGATTATACATATACAAGCATATATTTGCTATACACACATATAAGTATATGTATATACATACAGACACAAATATAGATAGATGGTATATAAATAAATATGTTGCAAGAAAATGCCTGAAAAAATGCACACTAAACTGACAATGGTGGTTATTCTTAAAGAAGGAAGGGAGCAAAATTGCCCTGTAGGAGAGAAATAGTAGTGGTTCAGAAACGGGTACTATTTGTTTGCAACCTTGGGAAATCCCTGAGTGAATTTGAAATTGGCTCCATACCCTGAGGTCTGGAAGAGACAGAAGAAAGAAGAGGGCCCCTTCAGATTGGTAAGTAACAGATTTGATTAAACAAGTGAACATGCATAGAAGGCTGTGTTGGGTGGCCACAAGATGAATAGATCTCTGCACCCACTGCCAGAATCTTAAAAGTTTATGTAGAAGTTTCAACTGGGTTCAGATATGCATTTAGTACAGATACTTTCAATAGCATCTTACTCTCTCAATCTACATCTTTGAAACATCTGCTATTATGGAGGTATTAGGACGGATGTACATTCGGAGGACAGGAGAGGGGGCAAGGAGCCTCTGATTGCCCTCGTCCAGCTCATAGGTCCACTGGGGGTTATACCGTCTTGGTGACCTCCTCCACAGGGACCTTTTCTTTTATCAATTTTACAGAACTATAATTTTAAAGATTTTATTTATTTATTTGAGAGAGAGGATGAGAGGAGAGAGAGAGCACATGAGAGGGGGGAGGGTCAGAGGGAGAAGCAGACTCCCCGCCGAGCAGGGAGCCCAATGCGGGACTCGATCCCGGGACTCCAGGACCATGACCTGAGCCGAAGGCAGTCGCCTAACCAACTGAGCCACCCAGGCTCCCCAGAACTATAATTTTAAAATAAATATAAAGGAGGAGATCTTGGGGCATTGACTCAGCAAAACAATTTTAAAATATGAGAGAGACAAAGAGATTGATAGTTTCCTTAGAACACTTTTCCCATTGGATGACAATTGTAATTACAAGGAATGATATCTTCCTGGTTCCTTTTAGCAGAACATTATTAATGTTTAATGGCTGCAGTTGTTCCCAGGTGTAGGAAGGCTAGTAACTGGAAACTTCACTGGCCCTTTCTTACCTGCTAATAATTAGAGAAGCAATTACTTTCCTTAGACAGACTAACAGGTAATTGGCCAAACAGCATTTTTAACAGCAATTTCCTAATTCTGAAGAGATTATAAAGTGGCGTGTGCTAAACAAGAAATGGTTTTATTTTAAATAAAATAACTAGGTTGAAATAAATCTACATCAAGAATACAATTATTTTTTTTCCCTACCAGAACACCAGCTCAGAACACAAAATATCTGCCTCTTCTTTCTTTCTTTTTTTTCCATTTTACATGTCAGATATTATTAGATCAACAATGATTCTTTATTCTAAAGCTCCAAATATTTTACCGAGAAACAGAATCTTTGGCTTGTCCATGTGATAGATACAGTTATTGTATCTCTGGTTTAAGAGATGTCGACTTCTTTTTTTTTTTTTTTTTAAGATTTTATTTATTTATTTAACAGAGGGACAGAGAGGGAGCACAAGTAGGCAGAGCAGCAGCAGAGGGAGAGGGAGAAGCAGGCTCCCCACCAAGCAGGGACCATGATGTGGGGCTCGATCCCAGGACCCTGGGATCATGACCCAAGCCGAAGGCAGCCCCTTAACCGACCTTGCCGCCCAGGAGCCCCCAGAGGGAGAGAGAGTCTTAAGCAGACTCCACCCTGAGAATGGAGCCTGACATGGGGCTCAATCTCACCACCCTGAAATCATGACCCTGACATCAGGACCCGAGCTGAAACCAAGAGTGGGACACTTAACCAACTACGACACCTGGGTGACCCTAGGAGATGTCTACTTCTTATGTAAGCGTCTACTTGTTGGTATGATTACTTTTCCTTTTGGCAAAACTGTAAACAAGAAAACTACAATCCACTTGGTCTGAAGGAGAGAAATTAGGTCAAATACTAAAACGAAATCCTGACCCTTCGTGACTAGGTAGGAATTAAAAAGGAAGTTCTTGCTGCTGTGATTTATTTATTGGTTCCTGAAAGGATTCTGTATTTAATTCAACCACATTTACTAACAAGGGTGTTTGCCTTTTATGCTAAAAGAAAAATCTACAGACATATTGTTTCAAAAGATCAGATATAACAAAGAATACGAAGTCTCCAAAAGAACACTGTAAATGCTCTGAACTTCATTGTACACACAACAAACATTTCTGAAGCTGTAGGATTTAAGCATGGCTTATTCAATGCAAGACTCTTAATTATATCACTTGCAAAGCAGTTGTGTGTTTCCGGATGCATTCCTCAACAAACCCCAGTGCTACTACAGGAGAGTGCTCTCCAGGTGATCATTCTGGCAATCCTAACCAGCACATCTACTAGTATTACCATGTAATTAGTAGAAATACCTACAGCATTGTCACTTCTATGTGAGACTTTGACACAAAGATTATCTTGGAGTAAATAATCATCATTTAACTCTATTTTTGCTTTCCGGAGTTTGAATATGCAGGGACAAACCACAACAGCCCAGCCTTTAGCCCTTCCTTCTGGTTAAAAAAAAATACATATATATATATATGTATATACATATATATATATGTTTGTTTCAAGTTTTTATTTAAATTCCAGTTAGTTAACACATAGTGTAATATCAGTTTCAGGAGTCGAATCTAGTAATTCATCACTTATACATATAACACCCAGTGCTCATCAAAAGTGCCCTACTTAATACCCGTCACCCATTTAATCCATCCCCCACCCACCTCCCTCCATCAATCCTCAGTTTGTTCTATATAGTTAAGAGTCTGTTTTATGCTTTGACTCTCTCTTTTTCCCCCTCTGTTCATCTGTTTTGTTTCTTAAATTCCACAAAACACAGGAAACAACATGCTGGCAAGGCTGCGGAGAAAGGGGAACCCTCTTGCACTGTTGGTGGGAATGCAAACTGGTGCAGCCACTCTGGAAAACAGTATGAGTTTCTTCAAAAAGTTAAAAATAGAACTACGCTATGATCCAGCAATTGCACTGCTCAGTATTTACCCATATACTGAGTCAAAGAGATATATGCACCCTGATGTTTATAGCAACATTATCAACAATAGCCAAATTATGGAAAGAGCCCAAATGTCCATTGACTGATGAATGGATAAAGTAGAGATGGTGTACGTGTGTGTGTGTATATATATATATATATATATATATATATATATATACATATATATATATAATGGAATAGTACTCAGCCATAGAAAAGAATGAA
>NC_138372.1:124651968-124682526 GCF_054177405.1 Leptonychotes weddellii
GTCCTTTATCTAGGTGTTAAAGTACACTGACTAATCTTAGATACAAATCTTTCAAAGGAAAGTCATTTCTTTGGGACTCTCCAAGCTCTTTAGACCAAATAACTGCTACATTTCCTTTGTTCACTCCTGAATGCAGTGGGACCTTTTGCAATGATTTCCTTTGAAGACTCAAAGATCAGGCACAAGTCATCTCTATGTATTAGTCCCTCCTAATAGCAACTTGATTCATTTTAGGATTTTAAAAACAATTCAAAGCACGTTTTTGTTAATTTCTGGTTTCAGAACCAAATTTTACCTTCTTTGGTATAGACACTTTTTAAAAAATACTGTCTTCACAAGTATGCACACCTTTAAAAATAGAGTTCACCTTAGAGTTGTATATTCTCAGGATGAACATAACAAATTATCCATTTATAATATATAGTCCAGGTTGAGATTTTACCAAGTTTATTTTCTCTAATGATTGTGATGAAATGAATATAGCCAGAAGTCATATTATTAAAATAGGATAAGAGGATGGATGAAGTTTAAAACACATCCATTAGTCACATTATATCAGTTACTTCAAAAGTCTTAAAATCACCACTTTGTAATTTCTTTATTACTTCATAGAAAATATTGCTCCATTCTGTTTCCTTTATGTATATTCTTTTCATCACAAAACTCCAATTGCCTATTGTCTGTGTATTTTTTTAAAAGATTTTATTTATTTATTTGACAGAGAGAGACACAGCGAGAGAGGGAACACAAGCAAGGGGAGTGGGAGAGGGAGAAGCAGGCTTCCTGCTGAGCAGGGAGCCGGATGCGGGGCTTGATCCCAGGACCCTGGGACCATGACCTGAGCCGAAGGCAGACGCTTAACGACTGAGCCACCCAGGCGCCCCCGTCTGTGTATTTTAATCCCTAACTGCATATCAGAATTTCTAGCCCTCAATTTAATATAGCAAAATTTGATTATTATAGAAGAACTGAATCTATCCAGCAATCTGTTGTCATATATCTATTCATTTATTACGAAGTGTAGGTATGTAAACAGTATTTATTAGTTTATAAGTACTACCTTTTTTAATTTTGGGGGAGGCATTACTTTCTTGGTATAACCTTACTTTGACATAGTGTTAGTTGCTTACCAGTTTGTGAGAAGTAAATTGGAACAGCTTTCTTTTTCATTTAAGTTGTCTCTTTGGTTCCTTAGCTGTTCTTAAGCTTCTTTTAGATTTCTACCATCAATAATCTCTTAATGTGCTGACAGAGGAAACTATCAAGAGGTATTTTTATCTATCTTTATATGATTTCATTTATTATGTGCTGATATAGTCACAGTAATATGCTTGTGCATCATCTCAACTTTGTACTGAATGAAAAAAAAGAGACTCAAGACCTGCAGAAATATTTCTATATTCCATTCCATTACCTAGTGAGGACATTAAATGTAAAAGTTCTACATTGCTTAAGACATTGATGTGCCACATTACACAGATGGAGCAGAATACAATTTCACCGGAATGTGAAAAATGTGCCTTTTCCTTTCAACACATTTAAATTATACTCCACAAACTGAATTTTAATAAATATTTAAGAAGATATGTTCAGACTCATACAAATAGAGTTTAATGACATTATAACCCCAGATTTTATAATTATGAATTTTTGTCTTACAAGTACTCACCATAATATTCTTATTAGCACATAGAAAAAGTTATTGTCTATGATCATTAGCTCTGGGTATTGAATGCCATCATTTACACATGAGTTGTCCAGGTTTTCTCGATCATAGACTTATTTGTGAAACTTTTGAAAAATTTATTCCTGAGTTACTCCCCAGATCACCACTATCAAAGTCACAAAAAAGGGATCTGGTAATCTGAAATTTGAGTAAGTTACCAGATGATCATTATGATCTTAAATCTCAATGTAATGAGCACTGCGTGTTATATACAACTGATGAATCACTGGACTCTACCTCTGAAACTAATAATGTAATATGTTAATTAATTGAGGGGTGCCTGTGTGGCTCAATCGTTAAGTGTCTGCCTTCAGCTCAGGTCATGATCCCAGCATCCTGGGATCCATGGAGTCCCATGTCAGGTTCCCTGCTCAGCAGGGAGCCTGCTTCTCCCCCTGCTTGTGTTCCCTCTCTCGCTGTCTCTGTCAAATAACTAAATAAAATCTTTAAAAATATATGTTAATTAATTGAATTTAATTTTAAAAAAATCTCAGAAAACTGGCAACTGCAAGGCCCCCCACCCCCGGGACATGCACTATCTTTGGGTTTACCCTGCAGAGAGTGCTCCTCTCCTAGAGCGGCCAGGCACCAGGGCACAAGCAGAACATGCAGAGAGCACGCACATATTGTCAGCACACAAGCGGAACATGCAGAGAGCACGCACATATTGTCAGGACACAAGCGGAACATGCAGAGAGCACGCACATATTGTCAGAGCTGGTTTTTGACCATGGGCACTTGGTTCCAGAATTGTATGTTTAACTTCTGGGCTATGCTGCCTCTCTGAACCGTAGGTTTCTCATTTGTAGCTAGAAGGTAGATAATAGCTCCTACTTCTCAGTTTTGTAGAGAACCTTTAATAACATTCCCCCTCCCACCCAAGAAATCCTAGGGCAGTGTTTCAGCACATTGAAATAAATAAATAAATGTTAAACTAACTCTAATTTTTGTTAAAATAAACATTATGTTTTCAAGACACTTCGTGCATATTCTTAGTCCCCATTATATGTAGGTTTCTTTCAAGCTGCTGAGTTGCAAAAAAAGGCTTATTGTTCTGGTTGCTCTGGGATCCTAAATATATCTACTGACACAATATCTGAACCGTAGCCAAATATGTTTGTGTAGATCCCCACCTCTAAATCTGTTTAGTTATGAACTTCCCGGTAATATCTCTGCACACATAACATTCTTTGCTTATTTTTTCATGTCTTTACGTTATTGCTAAATTACCCATTTTGCAAAATTCACTTATACGTTCCACATAATAATTGAATATGAACACTTGGTCTTTATAACACTCATTCAACATTTCTCATATATTCCCTTACATTCCTAATATAGACTGTAATCGTTTTCAAAGTAGGACTCATATATTGTGTTAGTTCTTACACACAGCACATAGAACTGTATCAGAAACATTAATAGGTGTCAAAGAATTATTGTATGTAAGGGAACAAATGAATAACTAAAAAGAATTGATGGGAGCCATTGGTTTGAAATTACATAACATGACATTATATGTTACTTATTTTAAAAATCATTTAAAAACAATAATTTTTAAAAATAAGTAGACATCAGTTTTATATGAAATACAAGAGGAATCCTGTGCTATTATATTGAATTTATTTAAAATTAAATCAGCTCATTAATTTTATGTAATTTTTTATACTTACTGGATATGAACATTGCTTAAACTGAGTATATCGTAAACATACGGAATATGTTTACATATTAAAATATAAATAATTTTATATTTAAAATATAAAATTATGTAAGAGATTAAGTCATCTGGTGCAAAAATTCATGTTTTCATAATATATGTCTATCAATATCCAGGGTCATGTATACCAGAAAAAATATGGTGATCTATTTAGGCATTATCATTTTCAGAAGAAATAGTCCTGAAAGTCAGAAGTTTAAATATACTTTTCTTAGTAATAAAGACTCACTGATCAAAATTAAAATGAAATCAAGGATACAGTAATATAATTTAAATCTGAGTCTATGTATAAAAAATATAAAAATAAAACTGTGATAATAATACCATCTTATATGTTGCCTTAATATCCTATAGATACACCTATTATCAAAATGACTATTTGGTGTATTATTTAAATGTGTGTTCCCCCCCCAATGAACGAAGTTCAAAGACATCTCTGATACCTTTTTGTCAGAATTTAGCCCACTCATTATTTTGTTGTTGTTGAAAAATAATGAATTAATGAGTGAATGTTTAAGTAATGTATCTAAAACGAATGCAGTGGGAATTTCTGATGTTTACCAAGATGGCATAAGCCAGTATAGCCAACCTCTGCCAAAAACAGCTCTCAAAAATTAAGAAATTTAAAAGTCAACTATTTGAAGACTCTGAAAATAAAGCGAAGTAGATGGATGGGATGGAGGAGGGGGAAACTTGAATTAAGTGACTTGTACTGGGGAGAACGTTCTCTTTTGTTTTATTTATTTATTTATTTATTTATTTATTATTTTTTACTTCTTCTTCTGGCATTGATCCCAGGGTGAACCCCTTGCGAAGTGGTGGCAGCCTCTAAAGGCAGCAAAAACTCTTATAGAGCTCCTGGCCAGAAGACTGGGAAAAAATGCCCCTGTGAATGAATGGATAAAGATGAAGTGATATATATATATCACAATGGAATATTATGCAGCCATCAAAAGGAATGAGATCTTGCCATTTGCAACGATGTGGATGGAACTGGAGGGTATTATGCTGAGCGAAATAAGTCAATCAGAGAAAGACATGTATCATATGACCTCACTGATATGAGGAATTCTTAATCTCAGGAAACAAACTGAGGGTTGGAGAGGTGGGGGGTGGGAGGGATAGGGTGGCTGGGTGATAGACACCGGGGAGGGTATGTGCTATGGTAAGCGCTGTGAATTGTGCAAGACTGTTGAATCACAGACCTGTACCTCTGAAACAAATAATGCAATATACGTTAAGAAACAAACAAACAAAAAAGAAGATAGCAGGAGGGGAAGAATGAAGGGGGGGAAATCGGAGGGGGAGACGAGCCATGAGAGACGATGGACTCTGAAAAACAAACTGAGGGTTCTAGAGGGGAGGGTGGTTGGAGGATGGGTTAGCCTGGTGATGGGTATTAAAGAGGGCACGTTCTGCATGGGGCACTGGGTGTTATGCACAAACAATGAATCATGGAACACTACATCTAAAACTAATGATGTAATGTATGGTGATTAACATAACAATAAAAATTTTAAAAATAAGAATAAAAAATAAATAAGGAAAAAAAATGCCCCTGTGAGCTGCAGATTATAGAAAGAATCCTTATCATCATCATCATCATTATCATCATCATTTTAATTAATAGGCTTACTTTGTAGGGTAATTTTAAGTGTTCAAAAAAATTTGGGTGGAAGGTTTAGACAATCCCATTTATACTCCCTCTCACTTATGACCTTTCTCCCTTCAGGGTTTCTCCTCTTACTAACATCTTATCTTAGTTATAATTGATAAGTCAATATTAATATATCATCATTGAATGAAGTCTACAGATTAAATTAGGGTTCATTCACTGTGTTGTACATTCTGTGAGTTTTGTCAAATGTATAATTACACATATCCACTATTACAGTATTATACAGAATAGTTTCACTGTCCTAAAAGTCCACTGTGTTCTACATATTCATCTCTTCTTCCCTCCCCTACCCCAATCTGGCAACTACTGATTTTTTCATATCTCTATAATTTTTTTTCTTTTCTAGATTTCATATACCCAGTCCCATTTGGTATATATCATTTTCAAATTGACTTCTTTTACTTAGCAATATGCATTTAAGGTTCCTCCATATTTTTTTGTGACTTAGTAGCTCATGTCTTTTTATTGCTGAATAATATTCCACTGTGAAGGTATTCTTCAGTTAATGCATTAACCTACTGAAGGACATCTTAGTTGCTTCCAAGTTTAGGCAATTATAAATAAAGCTTCTTTGAACATGTGTATGTAAGATTTCATGTGGACATAAGTTTTCAACTCATTTGTATAAATACAAAGAAGCATAATTTTAGATCTTATCTTTTTTTCTTTACTTTTCAAAATTTAAATTCAATTAATTAACATATAGCGTATTATTAGTTTCAGAGGTAGAGGTCAGTAATTCATCAGTCTTATATAATACCCAATGCTCATTACAACACATACCCTCCCCAATGTCCATCACCCACTTACCCCATCCCTCCACCCTCCTCCCCTCCAGCAATCCTCAGTTTGTTTCCTATGATTAAGAGTCTCTTATAGTTTGTCCTATCTTTTTTTTTTTTTTGGATTTTATTTATTTATTTGAGAGAGAGAAAATGAGAGAGAGCACATGAGAGGGGGGAGGGTCAGAGGGAGAAGCAGACTCCCCGCGGAGCAGGGAGCCCGATGCGGGACTCGATCCCGGGACTCCAGGATCATGACCTGAGCCGAAGGCAGTTGCTTAACCAACTGAGCCACCCAGGCGCCCCTAGTTTGTCCTATCTTAACAGTATGTTTAGTTTTGCAAGAAACTGGCAAACTGTCTTCAAAAGGGTTGTACCATTTTCCATTCCTGCCAGCAATGACTAAGAAATCTTGTTGCTCTACATCCTTGTCGGTATTTGGCGTTGTCAGTGTTTTGAATTTTAGCCATTCTAATGTGATATCTCATTACTGTTTTAAATTGAAACTCACTAATAACATAAAAATTTAGAGCATATTCCTACATGCTTATTTCCATCTGTACATCTTATCTGGTGAAATGACTGTTCAGATTTTTTACTCATTTTCAAATTTTATAGTTTCTTTTTTTTTATTATCCTTTACTTGTAAAACATGAACTTATGTCAAAAATTTTAAAGAAAATTATTTTGTGTTTATCTCTAAAGTTTCTAAGAAAGACATAGAGAATGTTGCCTAAGTTTTGGTTGCTGCCTTTGAATACAATCTACTAATCGAACTCATTAAATTTAGAAGTGGAATATAAGGAGCAAAGATATTAGAAAAATAGGAAAATATGAGACTTCCGTGGGCTTCATTAGGAGCATGCAATGAATAGGATCAATCTATTTATCCATCTCATTTTATGGAAGAAAATAAATGCCAACACTAATTGACCCGCTCAATATCATTTTTATTCCTCAGGATCTTATAGTGATGATACTTTTGAAGTGTTCATTTTCTTTAAATCAAAACTTTTGTCTTTTAAGCTCTCTTAGCTCTATTATTGTCATCATGAGAGCCAGAAATCAATAGGTGACATCTAATGAGAGATTATAACTTTTTGGCTTCATTATATAGATCATTAAATTGGCTAGCAAGTTTGCTTCATTTTCATGGAGGGGTCAGTTTTAAGGTCATTTGTCTTTTTTAACACGAAGATCAAATGGGATATTCCTTTATTTAAGTGAGCATCCAGCATAGATAAGCACATTTAATTATAGATTTAATTTGTGTCTCTTTTATAGTTATAGTTCCTTTTATATTTTTGCAGCTTATTTTTATTCCATGGAGCTTTGTTTCATTTTCAAATCCCTTAATGCAGGACATTTTGTAACATATTTTATTCTTGTATTATATATGATGCCTTCCATTCCTTTAGTTATTCTTTTATTTGCCAAATCAAATTAATCTTACACTTAAGTTCCATTTCTCTGATGCCCCCAGTTCTGACTAGCTCTTTTACCTAATTTAGATACAAACAAACACGTATAAAAGATTTAGTGTAGCTTATTTACATGTCAAGCCAGGACAGACTTACTTTGTCTGCTTTATATATGTCTAATAGGGATAATGGAAGTGCTAGAAAAAGAGTATCAGTTTATAAACATGAACCGGTTTTAATAAATTAACCAAAAGTATAATGAAATCATAGTGTATGTTTTTTTTTCTTTTTTTTGTTTACATTTTATGTTATTTAACCCTTCAACCATAATGAAATTTTCATGTGTAATCCAGAAATGAACAAAGCAAAAATAGCTGGCTGCTCTTCTTATAATGTCTCATGGCTGACCAAGTGACACTGATGGTGTTTTGGTCCAGGAATGATGACGTTTAAATAAGTCCAGTGTGGCTCAACCTAGCATATCTTGAAGCTTTTCTCATCAGCTGTTTAATAACATTATAACAGACAACTTGTTTCATCTTGAGTGCTAAAACTGACTGACAGCTTGTGATTGCACAGAGTGTGGTGCTGATGAAATTTCTAATGTCTTATCTAAGTTTGTTGGGCCACAGATTGATTAATACTTAGAGCACATAGGAGGCAAGGGCAGTTCATGTGTCACATCTTTAGTGAGCATACTCTCGGGTGAATTATACCAGATAATTACACTAGATAACAACATCTAAATAGACAAAGGACTTTAAAGAAAATAGTTCACACTTAAAGCAATGATCATCTCCTTCCTAGTTGTTATACAGCAATTGATAGATTGGTGTGTAGACAGGCCCCATGAGGTACACTTTTCTGTGCTTGAAAAGATAGTAGGATCACTTGACTGAAAATAAACCTGGTAGATAATATGTTCTTTTCTTTTCCTCTGTAGAGAGTTGTGTTTAAACTATAAAAGTCTAATCCATTTCCTTTTTCTATAACAAGCAAAATGCATGAAAAAAAATTACTTAACACCTGAGTTAAAAGAAGAAGCACTCTGCATACAAATGCCCTCAGTGTGGGTCTTTCAAAATGGCTTAGAAGGTTCACAAAATCACATGTCACCTACCTGTGGAAAAATGAATAATTTCATACGGTTACCCAAAACTACCATTCTGCAGGAGAAGTGTCTGCTCTGGTTCATTCCAAAGTGTCAAATCCATTATACATACAAGTCACACAACAAGTCTTTTTGCATCTAAAACCTTATAGATGTCAGCTTTTAGAAACAAGGTCTAGTAGTAGGCTATCAGCTTTATTTACTTTATTCACAAAATTTCATTATTGAAGCCAGTTATAACCTAGAAGAAAGTTTAAAAACAAATGTTAGGTCCTGATCCAAGTGTTCAACTTGGAAAATTCAGGTAATATAGTTTAATCTTACTACTAGCTTTTATTTGCCATATTCTTGATGACAAATAAAGAACAGAGGTTACGAGATGAAAGATTCTCTTTCTTATAAATTCTTAATTGTACTCTACTGTCATATTCTCTTTTAGGAAGGTGTCCCAAAGAATAAGAATAATAAAAGGATATTTATCCTCTATGAGGATTATTATTTACCAAGCCAGTTAATATATTATTTTTCTCTGAAAATCTAAGGAAGCAAGATGGACAATATGTCTGTTTTTTTATTCATTCAGACTATCTGCTTTTATATCATTACTGCACAGGTGTTCTTTTATGTCAATCTTCCATTTATTTTACATTGTTTTACAAGCTCTAGGGGAAATAAATGCCCTACTTTAAGAAGCTGGTGAAAGCTAACATGTCAAGGGAATAGAGATAGAAGGTGAGAGGTGCGAAAGAAAACAGTTTCCGAAGGCCAATGAATTAGGTACACTTAGTTATAAATTACATGACAAAATTATTTTTGAGATGTTTACAATAGAATTGGAGATGGAGAAAATGTCACTAAAAAGAACAAAATGAATCTCTAATATATATACTTCATGCTGATAAAGAGATTTCTTATATGAATTTGTTTTATATGCATACTGTTTACTTCATTTATTCATTCTTTTGAGGTACGCAGATAGTAGTGATTATCTCAAATGACTTCTCTATGACACCATTCATTGGTAGTTACTCAAGTGAGCCATCCTCATTGTGCTACTTTGGTTTAGCTGATTATTTCATTAGCTGTAAAACAATAAAAATACGGCTCTTGATATAAGTAAGGTTTCGATTAATCATAAAATTTATTTAATGAACTATATGCAATACAATTACTACAAAATCATTCAACGTATTGATTTTGGTTTTGGTGCACTTCTATCTGAGCAGTATGCATCAATGCGACCTGCCGTACAAATGCCTTTTCTTACACGTACCCTCTGCTTTAAGTCATGTCTCTCGCTTTTGCTAAAATTACTACATTAAAAACTAAATTGAGCATACTATTTAAAATAATTCTTAAAAGTTCTACAGCCTCAATATGCAGTGTTTCTACTTTTTCTAATACTTTATTCCAACATTATATACTCTTATTATCTTACATAATATATGGCATTATCATTCTCTGGATTGTTATATAGATTTCACTTTCTGTATCTTCACCTGCATTCTCATTCATTTTATATAGTTTAGCCTAAGTGGTTCTTCTCAAACATGAATATAATTAATGTTCTGTTGCTTAAAACCCTGCTTGCTTTCATGATTATAATATGGCCCATAAGCCCTATGGTATTTGTCACTTCTTTACCTTCCCAGTTTTCTCCCACACATTGTATACAAGATATATTTAATATCCCTTTTCCAAAAAGGTCTCATTTCAGGATTACTTTTATCTCTTCTACCAGGAATGCTATTATTCTATTCTACATAGGATGCCTGCACAATTGTTTTCCATGGGTCATATCCCAAATTTGATAACTCTTTTTCCAGAAGAGAAAGATATTCTTCTTAGTGCTTTCTGCTGTACTTATGTCTTATTAGATTATTGAATTGCAACTTCCTTCTTCCTTTTTATTCATTCCTTACATTGCAAATCCTTGATGTAATAGTTATGTGGCATATTGGTGGAAATTGGGAAGTCAGATAGTCTGATCCTAATTTCTATCCATGTGCCCTAATTCACTGCAAATAAACATATAGCCTAAATAAAATTAGGTGAAAATCAGGTAAATTATGCTTCTAGACAAGTCTCCTTTCTTTCCTATTCAACCAGATTGCTTCTCTAAGTCCCTCCAACATTGGAACGTTGCATTCACTCCTGCCCTAGATCCTGGGACTATTTCACACTCATTTTTATTTTCCAAACCAAGTACAGTAGATGCTGAGTTAATATTCTTTTGTGAAATTATAGAGGAATTAAGAACAATAAACCTGACTTAAACATTTACAACGGAAATTTAATGTAATTAATAATGAACTATAACCTTATATTCTCTTATACGTTTAGAGATTGTTTTTGAGAATATAAATAGTATCATGACCTATCATAATATAAGCAGTAAATGATATTAAATATTTATTTTTATTATTATTATGTTTAATTAGCCAACATATAGTACATCATTAGTTTTTGATGTAGTGTTCAATGATTCATTAGTTGTGTATAACACCCAGTGTTCATCACAACACGTGCCCTCCTTAATACCCATCACCCAGTTACCCTATCCCTCACCCCCCTCCCTTCTGTAACCCTCAGTTTGTTTCCCAGAGTCCAGAATCTCTCATGGTTTGTCTCCCTCTCTGATTTCTTCCCATTCAGTTTTCCCTCCCTTGAAATATTTCATCCGACATCTTGGAAATCAGGTTTGATATCTTTTTTTTTAAGATTTTATTTATTTATTTGACAGAGAGAGAGAGAGAGCACACAAGCAGGGGAAGCGGCAGGCAGAGGGAGAGGGAGAAGCAGACTCCCCGCTGAGCAGGGAGCCGAATGTGGGTCTCAATCCCAGGACTCCGGACCATGACCTGAGCTGAAGGCAGACCCTTAACCCATCGAGCCACCCAGGCACCCCTAGATATCTTTTATCAAGGGTCTCAAAGCCATAAAATTATTCTGAGACCTTTTGATAGCTATTGACTAAACTGCAATTATAGGTTTGAAGACCAAATACAAGCACCTGCTAAATAAGGCAGAAGATAGTTTTCCTCCAAATAATATTTTCTGCTGATTTAAGTGTCCCTCGGAATAAGCAAGTTTAAATGGTGATGTGGACTAGGTAAACATAAAGATGAAAATTCTACAAGATCATTCAATTTAAAGAGTATTTGATGATGCGATGAACTATAAAACAAAACTATATAATTTTTATTTGCAGTTTTAGTTACTTTTCTTGATTCTGGCAGGAAACTTTAAGGATAATGATTAATAAAGTAGTTGAAATGCATTAACACACTATATTAATGTTTTATGTGTGAAATGTGGAAACCTGTCAAGATAAACTCAGATTGGAAATGTCATCTTTTTTTCCCTCCAAAATAGTTCCTTGAAGCCTATGTTTAAAGCATAGTCTTTATAATCACATACTGAAACATCTGGAAGGTATCATGATAATTTTTAATATAATAGTTCTTTTTTTTTTTTTAAAGATTTCATTTATTTGACAGACACAGCTAGAGAGGGAACACAAGCAGGGGGAGTGGGAGAGGGAGAAGCAGGCTCCCGGCTGAGCAGGTAGCCCGATGTGGGGCTCGATCCCAGGACCCTGGGATCATGACCTGAGCTGAAGGCAGATGCTTAACGACTGAGCCACCCAGGCGCCCAATATAATAGTTCTTTTATATTCAAACGAATTTCTACTATTAGAGAAAAGAATGATGAGAAATCAGGAGTTCACACAAAACAGCCTCCTAAATCTGAATCTTTTCACACATTTTATGATAAAACCACATAAAACAACAAGGAAAACATATAGCATCACACACACTTTAAGCATAACATCAAGACAAAGAATAGTACAAGTTTTGGATTACCTGTGAGTAGGAAAATAAACTCAAATTTAGCAGGCTATTTCCAATAATCTGAGAATGGGAGGGGACTACAGCATCTCTTTAGTAAAGAGAAGGCTAATACTCTCATGATAGTGTTGGAAGAGTACCATTTTTGGGTAAAGTGGGATAATTTATGAGAGGGAGAAGACCAATGGAAACTGTAGGAAAGAGAAAGAAGGAAAGAAGAGAAGAAAATTAAAAGGCCTATAACATATCATAGCCAAGCAAGAATAACTTTGATTATACCAACGAAAGAGAGAAGCTTTCAACCGAGCACTAGTAGTTAAGTAACCTCAAACACTCACAGCTGCCTGAATATGACTGTCATTGAAGGTCCACAAAAATGTAATATTTCAAAATAAAAGAAAATAGTAACTATGTAAAGATTGTATATGGATAAAATAAAAAAACAAAAATTGAAATATTTCAGATAGTAAACATTCTGCCGATAACCAAACATGAAATACATACAATGCTCTAACATGATTAAATATCATTAAAAAATCATTTACAGATATTAAAAGAAGATCCTCTTGAATTAGAAATACAAAAATTAAAACAAAAATAGACAAAATTCAGGGTGCCTGGGTGGCTCAGTCAGTTGAGCATCTGACTCTTGGTTTTGGCTCAGGTCATGATCTCAGGGTCCTGGGAATGAGTCCCGCAGCAGACTCCTCCACACTCTGCACAGAGTCTTCTTGTCCCTCCCCTTCTGTTCTCCCCACCCCCCCTTGCTCTCTTTCTCTCAAATAAATAAAATCTTAAAAAAAAAAACCACGACAAAACTTGACCCCCCAAAATGGCAAACTTTCCATTGGAGAAACTGGCAGACACTGCTTTAACTAAATTAGCAAGTGTAACATCACCAGTGGTAATTCATGTTAGTATTATTTACCTCTGATATAATGTGATGAAATACAGTATATCTTGTATTAGTCTAAAAAAGTCTATAACACCAGTTTAATAATGAAAACATATCAGGCAAAGCCAAATTGAGAGACATTTTACAAAATACCGAATATGCTTCAAAAGTGTTGAGGTTAATGGGAGTGTACTATGGTGCAGCCTCTATGGAGAATGGTATGGAGTTTCCTCAAAAATGTAAAAATAATACTGCCATATGATCTAGCAATCGCATTTCTGGGTATTTATTCAAAATAATTGAAATTAGGATCTCAAAGAGATATCTGCACTCCTATGTTTATTGCAACATTATTCACCATAGCCAAGATATGAAAACAACCCAAATGTCCATTGACAAATGAATGGATAAAGAAAATATGGCATATATACAATGAAATATTATTCAATCTTTAAAAAGAAGGAAATACTGCTTCTTATGACAACGTGACTGAACCTGGAGGACATTAGGATGAGTGATATGGCCCAGTCATACAAGGAAAATACTGCATGATTCCACTTATATCAAGTATCTAAAATAGCTAAACTCATAGAAACTGAAGACAGAATGGTGATTGCCAGACACAGGAGAGAGGTAGAAATTAGGAAAGCTTGCTCAATTGATATAAAGTTGCAGTTATGAAAGATGGATAACTTCTAGAGATCTGCTATACCATATAGTGCCCATAGTTAAAAATACTGTATTGTGCACTTCAAAATTTTGTTAAAAAGGTAGATCTCATGTTAAATGTTCTTATCATTAAAAAGCCAAGCAAAATTAAAAAAAAAAAAAAGGAGACACAAGGAAACTTTTGCAAGTAATGAATATGTCCTTTTGTTTAGTAGTAGTGATTGTTTCATGGGTGTATGCATTATGTCCAAACTCATCAATTACATATATTAAATATGTGCAGTTTTAAAGCTCAACAAAGATGTCTAATATAAAAACAAATTAATGGTCATATATTAGAGAAGACTAAGGGGTTATGCTGTATTGGACACTGGAACAGAAAAAAGATATTAGTGGAAAAATGAGCAATTGCAATAAAGTGTTCAGTTTATTTAATAGTATAATTCCAATGTTAACTTTTTTTTTTTTTTTTTTTTAGGGGGCGGGGAAGGGCAGCAAGAAAGGGAGAGAGAGAATCATAAGCAGGCTCCATACCCAGCACAGAGCCCAACATGGGACTCGTCTCACAACCCTGAGATCATGACCTGAGCCAAAATCAAGAGTGGAATGCTTAACTGACTGAGCCACCCAGGCGCCCCGGTTTCTTTCTTTCTTAAAAAGTTTACAGGAGGGCGCCTGGGTGGCTCAGTCGTTAAGCGTCTGCCTTCCGCTCGGGTCATGATCCCGGGGTCCTGGAATCCAGTCCCGCATCGGACTCCCTGCTCAGCGGGAAGCCTGCTTCTCCCTCTCCCACTCCCCTTGCTTGTGTTCCCTCTCTCGCTGTCTCTCTCCCTCTGTTGAAAAATAAATAAAATCTTTAAAAAAAAAAAAAGTTTACAGGAACTATGGGTGCCTGGGTGGCTCAGTGGGCTAAGGGTCTGCCTCCGGCTCAGGTCATGATCCCAGGGTCCTGGGACTGAGCCTCCCATCAGGCTCCCTGCTTAGCGGGGAGTCTGCTCTCCTGCTCCATCTGCCCCTCCCCCAGATCATACTCTCTCTTGCACTCTCTCTCTCAAATAAATAAATAAATAAAATCTTTAAAAAAAGTTTACAGGAACTATAATATGATTCCATTGTACTTATATAGCATGTCTTCTTTATCCGTTCATATATCAATGGACACTTAGGCTGTTTTTATATCTTGACTATTATGAACATGAGGGCGTACAGATCTCTTCAAAATGATGGTTTTGTTTTTTTGGGCTATATACTCAGCAGTGGGACTGCTGACTCACATGGTAGTTCTATTTTCAATTTCTGAGGAAACTTCCTTCATGCAATTTTCCATAGTGACTGTTCAGTTTACATCCCCACCAATGCTATACAGGGATTCTTCTTTATTTTATACTTGCCGGCACTTGTTATGTCTTACTTTTTGATAATAGCCATCTAACAGGTGTGAAGTGATACCTCACTGTGGTGTTGATTTGCATTTCCTTGATGATTAGTGATGCTGTGCACCTTTTCATGTACTAGTAAACAACTTGTATGTCTTCTTTGGAAAAATGACTATTTAGGTCCTTAACCCATTTTTATATTGGCTGTTTTCTTGCTATTGAGTTGTATGATTTCCTTGTATATTTTGGGTGTGAACCCTTTATTGAATATGAGGTTTACAAACATTTTCTCCCAGTTCCTAGACTGCCTTTTCATTTTACTGATGGTCTCCTTTGCTATGCAGAAGCTTTGTAGTTTGATGTAGTCCCATTGTTTATTTTGTTGCCTTTGTTTTTGGCATCAAACCCAAAAAAACCATTGCCAAAGTCAGTGTCAAGGAGGTTATCCTCTTTGTTTTCTTCTAGGAGTTTTATGTTTTCAGCTCTTTTGTTTAAGTTTTTAATCCATTCTGAGTTGACTTCTGTATATGGTGTAAGATAAAGGTCCAGTTTCATTCTTTTGCATGTGGCCATCCAGTTTTCCCAACTTCATTTATTCAAGAGACTATCCTTTCCCCATTGTATATTCTTAGCTCCTTTGTTGAAAAATAATTGAACATATATGCATAAGTTTATTTCTGGGCTATTCAGTTTGGCAGTTACTTAAAAAGTCAAAATATACAACTACCATATCACTCAATCACTATACTTCTACCCATTTACCCACAAGACATATGTAAACTGGCATATGATTGTTCATATCAACTTGCAATAGCCAGAATCTGGAAACCATCCAAATGTTCCTCAATAGACAAATGGATAAACTTTGTAATAAAGCCATAAAATAGAATACTAATCATCAAGATAAATGAATAAACTACTGATATATTCAACAATATGGCTGACTGCCAAAATAATTTTAAGTTTAAAAATCCAGACCAAAATAAGTGCATAGTGTATAATTCTAATTTTATCACAGTCTTAGAACATTCAGATTAACCTGAGACAAAGTAGAACAATGTTTGCCTAAGGATCGGGGTAGTAAGATATGAAAAGGGACATGAAGAAAGAATTACAAAAGGTCACTGGGAAACTTTTGCAGGTGATAAATGTGTTAATTTTTATGATTATAGTGACAGTTTTGCTATAGACTTACAGATGTACACTTCGCACGTTTGCATATGATTGTATGTCAGGTATACTCGAGAAAACTGGTTGTAAGTGTAGTGAGAGGTGACAGATTCCTGGAGTCAGAAAAAATATTTATTTGTCTACTTAAAAACATAAAGACACCTTGGGGAAATCATGTGACTTATAAAATAATTCATAAGCATAGGTAACACATACAAGTTTAAAATAAAATTTGTCAATCTTGAAATGTCATTGTTTACAGCACATTTTGCCAATAATGCATTATGAAAAAAATGTGACTCGGAACACCAGGTGCTGTTTCTGAACTCCACTGACTGTTGGCAGAACCTTAAGGAGAATCTCTGAACTATCGTACGTCTGTCTTTCTATGATTATCTAATTCTAACTAACAGCACAGAATGAAGTTAGAGAGTAGGAGTTTTAAATTTGAAGTAAATGCCATATTATTGTTATAACATCCAACAGACATAGAATTCATTCAGTATATATTTAATGCCTAATTAATTTTTAATTATTGGGAGATGATGAAAGTCTTAGTTTTTATTCCATATACCCACCAGATTATTGATCAAAACTTGTGGAGGTGGAGATTTAGTTTAGTAATATGAAGTCATTCAGATGCAAATGAATTAATTTAATGTCATGTTGAAAATAACAATTATAAAATACATTAAACTGTTTCTAAGTAAATGACTAATGAATCTTAAAATTGCTCTTTTTATTTGAAGAAATAAGTTCATGTTTTATTTGAAAAAAGTTAGGCCAATTCATATTTCTTGCAATAAGAATTGCAAACCTATTCCCCAAACATGGTTTAACTTTAGCTGTCCTACTTTTGACTGCATTGATCCTTGTTTGCAACCTTTCTGGTTACTGTAGCAACATTCAGCAGCTGTCTAAGAACAGAGTCTATCTAGGTAAATTTTCATATTTGAGAGGTAAAGCTGCTGTAAATGAATCTCTGACTTTTATCAAAAGCAAAAGGGATTCAGTTAAATCTTAACATGTTCAGTACTTAATATTCTCTTGATTAGTTGAATTGGAGGTTATTAAATTCTGGATATTCATTTGACTATAGTACCGCACACAATTTACTTATATGTCCTCTTAACTGAATGTATTAAAATGCCAGATTCCTCGAACATGTTGCATTAAGTCTGAATTATTTTTTAAATGACTTAAAAATTGGATCTAAAAAACTACCAAGACCATTGGAATTTTGCTGTTCTGACATCTCAATGAATTAGTATTTGCATTAATGTGTGTTTGTGGTGGAGCGACTAAGTTTGGGGAATGTATGTACAAAATGTAATTTAGACACTATGAAAATATATACTACACAATTTCTAAGGAATCGCTTTGTGATATTATTAACATTCCTTGTTATCAACACATTCTGGTTTAAAACTTTATAAGTGACAAATGTAGATAGAGTTATAGACCTAGATATAGGTACATATACCGACAAAAGAAATATCTGTGTTACATAGATAAATGTTACATTTGTGTATCACTTAGAAAAAAAATACATAAATATATTTAGGGTTTCTTCCATATAAAAATTAAACATGAGATACTAATAGTTATTATTTGGAATCCTATTTAAGCTAAACTTTTAATTCAACCTATCCCACATTACAAATATATTTTGTAATACAAAAGTATTTTGTACTATTTTCAAAATATATCTAATATGGTTTACTGGTGCATGTGGTATTTAATATAGTTTTCATTGTTAAATCAAAGAGAGCAAACTTCAAAACCTTAAATATTTGTATTATATTTTATAGAAATGTAATCAAATCCTTGTCTCCCCTCCTTCTTAATCTTTTGAGAATCTTGGCAAATATATCTTGTATTTTAAATCCCCTGAGCTAAAAACAGCTGAAATACTTATATTACTTAAATTGAATGACTCCCAGCATAATTGTTTTCCAAAGTGAAATCTACACTTACTCACTTAGTAGGGCATTTTTCTTCCTCATGACCAGTACCGAGCCAGTTTATGATATGACCAGTGAAATATTCATATTTTAGGGAACAGAATTTGTGTTTTAGGGAAATTTTGCCAGTACCACCATTATTTTCTATACTTATCCTTCTCACTGCTCCTGATATTCCTGTCCAATTAGGAAAGAGTAAAAAATGGAACGTGACAAATTGTGCCAAGGAGAACAATTATGAGGCATGCACGTAATAGGCACTAAAATCTTTGAAAACATAGCTACAACTACTCAGATAGGAAAGCTGATAAACGAGTCCTAATCAATCCCTTATTTTCTGCACATTATGTCAGTTTAAAGTGACTTCTTTATGGCTATGTTTCCTTAAGAAACTACAATTAAATTAATCTGAAACAACCAGAGTTTTTATATTTATAGATATAAATAGATAAGAGATAGATGATAGATAGGTAGATAGATGATAGATGGATTGATCAATAGAGAGATAATCAGTGCCAGG
The DNA here is from genome assembly GCF_054177405.1 of Leptonychotes weddellii. NCBI lineage: Eukaryota > Metazoa > Chordata > Mammalia > Carnivora > Phocidae > Leptonychotes > Leptonychotes weddellii. The sequence continues at coordinate 124,670,852 of NC_138372.1, forward strand.
AAATCTTCTTGTCCTAACATTATTCCAACTAGTAGTGTGAATTTAAATGCATTTATTAATTTTATAAATTAATTTATTATAATATAAATATAATCATTAATGTAAAATAATCTATTTCAATGCATTTATTATGAAAATAAGATAAATAACAATTAAAATCATAGAGATTATATTTAGCAAAAGAGAAAATCTAGGCTTAGATACTTACTATGTAGTATTGATCAATAAATGTAAAATTTCCAAACTTTTATTTCCTCATATTGTAATGTGGTTAAATATTGACCTCATGTTTTATAGGTTGAAATATAATGTGTCTGAAGCACTTAAGAATATGGGACATGGAACAATTTCTACTTAGTAAGTTGTATTTTGATGATAATGATACTGAAAAAGAAAGTGATGATTATAGGGGTTAACATGCTTATTAATTCCCAGAACTTGGATTTCATGGTGTATGATTAGAGTAAGGAGTCAACATAGGATGACTATCTTTTTTTTTTTTTTGTAGCTAGAACTTTTAAAAATTAATGTCTGCATCAATATTTAATTCAAAAAAGACATTTGTCCATTTCACAATAAATGCTAACACAGTTCAGAATAAAAGATATATCCTTTATTAGTAACTAGCATTAATTTACGCTTGTTTAGTACACAACAGTTGTATTTAAATTTGTTTGTGAGAGTGCTTGACTAATAGATATTTTGCCCAGAAATCTGTAAACTTTATATGAGTAAAGATTTTTTGTTTATTTTATTCCACACTTTATTACCAAGCCAAATAGCTTGGTGTATATTAAAGAATCAATAAATAATTGTTGATAAATAAAATGTTGGTAATAAAATGAGTAATAAATAATAATAAAATTTAAAAATAGACTATAACAACTTGACAATGAGGCACAATTTAAAAACAATATTTTAAATTCTCTCTGAAAAATTGAGTTTTATAATAAGAAATTTCTCTACTAAGAGAAATAGAGATCAAAGTTTAAGAATAAAAGTAATTAAAAATAAACAGTATTTCTATAAACTTAGCATTATATGATAATCAATAATTTCACATTTTAAAAATTGTATTTAACAATGTATCAATTGACTAAAGTAATTTTATTTAATAAGCAAAATTAAGCTAATTGCATTTATAAATAAAAATGAATGAAATCTCTAGTTGATTTAAATGATTATCAGTGTCATTATTTACTGAAATATATTTCACTGACCCCAGTGGAAATAAGTTGGGTATTTTCAGAATTATACTGAGTGCTCTAATCTCCACTAAATCATTTTTTCCAGGTGTCACCCTCAAGGCAATGATTAACGACATAGTAATAAAACTCACTTTGGTAGCCTGAAACTAAAATGTCATTTCTATGAGTAAGAATAATTTTCTGCTAAACAGAGCTTTCAGTCAGTAATAAGTATACTCATTGAAGTATTTTAATGTTTTGTTTTTTTTTTTTTTTAGATTTTATTTATTTATTTGAGAGAGAGAAGGAGAAAGAGAGCACATGAGAGGGGGGAGGGTCCGAGGGAGAAGCAGACTCCCTGCCGAGCAGGGAGCCCGATGCGGGACTCGATCCGGGGACTCCAGGATCATGACCTGAGCCGAAGGCAGTCGCTTAACCAACTGAGCCACCCAGGCGCCCTGAAGTATTTTAATGTTTTAAAAGCTATCAAACCAAAAGCAAAAATAGTATATTTTGGAATTATGTAGATGATACAGTGATTTTTTGTTTTTGTTTTTGTTTTTTGTTTTTCTTTTGTTTTTGGCTTAAGTCTTACTTTACTTACTTTACTTTAGGTTTAGAAGTGTCAGGGGGAATAACTATTATCAATTACCAATTATAATCAGATTTATACATTGCCACAAGGAAGCCAAACAATCATGTGGTGAACGTGTATATCTCTCAAGAGATTATTTCTGTCTCAAGGGCTTATTTCCCTATTTCTCTTTTTTATTTTTCCTTAAGAAACCTACCTTTATATAAACCAAAATCACCTTTTTTCTCCCAATAGACATTTTCAGTCTAATTGACTATAATTGACCTTATTCACATTAGTGGCATCTACTTTAATTGAAATTAATTTTTATTTCATCTTAGTTTTTTATAATGTTAAAGCTTAAAAAACATACTTTAGTATATTCAATTGCAAAATAACATGATCTTCTTTGAAAAAGTTGATACATTTCCCTTCTCTCTTAGATCATAACATTTTAACTCCTAGCTGCCTTGGTAGCTCTCAAATCCATTCAAATAGATGCTGTTGAATTTTTGCCCAGTACATCAAATTGGTTGGTCTGCAATAGACTCCACCACCATTACTAAAAAAGAAATGTCTCTTGAGGAGGAGGAAATAAGCCTATGGCCAGTGTGAGGATGGAAATTGGAGATAGGACTTCTCATAAAACTGGGATCCTAAAAAAAGGCACAGTCTCAGCTTTTAGAACAATAAATAAATTTGCCATTAACAAGGAGAGAGAAATAGAATACTTGACTAATTTGATTCTAGTGCCAGGTATAGAGGACCTGAGAGTATATCACAAAATCTCTGCTCATAATATGTATTACGGTCAAGTAGGAAAAAAAAAAAAAAGGTGAGAAGTTAAGGAAAAGTCTTACCTATTGTGACTAATACTGCAATAAATATAGAAATGCTAATATCTCTTTGAGGTCCTGATTTCAATTATTTTAGGTAACCAGAAGTAGGATTGCTGAATCATATGGTAGTCCTATTTTTAATTTTTTTGAAGAACCCATACTGTGTTTCATAGCAGCTTCACCATTTTTCATTTCCATTAACAATATTTAAGGATTCCAATTTCTCCCCATCCTCACCAACAATTGCTGTCTTTTGTTTATTTGATTATAGCCACCCTGACAGAGGTGGGTGACATCTCATTGTGGTTTGATTTGCATTTCCTTGATGATTAGTGACATGGAACTTTCTTAAAATATACCTTTTGGTCATTTGAATGTCTTTTTTGTAGAAATGTCTATTCAAATCCTTAGTCCATTTTTCAATCAGGGTTAGTTTTTTGTTTGTTTGTTTTACTATTAAGTTGTAAGGCTTCTTTATATATTTTGGAGGATAACCCTTTATTAGATATATACTTTGCAAATATTTTCTCCCATTCCAGAGGTTTCCTTAAACCAAAATATTCATGACACATATATGTAGGAGCTGCATGCTTCTTATCCAAATATAAACCCAACATCCATTTATTATAAGCCAATATATAGTCTTAAAAAAACCCTAAAGGAAGCTAGATGTTTGAAATTTATTAGCTTAGCACAATGGTAAATGAATAGAAACACAGTCACTTCAGTTTCCATGACTACTTTATGCTACCCTTTTAAAATGACCTCTTAAAATAATAATAGCTGATGTATTTTCATTTACCAAATGCCAGAAACTGTCGAAGGCATTTTGCATACATTAACTCACAATAAACTCAAGAGATTGAGACAATGACTCTCCTACTTTTTTAAAGGTGGAGTTTGTGGCCAAAATTTTTTGGCTCTCTTATATCCACACGGTTTGTCATATAATTTTTCAGACCCAGGACAAAACATGAATTATATTTCTCCGTACCTTTGCCAAAATATTATTGAGTGAAAATATTTTCCTTGGTAAATGTTTTTCCACCTCTGTGGGCCGCAGAATCATCCCATTTGAGATATAGCTCATCAGTTACCCATCTGCCCCACCCCCCAAATTGAACTGAAAGAGTTTCCTCAAGTGACCTACTAGAATGAGATTTATGAACATATACATAATTTTTTTTGTGTTATGCTACTGAGATTTTTGAGGTTTTTGTTTTGCAACAGGAGCCAACAAATGCATAAGTAAAGACCTAGCAGTGGAGTCCATCTATAACAAAAATCTAAAACATACAGCAGTATGTTTGAGGTTGGTGACAGATGTCTGGAAAAATTGTGAGAAAACTTACATAGTGTTGAAACATTGGTAAAACTGTCATCTGATAATACAAACATTGAATTTCATTAATTATGGACTTAGGCAAGATGGTGTCCAGGCAGAATACGGAAAGCTTGATTTTGCTACTCTTAGGTTCTGCATAAAATAGACAAGCTTAGGAAAGAACTTGCTAGCTTGCAACTAGAATATACATGAAATATAGAAAATGTAGAACTTGCATTTACTGGTAAAAGGTAATCACATTGAAACACTGACTATTAAGATATGACCCGAATATTTCCAGTTCCTGCTCTCATATGTAAAAGTCTTAAAAATCATTACTCCCTCCTGATAATGAGAAAAATACTGAATAAACTGAAAATCAATGGCATTTCTTGTTCAGAGAATTAAACTCACAGGGAAAATCACTGCTCTCAAATTTGGATGGATGGGCAAATACAAGAAATCACAAGCCATATCAGCTAATTGGAAGAAAAAAACTACTGGAGCCATAGACTGGTAGGAAGAATTAAATGGTAACTTGACTAGTTGCTAGAGGCTAGTCCAAAGGCTGCAGTGTAGAATAGTGATAGATAAACTCCTGGGTACCAGGGTCTTAGAGAGCCCCTACCTTTTTATGGGTTTTGCCTCTAGCAACCCAAGTAGGTTCTTACGGTGAAGAGCCAAGAAAATCTCTTCTGTTTCTGGAGGAAAAAGGGAAAAGTAATTATTTTTCAATATACCCATTATTCTTTATAAGAAAAGCCTCCTCAGCAAGGGACAAGGTTTACTAGAGCCTTACCATATGTGGGAGAAGGGAAGTACCCAACTCCAGATACTTCTAGCATTCCTGGCCCAACAAAAGGGGGAAATAAAAGATGGCATACAATTATAAAGGTCATAGCTGAGGGACACAAGCCACTAATGACTGATAATCAAAGGATTAGAGAGTACTTGCTCCCTTTCCACACACACACACACACACACACACACACACAGATCACCACATCAACAGGGTTTCTATGACCCAATACATCATGATAGACTTCCAACAACATTTTACAAGACATGTTAAAAGGCAAGAAACAGATACAAGAGATAAATCAAGCATCAGAACCATACTCAGATATGGCAGAGGTTTTATAATTAGGAGACCAGGAATATGAAATAACTGTGATTAATGTTAAGGGATCTAATGAAAAAAAGCAGATGATGTTTAAGAACAAATGTATAATGTAAGCAAATAGATGAAATTCTAAAACTCAAAAGGAAATGCTAAAAATTTCAAAAAATACTGTAACAGAAGTAAAGAATGATTTTGATGGGCTCATCAGTAGACTGAACATGGTTGAGTAAAGAATTAGTGAGTTTGAAGATATGCCAATAGAAATTTCCCAAACTTAAATGCAAAGAGAAAAAAGAATGAAAAAAATCGATAACTGTGGGACAATTCAAAAGGTATAACATATGTGTTATCAGAATATCAGGAGAAGGCAGAGATAACACTCTAAGAAATATTCAAAGTAATGATGGCTGAGAATTTTCCAAAATTAATGAAACACATCAAACCATAGTTTCAGGATGGAAGAGAGCACCAAGAAGAATAATACTAAAAAAACTTCTATACCTAGACATGTCATATTCAAATTTCAAAAAAAACAGACAAAGAGAAAATCCTGAAAACAGCCCGAGGGGGAAAAATATACTTGGGCTATGGAGAAACAAAAATAAGAATTATACTGAATTTCTTGTCAGAAAATATGCATGCAAGAAGAGCATAAAATAAAACATTTAAAATGTGGAAAGAGGGATGCCTGATTGGCTCAGTCGTTAAGCGTCTGCCTTTGGCTCAGGTCATGATCCCAGGGTCCCGGGATCGAGCCCTGCATCAGGCTCCCTGCTCTGCGGGAAGCCTGCTTGTGTTCCCTCTCTAGCTGTGTCTCTGCCAAATAAATAAATAAAATCTTTAAAAAATAATAAATAAAATAAAAATAAATAAAATGTGGAAAGAAAAATCAAACTACCTAGGATTCTATATCCAGTGAACTATTACAGAATTTCGTAGGGTAAGGAAAATATTAGAGGTGAAACATTCATTCACATAAAAGGTAAAACATCAGAGAAGAAAAAAAATAAATGTAAAATAAAATACTTTATTTATCATTCTTAGCCTGACAGATAAAGACAATTATTCAAAGTAATAAGAACAATAATATATTGTGTAGTTATAGTATATGAGTAAGTGAAATGAGTGATCATGATAGTGTAGGGGACAGGAAGGAATAACTGGGAATACTCATACAGGTTACTTGCATTTCCTGTGTTATTTGAGAGTGGATGTAGGTTTAGTTGTAAATGTATATTGCAAAATACAGTGAAACCACTAAATTTTTTAAATAAAACATAATATGCTAAGAGAGAAAAGATAAATCAAAAACACATAAAATGCTCAGTTAAAATCAGAGAAGGTAGAATACAAGGTAAAGTAAAATAAACAAAAACAAGTGCAATCAGTATAAAGCAAACATGGTAGATATTAAACCCATTATGTCAATAATCACTGTAAAGATAAGTGATGTGAATACATAAAGGGAAAAGGTATTTAGAATGCTTAAAAAAGCAACTATATGTTGTGTACTAGAAACCGCCTTTAAATGTAAAGACATAGATTAAAAGTAAAGAGATGAAGAAAAAGATGCCATTCAAATCAAATTAAAAAAATAATTAAAAGAAAGCTGGGGTAGCTATATAATTTTCTGACAAAACACACTTCAGAATAAAGAAAATCATCAGGGACAAAGAGGAGCATTCCATATTGATAAATGAGTTAATTCTCTAAGAAATGATAACTTTTAATGTGCCTACAAATAACGAAGTGTCAAAGTGTGTCAGGTACAAACTGATGGAAATCAAATTCTGATTCTGAAGAGATCAGAATCCTCAAACAGTAAGATGTCATTATGTGATGACATCCCCTTCCCCCCACTTGTGCTCTCTCTCTCTCTCAAAAATAAATAAATACATAAAAATTTTAAAAGGTTTTAAAAAAAATAAATATTGGTGAGATTAAAGATAAAACAAATGATAATTTTTTTAAATTACAAAAAAAAGATCATGAGATGAAATGGGTGAATAAGAATTTTCAAGAGGATATAACAGCTGATTTAGAGCCAGTTTCAATTATCAGAGGTAAGAAATACACCACCACAATCTAGAAAATGCAGTCAACAGAAATAGGGTGCTATAAAAATATGAAAATTACATGTTTTACATGTAAAAAACAAACAAAAGTGTGTTTAAATATAGTTCCTCAATAGAGTAGGATAGAATTCAATTTAAAAGGCATAACAAAATGTAAAATACTACCACTTTAGGAGACAATTTTAACAGAGTATACAGAGAAAATGTACAATAATGTGTAAGGTGAATTTAAATGAAATTATCTGAGAAGAATTTTTCTTTATCACCAGTGAGCTAAAAGCATATAAAGCCCTCATGTCAACACAAATCATCCTATGCTTTCATACTTGTATTAAATTTGGTTTGAAATATCATTCTATGTGCCATGCCACATCTGATCTCTCTGAGGGAAACTTGCTGTAAGGCTTACATGTCTCCGGGCTCTGATTTCTTATTTTGCTATAAGTTCTATTTATGGATCATCTCACTTTATGCTTGTTCTCTTTTTTTTTTCTCATTTTTTTTGTCTTCTTTGTCTTATATTAGGCATTGGAGTTCCTTCCTATTCCAAATGGTGCCTATGGATATTGGAAATTTATTGAGAAGTGTACACCACTTAATTGGAATTAATAAATGATATTATTCATAAATGAATAAGTAGAATAGTCCTGTGTGAATCTCAATTGTCCATCTGCTTCCTGCCACCAAGGATTTTTCAATAGTCTTATTCCATTTCATTCATGTTCCAGCTTCTCAGCATGTTGGTTAGTCTATTCCGTTTCCACTTTGTCATGCATAGCCTTTACTAAAGTTCTTTCCAGATCAGTGTAACTATATCTTTATTCTAGAGTGTCCCTACAGATCATATCATCAAACTTTTCATCGATAGATATCTAAATTTCTCTTAAAACAACAGCAACATCAGCAACAACTTTGTAGTCCTTTTTTTTTAAGTAGAGCTCTTGTATCAGTTATTAAAATAAGACTACTTTTATTTCACCCTATTACACCAGAATTTCACCATTTAGAGCAATGTGGAAATAAGACATTATGATGTACAGCAGTCTATACAAAATTAACACTTTCCCTATGCTAAGATAGTTTCGAAAATTTCAAGTCACGTGAAATGACTGCATCATAAAAATATGAATTGAAAAGTACATATTGTATTTTATCACAAATATTTTCACAAGCACAAGAAGGATTTATAACTATGAAGAATACAAAGTAATATTTCAGCATAAAAATATAATTGATTTTATAGTACTATTCAGGTTTCACTATTAAAGTTAATAATTTTTTAAAAGTTGTAATTATAATTCCTATTTCAATATATTTCCATTTTTTATATAGGATCCTATCATTCTTTTTAAAAAGTATAGAGTAATAGAGAAAAATCATAATTAAACTTTATTTCATTGATGCAAATATAATAGGTAAAATAAGTTATAATATCCTTAAAATCTTCCCTTCATTATTCACATAAAATTGACATAAAATGACTTAAAATAATTGAATAATAAAGGCATTACAAGAATTTGTATGCTCTTATCTTAAATTGATTCTCATTTAATTTTGTCCTGTGGAATTTAGGCATTACCTAATCATCTAGAATTTTGTTTCTGAGCTAAGGCTGGGCTGTCTGGACAATATTTTAAAAGCCGATTTCTTCATCAAGATAAAAACTTCTGCACAACAAAGGAAACAATCAGCAAAAACTAAAAGACAGCCTATGTAATGGGAGAAGATATTTGCAAATGACATATCTGAGAAAGGGTTAGTATCCAAAATCTACAAAGAACTTATCAAACTCAACACCTAACAAACAAATAACCCAGTTAAGAAATAGGCAGAAGACATGAATAGACACTTTTCCAAAAAAGACATCCAGATGGTTAACAGACACATGAAAAGATGCTCAACATCACTCATCATCAGGGAAGTACAAATCAAAACCACAAAGATACCATCTCACACCTGTCAGGATGACTAAAATTAATAACACAAGAAACAACAGGTATTGGTAAGGATGTGGAGAAAGGGGAACCCTCTTACACCGTTGGGAATGCAAACTGATGCAGGCACTCTGGAGAACAGTAAGGAGGTTCCTCAAAATGTGAAAAACCGGACTACCCTAGTATCTAGTGATTGCACTATTAGGTATTTACCCAAAGAATACAAAAATACAGATTCGAAGGGATACATGCTCCTGATGTTTATAGAATCACTATCAACAATAACCCAACTATGGAGAGAGCCTAAATGACCATCAACTGATGGGGGAAAAAAAAAAAAAAAGAAGAAGAAGAAGAAGAAGAGGTGGTGGATACAATACAATACGATGGAATATTACTCAGCCATCAAAAAGAATGAAATCTTGCCATTTGCAATGACATGGATGGAGCTAGAGTGTATTATGCTAAGTAAAATAAGTCAGTCAGAGAAAGATAAATACATATGATTTTACTCACATGTGGGATTTAAGAAAGAAAACAGATGAACATATGGGAAGGGGAAAAGAAAAGGAGGAGAGAGGGAAACAAGCCACAAGAGACTCTTAAAAATAGAGGACAAACTGAGGGTTGATGGAGGAAGGTGTGGGGGGATGGGCTAGATGGGTGATTGGTATTGAAGAGGGCAGTTGTTATCAGGCACCCTGGGTGTTATATGTAAGTGATGAATCACTGAATTCTACTCCAGAAACCAATATTGCACTGTATGTTAACTACTTAAAATTTTAATTAAAAAATAAAATAAAATCAGGCTTCTGGGTCTGATACCCAAAAACTTGCATCCATTGTGTCTTGAGTTGGGATCTGGGTATTAGTATATCTTTACCAATACCTAAATCTACATCTATCTATCAATCAACAGATCAATAGGTAGATATTTTATAAAGCTCTCAGTGAATTATGGTTTTAGTGTTGCTTTCAGTCACATGTCTACTTTTTTAGTTTTTTCTTTTATGGTTTTAGTGTTGCTTTCAGTCACATGTCTACTTTTTTAGTTTTTTTCTTTCTCTGTGAGGATGACTCACATATACAGGTAACCAATACCATCCTTGTTTATTCTAAAGCTTGGACACTGCTCTCAGATAACTCTGTCTCTCCTCTAATTCTAAAAGTAATATTACTAAGACTACTACTACTGTTACTAATAGCAACAGCAGTAATAATTTCTGGTTCATAATATATTCAACTTCTGTATTAATTATATAAAACTTTAGTGTTTCAATTACTATTTTATATCTAAGAATCTTCAATTAATACATCATTATCTCCAGACTAAAAATAAAGTTTGCCGAACACTGTTTTCAATAATTTCTCTCAATATATCTTTTCATTTAATATATGTTTTTACTATTTTATTCTATGTTTCTGAAAAAAATTCTCTGCTACAATCAAACATAAACAACTGTACTACATTTTCTTATTGTTTCTATATTGAAGATTTTGCTGATGCTGTCTAGCCCCATCATTTCCTTCTCATCCCCCAAATAGACATATTCTATGAATACATACTAGAATGGACAACAAGATCTTAAAATATTTAAATAGCAGCGGATCTGACCCATTTCCTCAGAACCCACAACTTCATGGGATTCAGCAACTGAAGAGTTAATGTCCCATATTGCAGGAAACTTCAGGAACCAGATTCCACGCCAAAAAATAGATCTGTTTTAATAGGTGGATACATATGTCATCCAGGGCCTGTGATTGACTGCTTCCTCTGTGTTCTACCCTGCAAGACAGGTGATGCCTTTGCTAGAATCCAAACTAGGGAAGTTTGAGGTCGATACTGCAGGGGGACCATTTTGGCACTTGCTAGCTATCTCTGCCATCAGAATGTGACAACTCCGGTCATCAAATTTTCCCCAGGCAAGAGTGTGCTCTGGATAAGTAGGCGAGTTGGCACAGTTGGTGTTGGCACAGGTCCTCTGAATGGCGATGCTACTAACCTGCAGGCAAATGGCTGTGTAGACAAATACCTTGTTTAATGTTGTGAGTATCACTTCTGCCCCCTTGACACAACTAACTCAAACTAGTAATGATGGTCTGACACCTTGCCAATGTTGTGACATAGTTCTTGTGTTGGTGCATGTCTTGCAAACCAAAGTACTTACTGCTCTTTGTTCTGTATTATCTTTCTTTTGAGGGAATTTTGATAAGAAAAATTCTTTGAAGATAGAAATACAGTCTCCTTCTGAAGCAAAGAGCAGGCATGCTTACTGCTTTTATCAAGGATTCAACTTGTCTTATTTCCGGATTATTCTTCTACAATACAAACCCCTACATGTGTAGATGTTTTTTGGCTCTCTCTCTTCATTCTCTGAGAATTGAAGTTCAGTGGATCAGTACCAATAATGATGATATTCTGAGGAATTCTTAATCTCAGGAAACAAACTGAGGGTTGCTGGAGTGGTGGGGGGTGGGAGGGATGGGGTGGCTGGGTGATAGACATTGGGGAGGGTATGTGCTATGGTGAACGCTGTGAACTGTGAAAGACTATTGAATCACAGACCTGTACCTCTGAAACAAATAATACAATATATGTTAAAAAAAAAAAAAAAGAAG
>NC_138372.1:124682626-124694113 GCF_054177405.1 Leptonychotes weddellii
CAAACAATGAATCATGGAACACTACATCAAAAACTAATGATGTAATGTATGGTGATATGGTGATTAACATACATAATAAAGTTTTAAAAAATGATGATATTCTGGCTACTGCTATTTCTGAGTCAGATACTAATGTCTCTGATCCAGGAGTCTCACATACTCTACTAGCATCCATGACACTATGTTAGCTTGAAAGTTGGGTAGAGCTTCTCCAACTATTAGGAACCCAACAAAATACATCTTGAACTCTATTTTCCACTTGAAGCCTCAATAATAGAGCTTTTGTTGGCTTACACTTTTACAAGGAAGTAGATTGTTTGTTGTCTTTTTTTAATCCCAATATAGTTATGAACAGCTCATTACTGTTTAAATATATGGTTGTCTTTGCTCCTTAATGAAATTTTGAACAACTGAATGACAAGAGATTAATATTCTACTTTCTAACCCAGTTTTGAACGATGCTCCATGAAAACTTGTAACAAATATACTCATATTTCCAAGTGAGTTTCTATCTAAACCATCTCAATAATGCATACAAAATATATGCTCTAGAGCTAGTTTGAGGTCCCTTAACTAACTGACCACCTCTAACCTATAAATGAGATTGGAGAAATTATGGGTTTTTTTTAAAGATTTTATTTATTTATTTGACAGAGAGAGAGCACAAGTAGACAGAGAGGCAGGCAGAGGGAGGGGGAGAAGCAGGCTCTCCACTGAGCAGGGAGTCTGACGTGGGGCTCTATCCCAGGACCCTGGGATCATGACCTGAGCCGAAGGCAGACACTTAACCGACTGACCCACCCAGGCACCCGAAATTATGAATTTTTGAAGTGACTAATATGAGATGCTGTGAGTTCCTAGAGCTAGGGTCCTGAAGAGAGGGATCATTCAGAAAACTTCAAACGAGTAATTTAGAGTTTGGGGAAAACACGTTTCTTATGTCTGAAAAATGCAATGATGGAAAGACTGTAATTTCCTTCCTGACTTTGAAGAAAGAGAGTTCGCTGCCTTAGAGGTGACTTTCACTAAACAACTGATCAGTACAAAAGATGGAAATTTCCATTTGAAGGTTAGCAGAGTAAAACTCAGTCTGGGGGTCATTATCAAAAACTGACACTCAGTTAACTCCCCCAGAAATGTTGTACCTATGTTTTCATACACATTGAAAATATTCTTCATATATGAGGTACTTGTTGGTTATTAAACTTAAGCTGAGAGAATTCAGTACCAGCAGACCTTCTCTATAAGAAATACTAAAGGAACTGGGTGTTATACGCAAACAGTGAATCATGGAACACTACATCAAAAACTAATGATGTAATGTATGGTGATTAACATAACATAATAAAATAAAATTAAAGAAAAAAACACATTGAGATACAACCTTACACCAATTAGAATGGCAAAAATTGACAAGGCAAGAAACAACAAATGTTGGAGAGGTTGTGGAGAAAGGGGAACCCTCTCACACTGTTGGTGGGAATGCAAGTTGGTACAGCCACTTTGGAAAACAGTGTGGAGGTGCCTCAAAAAATTAAAAGTAGAGCTACCTTATGACATAGCAATTGCACTCCTGGGTATTTACCCCAAAGACACAGATGTAGTGAAAAGAAGGGCTATATGCACCCCAACATTCATAGAAACCATGTCTACAATAACCAAACTGTGCAAAGAGCTGAGATGCCCTTCAGCAGACGAATGGATAAAGAAGATGTGGTCCATCTATACAATGGAATATTACTCAGCCATCAGAAAGGATGAATACCCAACTTTTACATCAACATGGATGGGACCGGAGGAGATTATGCTAAATGAAATAAGTCAAGCAGAGAAAGTCAATTATCATATGGTTTCACTTATTTGTGGAACATAAGGAATAGCATGGAGGACATTAGGAGAAGGAAGGGATAAATGAAGGGGGGGAAATCGGAGGGAGAGATGAACCATGAAAGACTATGGACTCTGAGAAACAAACTGAGGGTTTTAGAGGGGAGGGGGAGATGGGTTAGCCCGGTAATGGGTATTAAGGAGGGCACGTACTGCATGGAGCACTGGGTGTTATACGAAAACAATGAATTGTGGATCATGACATCAAAAATTAATGATGTATTGGATGGTGACTGACATAACATAATAAAACAAAATTTAAAAAAAAGAAGAAAAAATCATCATTAAATAGTTAAAAAAAAAAAAAGAAATACTAAGAGAAATTTTTCAGACCAGAGAAATTAAACCAAATGGAAACATGGATTGAGAAGAGCAGCAACCATAAATATTTAGGTATATCAAAAGTACTAGTTTTTTACCTTTTAAACATTTCTTAACAAACACAAACTGTTTATAGGAAATATAATATCATTGGTGGGATTTATAACATACATAGAAATAATATATGTGACAGTAAGAGCAAATGAGAGTGTTTGAAGGAAATGGAATTATACTCTCTTAAGATTCTTAAATTGTGAAGTGTGAAGTAAAGTAAATGAAGTGGTACAATATTAATTCTAAATAGAATATGACAAATAAGGATATATATCATGAAGTATATAGTATCAGTTAAAATAATGAAAGAATTATAGCTAAAGAGTCACCAAAGGAGATCAAATACTTTACAATATTAAAAAATCCATTTTATACATATTATTTTTAAATTGTTTCTGATATATATATATATAGTTGTTGTTTCTAATATAATTTAAAACTATTTTAAGTTTAGCAACTGAGCTTCAGAAATATTTAAATGACTTTCTTAGATGAGTATAGGTGGTAACATATAGAGGTTAGAGGTAGGAACCCAAACATCCTGACTCCCAATTTTATTCTCATTCAAATGTATCATACTGTTTATGAAACATCCCAATTTATGGAAGGGGGATATGGAAAGAAAATTCAAATTTTTCATTAATATGCTCTTTACAAATAGCTTATGTTTAGATAACCTATTGAAAATGGCAGAGGGAGGGGCGTCTGGGTGGCTCAGTCGTTAAGTGTCTGCCTTTGGCTCAGGTCATGATCCCAGGGTCCTGGAATTGAGCCCCGTGTTGGGCTCCCTACTCAGTGGGGAGCCTGCTTCTTCTCGCACTCCCCCTGCTTGTGTTCCCTCTCTCCCTGTCTCTCTCTGTCAAATAAATAAATAAAATCTTTAAAAAATGAAAAGAAAAGAAAATGGCAGAGGGAGGAGCCAAATATCGATTTACTCAACATTTATTTTGTACTTATTATGTGAGAAGTATTTTTTTTAAAGATTATTTATTTATTTGACACAGAGAGAGAGAGAGCACAAGCAGGGGGAGCGGCCGGCAGAGGGAGAGGGAGAAGCAGGCTCCCCGCCGGCAGGGAGCCCAACACGGGGCTCAATCCCAAGACTCTGGGATCATGACCTGAGCCGAAGGCAGACACTTAACCAACTGAGTCACCCAGGTGCCCCATGTGAGAAGTATTGTGACAATATGAATTTTAAGAATTCTCTTTCTGGACAAATAATCTATATTATGTCTATCCCTCAGATACTTTATATAAAAATATGTATGCATTTCAGAAACTAAATGAAACATCCTAAATATTCAAATTTTGCTCTTACCATCTTCTCAAGAAAAGGAAGCTTTTGTGAGTTCTATATGGATTTTCACATCTTAAGGTACTTTTAATGGGTAATAATAGCACATGGAGGGATCATTTTATAAACTGCTGTGTGTGTGTGTGTATGTGTCCTTAACCAAGGGTTTTATTCATAGACATTGTTAAAATAAACTCAAATTATGATTTGATTTAAAGATTTATAGAATCATGAGTAGAATTGTGCCAGTATATACCTTACAGGAGGAAAAGCCATGAAATCTTTATTGTCCATGAGTTGATAGCCTCAAGATTCTTTAGTTTGATAATTTAAAACATTGTACTAAATAATACTATTACTAGAGAGAAAATAAAATAAAAATATGCTTTAGTATTTTGTTATAGTTGTTTATAAACATATGTATATTTATAGATGTACAGTTGACCCTAGAACAACATAAGTTTGAACTGTGCAGGTTCATTTACACATGGATTTTTAAAAATAAATACAGTACAGCACTATAAATGTAATTTCTCTCTCTCTCTCTTTTTTTTTTTTTTTTAAGTTTTTTTTTGAGTGTGGAGCCAGCCCCAACGTGGGTCTGAACTCAGGACCTTGAGATCAAGACCCGAGCTGTTATCAAGAGCCTGACGCTCAAATAACTGAGCCATCCACATGTTCTTTCATTATTTCTTAATAGCCTTTTCTTACTTCTAGTTTACATTGTTATAAGAATACAGTATATAATATATAACATACAAAATATGTGTTAATCAACTACTTATGTTATCATTAAAGCTTCTGGTCAATAGCAGGCTATTAGTAGTTAAGTTTTCAGAGAGTCAAAAGTTATACACAGATTTTCAACTGCATGGGGATTTGGTGCCCTGAAACCCCACATTGTTAAAGGGTCAACTGTCTATGATCCAGTTGGAAATGTATTTTTCCTCTTTAAGGTTAAACCACTTAACAATTTTATGGCCTTCTTTTGTATTTAATAGTACAATATAAATGTTTTCTTAGGTTATTAAAAATTTTACAACACAAATAATAATGATTACATGAATATCATTTGTATTGAAGGGGTTCAGGTTAGGTCCCCCAGAATATGCCACGTTGGCATGTTGATTATTTAGAGCTAAAGGCTCTTGAGACATTGCAGGCTCAAGAGAAACCTTGGTCCTCCCTTAACTACACAGAAGAATCTCAACTGGGGGTCTTTCCCAGAATAAGGATTACTAACAGAGATAAATTTTATCTGAGTGACCCATCTGTATGGTAGGGCAAATATCTAACTACCAAACATCTGCTCTTCTTATTGCCCTGTGAAAAGCATGCTTTTCCTCTGCAATCCTGGACCTGTACCTAGCCTTCTTAATTCAGATTGATACAAATACCTCATTTTGCCTGTCTTTGGAATTTCCATGTCTATGTGGACTCCCTGGACATACGCCTATTAAATTTGATTTTCTCCTGTTAATCTTTCTTTTTTTAAGTTAATCTGTTTTATGTGAATTTGATTCTTAGTCCAGCTAGAAGGACCTTTGAGGGAACAGGAATTCTTGCTCCCCAATAGTATCAATGTATTGTGTTTTCTTTACTCACTTTTCCTTTGATAGTTAGGGCTCCTTTTATGATATATATTCTTGGAGAAAAGTCATTTCATTCTTACAGTTATTTGTATGAATTCCTGTATGTACAACAGCTAGTTCAAAATATTATTAAGTAACACACCATATAATTAAGATTTACATGTGTCATATGCCTTTCTAATATTCTAGTGATGGTTATTATTGTGTTTATGTCTTCATATATTATTTATTTTGCTTTTCTTTACTACATGAATACTTTTGGCTTAGGTAATATATGCACTTTCCAATATTATATTTAATGTGTGCTTTTGCTATAAAAAGCGTATGTTTTTCATAGAAGACGTGAAGAATTTCACTAATTTTTATGTGTTTATGTGTGTCTATGAGAGAGAATTTAACTGAAATAATGTATATTGATATTGGGTAAGGATATGAGGGGGTCATATGAAGGAAGAACTGTAGAAGGTGGCATTTTAAATAATAGAATAGCTTCATGTAGTTTGTTCAGGAACAATTTGGACTTTGTTTTAAAATATGTTATTTTTAACTTCCAGAAATTATTCTGAGAACTTTTCCAGTTGAAATAAAACCTTGTGCCAGAAATGACTTCAAAATAAGAACTTATGTTTGGTCAGAATTCAGTCTTAAATTTATTTAAAGAAAAAAATATTTTGAATGTGTATGTAGCTGTAGTCCAAAGGCGAGCAAAATTTGCAACCCCAAAATATGTCTCCGGCGTAAGGATTATTTTAGACTGATTATTTTTAAGAAACAGCAGATAGGAAAAGCTCTGCAAAGTGAATAGAAGTTACCCTTTTGTAAGATACATTTGCATTTGTAAGGAAAACTGTATTTGTAATGGTGTCTCCTTCACTGTACCAGGAAGAGAAAGATGACTAAAGCTCAAGAAACCCTTATCGATAGAGAAGGCAAGGCCATAAATTTGTCTAACAACTTTACCCTTGTTTGTTGTGCTTTTCCTGATAGTGTCCCACAACTGGCTTCCCATCTGCAACATCTTCTTTCGTCTTTAGGTGGAGGTGGCATTTAAGGTGATGGCTTGGGTCATTTTGGGGAGTTAGTTTTCCTGGATATGTCCCATGTGTACAGGAGGTATACATGTTACTAAATTTCTGTTCGTGTTTCTCCTCTTTTTTTTTTTTTTAAGATTTTATTTATTTGTCAGAAAGAGAGAGAGAGGGAGAGAGCATGAGCAGGGGGGAGAGGCAGAGGGAGAAGCAGGTTCCCAGATGAGCAAGGATCCTGATGTGGTACTCAATCCCAGAACGCTGGGATCATGACCTGAGCCAAAGGCAGATATTTACCCGACTAAGCCACCTAGGCAGCCCTGTGTTTCTCCTCTTAATCTGTCTTTTATTTCAAGGGAG
Organism: Leptonychotes weddellii; assembly: GCF_054177405.1. Taxonomy (NCBI): domain Eukaryota; kingdom Metazoa; phylum Chordata; class Mammalia; order Carnivora; family Phocidae; genus Leptonychotes; species Leptonychotes weddellii. The sequence continues at coordinate 124,689,163 of NC_138372.1, forward strand.
TCTCAGTTAAGAACCTAGAAAGGTAGAGAAAAAATACTTTTTCCTCCCTCATAAGTCATAGTTTTCAACTCTCTTAAAGGCCTCCCACACATCACAGAAAATGTCAACTGTCTGTTCCAATATAGTATGGAACAATAGTTTCAATTAAACTGAAATTTAATTGACTTACAGATGTATAAGAAACATTGTTTTCTAACAATAAAATTTGCAAATACACAGGAATAAGAAACCGGGTTATATTTTTCTTTTTTTTTTTTTTCGGGTTATATTTTTCTATGGCTGGGGGGCAGTGGCAGGGAAAGTGGGGAGCGCATTGTTAAAATCACGAGTTTTCCTTCTGTTATGTGTGCAATCTTCCCTAATTGTAAGCAGATTATCTTCCAGGCAACCCTTCAAGTTTTCTTTCATTTTCTAAGTTTCAAAGGGGATTGCTAAGTCTTAATTTTATAACATTTATTAAATGAAGTTATCCATGTAAAAGCATTCTTGCCTGCTCCAGGAAATCAACAGACCTTTGGAGCAATGGCTGCTCCTTTACTCTAAAAACATTACATAGAAATTGCTGCAGAATGCTTTGAGCTCTTTGGAATCCATGTGCCATGCAAATCTGGAAATATTTAATATGGAAGTACATTTAAAAGTAATTGCATCTTGATTTACATCACTACTAATTTCATTCTGATAATTTTTCTAAGCAAGTAGGCAGTGAAAAAACAGTGTACATACATGAAGTGTTATTTCTTGAAAAATATTTTTCCGATTTAATTATTTTGCCCATGAATACAATTATGACAATAAAATTACTCTCTGCTCCCTTTCTTTCTTTATTTTCTTATTTTGCCAAACATATTTCATTCATGCTTCTATTTTTAACATTTTTGTATCTAGTTTTTATGTGATTATCCTGTAAAGACTATTTAATTAGCTGAGTTTTGTTTTTCAAATTATTGAAATTTTATTTTTATTAGCACGTTATTTTACCACTAACAATTTCTATGAATTTTAATAGTTCAAATGTGTGGATAAATAAAGAAACATAATATTTAGTAGTCTACACATAGTACTGGAATTTTTTTACTTGTATATCCTAGGATCTATGGATTCATTCTCAACAGGACAAGGGCAAAATTTTGTAGAATCTGGATTGCTAATACCTAGGAAACTATGGTAGGCACTCAATATAACAAGTAAGTACCAGCAAACCAACAGTGAGTTTACTCCCTTTACAAGGACCTGGCTTTCTTTTCCTGTATCCTCCTGCCTGAATGCAACACAGTGTTAAATGCAGAAGTGGGACATGAGCATGAAGAGAGAGCTCCAGAAGGGCTCTAGTTCTGCACAAGGAATAGAGAGGGACACTCCCAATCATGGGAGATAGTTCATATAATTCATAAATCAGTTTTTTTTCTATTCCTCATTCATTATTAGGGGAGGCAGCAGCAACAATGTCAACCTGAGCCCTCAGAAGTCCCACAGAGGTTCAAAATCAAAGTCCCCTAATAATCCTGAGGAGTATATTTCCATTTTACAGTTATGGAAATTAAGACTTAGAGAATTTGAGTAGACCAAAGTCATAGAAGGGGCTATTGAGGGATTGGGATCTTCAGTCTATTTCTTTTGAATCTATATTTTAATCTTTTTCTTTTTTTTTTTTTTTGTTGCCTGAGGCAGTTGTTTCTGTTTTTACATCTCTAATTTGAGATTTTGTTGTTTTGTATTTTTATTTTTTTTCAGAGGAGAGTGATGATTAATACATCCCTTAAGCCTCTTTATTAAAAGGGGGAAAAAATGTTCCTCTCACAAAAACTGTATTGGGTGTTATGTGGGGCTATGTCATAAAGGTTAAGCCTCTCTGCCAATCCCATACATGCCTTCATTTATATTCAGTGGTAGTGACTGTCTTGTTCAAATACTAATTGGCTCCTTAAGAAACTAGGAACATTTTTGGGGTAAATGTACCTAGCGGCACAGATACATCAAATCTATTTTTATGACCTATAACATTTTGGAATTTTTGTAAAAAAAACTTTTCTAGTCACAGATTGTTTATTTCATATATATTGAAATAAGTAGTAGAGGTGTTTGCAAATTAAGTCATATCTGTGGATGAATGACTTTAAACACATCATTCCTTAGGGATGCTGTTGTATTTTGACCAAATATCTTCCAAGAAATCTTTTCTGATTAGTTAATTATTACAAGCATACGTTTGATTTTTTAAAGCGTGTAACTAAAATTGAGACATCTAACTTCTTATCCCAAAGTCTTTATTATGGCTAAACCACAGGACTTCAACATTGCTCTGTGGCTTATATTAAAATAAAACAAATGGAGAAATTATTTCACACATTGACTTTGTTAAAAATGTGATTTTGTAAATTCTTCCAATTATTCTTGCACTATCAATAATGATACCCCCTGAATCCTGTCTTGGATCTCAATTATTAGCGCCATTTGTTTTACTATCCATACTCTACACATGACTAATAATATTCAGCATTATGGCTTCAGGTGTTATTATGGAGTAATGCTCAAATTTATTGTTCTATTTTCCTGATATACTCAATACAACACAGTCTAGTTGATAGAAATTACATTATTGATGCTTTAAAAAATCTGTCTCAACTCATTTCTGATAAGATCGAAAATTTATTCTTGTTTCTGAACATTAGTTTAATATACTTACCATGATTTTTCTTAGAAGGAAATAAAATTGCTCTTTCAACTCTACTATAAAAGGTTTGAGGTCATGCTTAACTTTACTCATCCTTGAAAGAACTGTAAACATTCTACATAAAATATTTATGAAGATTTTATTCAAAGCAGGCTGTGGGAAATCTTAGGACATTTAGAAAATATCCCTATGAATGGTCCATTTTTCTTTCTAAGCACTCTGGTTTTGAATTGTATGTGTATCTGCCAAATTATTGACACCTGGGATAAGATACTTAGATTTATGATTTACTACATTTATTTATAAATCACTGTATCTACTTTATCCAGTATACCCAAAATACTGTGATTATGAATATTCAGTATATGTGTGAGTTATGCTCAATGGCCAATCTACCTTTTAGTTTTTCTAACTTGTAATGTTTGTAACCCCAGAGGGTTTTAAAATATCCTGTCTTCACAATTATATATCTATGCTTCATATTATTCTTCATCTTTCTTGTTCATAAACAAATTGAACACAGCTAACCACTCTATTTGGTGAAATATTTTTTTTACTTGGTTTACAGGGAACTCTCTTACCCCAGGATGTGCTCCTACCTGTCTCTTTCCTATATCCTTCTCATCTTGCTGACTTTAATCATTGAAATCTCCCAGGGCATTTTTGGTTTTTCGTCTTTCCTTCCTTTTGCTGTCTTCCTTGACAATCTCATCCAGTGTCATGGACTTTGAACAATATCTAACTAAATTATTACCTCCAATCCAGACCTCACCCTGAATTAAATTATTACCTCCATCCAGACCTCAACCTGAACTCCACCCTACTATATCAGACTACTTATGCAGTATCTCTATTTGCATATCTTAACATGCCCCTCCTTAAGCCCTCAAAATATCCAGCCTGTCAGCCTTCCCTTTCCAGTAAAAGGCAATTCTATCCCTCCAGTCATTTAGACCAAAAGTCTTGGAGTCATTCTTGTCTGCTTTGTTTCCTTCCTATCCCATATTTAATCTGTCAACAAATTCAGACAGTCTGCCTTCTGAATGTATATAGAATCTATTCACGTCCCACAGCCTCCTCTCTGCTGCACTGGTTCAAACCACAATCATCTCTTGACTTATCATGCTGTAATAGCCCCCTGATTCCTTTGCCCCTTCCCTAATCCCTCCTTACTCTCAATATAGCGTCCGCAGTGATCTGGGTTTTAAGTGAGATAAATATGCAGCCCCTCTGCTCAAAGCTCTGCAAATGACTTCTCATCTCTTTTTGAGTAAAGCCAAAATCCTTACAGTAGTTACCTCTATGCCTGCCTTTCTGGCTTGCTAAATTCTAGCCAAATCAGCCTTCTGGTTCTTTCTCAAACATTCAAGTCTAGCCACACTTCTAATTTAAAACGTTTACATTTTCAGACTGGTGTGAGGTGGTATCTCACTGAGGTTTTCATTTGGATTTCCCTGATGCCGAGTGATGTTGAGCACTTTTTCATGTGTCTGTTGGCCATTTGGATGTCTTCTTTGGAAAAATGTCTGTTCATGTCTTCTGCCCATTTCTTGATTGGATCATTTGTTCTTTGGCTGTTGAGTTTAGTAAGTTCTTTATAGATTTTGGAGACTAGCCCTTTATCTGATAGGTCATTTGCAAATATCTTCACCCATTCTGTCAGTTGTCTTTTGGTTTTGTTGACTGTTTCTTTTGCTGTGCAAAAGCTTTTTACCTTGATAAGGTCCCAATAGTTCAATTTTGCCCTTTCTTCCCTTGCCTTTGGCGATGTTTCTAGGAAGAAGTTGCTGCAGCTGAGGTCGAAGAGGTTGCTGCCTGTGTTCTCCTTTAGGATTTTGATGGACTTCTGTCTCACATTTAGGTCTAAAATTAACAAATCAGGAAACGACAGATGTTGGCAGGGATGCGGAGAAAGGGGAACCCTCCTACACTGTTGGTGGGAATGCAATCTGGTGCAGCCACTCTGGAAAACAGTATGGAGGTTCCTTAAAAAGTTGAAAATAGAGCCACCATATGACCCAGTAATTCCACTACTGGGTATTTACCCCAAAGATACAAATGCAGGGATTCAAAGGGGTACATGCACCCTGATGTTTATAGCAGCAATGTCCACAATAGCCAAACTATGGAAAGAGCCAAGATGTCCCTCGACAGATGAATGGATAAAGAAGATGTGGTATATATACACAATGGAATATTATGCAGCCATCAAAAGGAACAAAATCTTGCCATTTGCAACGACGTGGATGGAACTGGAGGGTATTATGCTGAGCGAAA
>NC_138372.1:124694613-124782020 GCF_054177405.1 Leptonychotes weddellii
TACCTCTGAAACAAATAATACATTATATGTTAAAAAAAAAAAAAAAGAAGAAGATAGCAGGAAGGGAAAAATGAAGGGGGGGAAATTGGAGGGGGAGACGAACCATGAGAGACTATGGACTCTGAGAAACAAACTGAGGGTTCTAGAGGGGAGGGGGGTGGGGGCTTGGGTTAGCCTGGTGATGGGTATTAAAGAGGGCACATACTGCATGGACCACTGGGTGTTATACGCAAACAATGAATCATGGAACACTACATCAAAAACTAATGATGTAATGTATGGTGATTAACATAACATAATAAAAATAAAATAAATAAAATAAAATAAAATAAAACTTTTACATTTTCGGTTTCCTCTTCCAGGAATAGGAATAGTTTTTCTCCAGATGTGCATAGGAGAAATTCCATCAATCCCCTCAACTTCTTCAGTTCTTTGTTAGTCACCTTTCTAGTGAAGCTTTTTTATTTTTCTAGTGAAGCTAGTCATTTAAATTTGCACCTCTGAAGTACTACATATTATACTCATTATGTGTTTTGTCCATTCTCCTCAATTGGATGTAAGTTCCTTTGAGACCATGATTTCTAATTGCTTTTGTTCACAGACAAATCCTAAGTTCCTAGAAGAGAAATTGGCACATCGTACACTCTCAATAAACATTTGTTGAATGAATGAATAAATGAAATAATGCCTTTGGGCATATCCTTATACCAGAGATTAACTTCATTTTCTACATTTATTTAATTTATTCTTCATGTTCTGGTTACTTTCTACAAAAAGTGTTAATTTTATTATTTCTGTGTTTTTATGTGACTGCTTTTAATAATTTTATTCACATTTTCTAAGTTCCTGATGACAAAACTACACAAATCGTGGCTTAGAAAATGCCTAATAAGAAAATAATGTGGGGCACCTGAGTGGCTCAGATGTTAAGCATCTGCCTTCAGCTCAGGTCATGATCCTAGGGTCCTGGGATCAAGCCCCACATAGGTCTCCCTGCTCGGCGGGGAGCCTGCTTCTCCCTCTCCCCTGCTTGTGTTCCCTCTCTCACTGTGTCTCTCTCTGTCAAATAAATAAATAAAATCTTAAAAAAAAAAAAAAAGAAGAAAGTAATGCTATTGTCTCTTAAATCTTAAATTTGCTTCAAAATGTGTTACTCAAAGCCGAGGGACAATATATTGCTAGCTCTTTGAAATGGGACATTCTCTAACATGATTAAAATGTTTGATACATTGTATGTACAGTAAACAGTATGAAAATCACTGTCATTCTTTTTAAAAAAACACTACTTAAATAGCTGATATATTTTTCATTTATTCTCCTAGATTATGGCCTGGGTTTCCTTGAGCAATTCAAGATAAATGATGTCAGAGATATAATTTTGGATAAATATGCAATGTAAGCTACAGTTTAGTATGAAGTACTAGATGCAAAAATATTCATAAATATATCACATACAAAGCGTGCTGGGCCCATAAATATATCACATACATTTATGAAGATCAGTTCTTAGATATTGTTCAACATATAAATATTAATATAAATATTATAAATATAAAAACTGTGAGAAAATATAGAAAGAAGAAAAGTAACATTATGAGTATCTTGAAGACACATTTTTGATAATTTGAGATATGTAAACATAAGTCAAAGTGACCTTTTATTAAAGAGACTAAAAATATAGAAACCTTAAAATATTTAAAAAATGGAAAGCCATTTAAGTCATTAGTAAAATTGAAAAATTTCATAATTAATCTTTATTCATTAAATTTTGGAAATTATATAAATACAGAAACTTATAGAAACTACAGTGAATAATAAGGTTGGCTATAAGATGAATGTAAATAAAATAATGTATTTTTGGAGTAAAATAAGACATTTAACTGTATAACTTGACTGTATTCAGTACTTTATTATTAGGTGGACATGGATCCTTATAAATGCATTAGACCTGAGGGGTAATTCTTATATGTACTTTGTATATACTTTTCATTTTATCTTGTATTTAATAACAGCACATGATGTTATAAAATATTCTAGCGATAAGATGACATACAATGGAAACTGAATATCCTGTCTACCTTATAACAAGTCTATTCCCCAGAAATGAAAACTGTCAATAGTTTGTTATTTAACATATTCAGTATTCCAGAAATATACAAATGGGCAGCTGTATATGTGGGTATATACATATGTGAGTGTATATGTGTGTGAATGCCATGTTTAATCATTATTTGTAGCAAAAAAGGACAGAGAGTATATAAATTGTTGTGTACCTTGGATTTTCTTTTCCATTCAAGGTATATTTTAGAGAATTTTTTTTAGCAAGAGCACATATATAGCTACACCATATGTTTTAACAGTGCTATATATTGCATTTTAAGGCCATAATTCATGTGCACAATTTATTTATGGCCATATAGGTTGTTCCCCGTTGTTATTTTAATATATTATAAATTATACTTCTAGGACTATACTTTATTTACTGGAATCTATAACGAATTAATTTCTATCTTTTAGATAGGCTCTATCACCAAGGTCTTCCCAAATTTGTATAGTGTTTTCACCCCATAAATCTCTTTTATATAATATAGCCCTTTAAGTTTTACTTAATCAAAATCGAAGTTTTCAGTTCAGTTTCAATTTTCCAAAAGGTACTATTATCTTATTCATCTAAGATCATGTTGTCTAAATATATCAAAAATAGCCTCATTCATCTTCATTAAAAATCACTCCAAATTTTACTTTATAGGCTTGAAAAGTTCAGTCAAATTAAATGTACACATAGGAACAATACAAAGCATATCTTTTGCTGTATTTGACACTAAAATATATATAGTAAATTCTGGAGTAAGAACTATGTATTTTAAATAACTGAGAAAGAACTACATGCAGAGCAATCATTTATAAGAGAGTTTAAAATTGGATATATTTAATTGCACATGTTCTGTGATCCTACCAGCAAATATAGCATGTGGAATTTCAATGACACAAAACTTGATTTAAAATAAGATGATGCAGACCCACGTTCTTATTCAAGTTTTCATTAAAAACATTGAATGAGTCTCACCAATATCAGTCTCTGTGATATACCACTTGGGATCCCTCTTCAAGCCAATGAGTAAATAGTTGTTCAACAATTTGACTTAATCATTATACTGTCTTCATCTCATCTTGTTTGGATATTATAAAAGACTGTTCTAACTAACATGATGAAATTAAGATACACTGTATCTATAAAGTGTCACTAGAGAAGTTATTTAGGACAAAGGAGACTAATTTGGACATATACTTGGGCTTTCATATTTTACTCTCTAAAAATATTGAATGTGTTGCTATAAAACTTGTAAAATATTTCAGGATCTTGAAATATAGTTTTTTGGATCATAGAGAACACTATAAATTTAAAATAGAAACATGGACAACAGTATGGAGGTTCCTCAAAAAGTTAAAAATAGAACTACACTACTATCCAGCAATTACAGTACCAGGTCTTTACTCAAAGGCTACAGAAATACTGATTTGAAGGGATACACATGTACCCCAAAGTTTATAGCAGCATTATCAACAATAACCAAATTATGGAAAGAGCCCAAATGTCCATTGACTGATAAATGGATAAAGAAGAGGTGGTATGTATATACAGTGGAATATTATTCAGCCATAAAAAAGAATGAAATCTTGCCAGTTGCAAAAATGTGGATTGGGCTACAGAATATTATGCTAAGCGAAATAAGTCAGTCAGAGAAAGACAAATGCCATATGATTTCACTCATATATGGAATTTAGGAAATGTAACAGATGAACATGGGGGCGGGGGAGAGAGAGAGAGAGAGGCAAACCAGAAAACAGAGTCTTAACTATAGAGAACAAATTGAGGGTTGTTGGAGGGGAGGTGGGAGGGGAGATGGGTTAAGTGGGTGATGGATATTAAGGAGGGCACTTGTTGTGATGAGCACTGTGTGTTAAATGTAAGTGATGAATCACTAAATCCTACACCTGAAACTAATACTATACAATATGTTAACTAACTGGAATTTAAATAAAAACTTGGAAGGGAAAATGAAAGATCTAAATGTTTGCAAAAAAGACCTATACACTAAAATAAAATAGAAACGTGTTACATTATTTCCTTTTTAATTATTGTGTGCTTCAATTTTCATTTGATTATAGTTATCTTTCCAGTATAGACAAAACAAACTAGATTATCTGTTCTTCTTTCTTTATGTCCTCCAATAATATTTCAATTTTTCTAGTCTGGGGATGTCAGTTTTACTTATTCTTCCACTCTTAACAAATATTTTCTGTTTTACTTTTACTTACTGTTTTTAAATCGCATGATTACTACTTGTTTATTTTAACAAGCCAGGCATTGCAAGATTTCATTTAAAAAGTTAATGATCTTCCCACACTTCCCTAAATGCTATTGCTCTGATGTGAGGTATTTTAAGCTTTCATCATGTGTGCTTCCAAAATTTATTTATGAAAATGCAAACATGTAGAAAATTCATACAAAATTATTTTTCTTAAAAACAGAATCACAATATACTCATTAGTCTGCAGCTATATATTTAAATCTAACTATATATAATAGATTTCCTACAAGAAAAATATATATATATATAGACCTAGCTAATTCTATTTATAACTGCATAAAATTCCCTAGGTTGGATACATCATAAATGTTCAATTACTCATTTTTATCTGCTTCCACATATAATGCTGTGATGAACAACATTGTACATATGTCCATAACATGAGTGCTTTATATTTATGAATATATTTCTAAAAGTGATATTGGTAAGTCAGCAGATTTAGGTATTTTTACTTTTCTGAGATATTTGTAGATTATTAATAAAAAGGCATCATATTCCCACAGGAAATGTATGCAAGCTTGTTGATAAAGCTTGCTAAGCATTCATTTATCTAGACCTTTCAAAAACTTGGCTTTGGTTTATTATTCCTTTGTTTTAATAGTATATGAACTTCAGCTTTGATAATTTCTTCTTATACTTTTATTTTTCTTTTTTTGTTTGTTTCTTCTTTGATCTCTTAAAGTGAATAGTTAACTCAATGATTTTTCAGAGTTTTTAATAGTAACAGCATTAAAAATGAATAAATGAATTAATTCAGAAGATAAAAGTTATAAATCATATTCTGATTATATCCTTAACTGCTATCCACCAACTTTTGGGTTAATATTATCATTAGATACATGGTAATAATATTAATTAGTATATAATTTTTCATTTCATTTTCTGGTCCAGTGGTTACATAGAACACTATTTTATTTTTTAAAGATTTTATTTATTCATTTGAGAGACAGAGACAGAGAGAGTACAAGCGAGGGAAGAGGCAGAGGGAGAGGGAGAAGCAGACGCCCCGCTAAGCAGGGAGACCAACAACAGGCTCAATCCCAGGACCTGGAGATCATGCCCTGAGCCGAAGGCAGACGCTTAACCATCTGAGCCACCCAGGCACCCCTACATAGAACACTATTACGTAAGTGCTAAGGATAAGGTTTTTTGGTATTTTTTCTATTATTTTCCAGTCTTTAATTATTGTCAGAAAATGTGACCAGTGAAATGTCTAATTTATTTTTAATTTATCATATATACACGTATATGTATGTACTGTGTGAATGTACATGTAAATATGTACATACGTGATTTTTTGTTACTGTTTCATTTAGTGTACCGTAAATACATGTATTATTTTTGTAGGAGAGCTGGAGCGACCACAACTGCCATACGGTGCTGGTGGGAGTGCAAATATGCTACAGTCCTCTTGGAAGTTTAATTGCTTCTTATAAGATAAACATACATTCCAGGAGTCAGCAAATTTATTCCAAGGTCCAAAAAGGACTGAAAAAAAATATGACTTTTAAAAGAATTTTTCATATTGACTTTATTAATCATAGCCCCAAACCAGAAACAATGCAAGTATCTATCCAGAGGAGAATGTTATGTTTGTACAACAGAATACTGAAAAGCTACCTGGCAATTTAAAAAAACAAACAAGTGATACATTCTAAAACAGGGATGAGTTTGAAAAACACATGTTAAATGAAGGAGGCCAGATATAAGAAAATATATAGTATGTACTACGTAATATCATGTATATGACATTCTAGAGTCGGCCAATCTAATCCATGTTTTCCTCTTGAGGGATGGGGATTGACCAAAACGGGGTGAAGTGAAACTTTCTGTGGCTATTGAGATGTTCTATATCTTGGTTGGAATGAAGAATGCATGGTTTTATTCAGTTTTAAATACTCATCGAATCATATGCTTCAATTATGTGTGCATTACATTATAACAGATAACTAAAAATAGAGCATAATAGCAATATATCTTCTTTAAAATGTAGCACATTTATTTTTAAATGTGAATTATAGTTTGTTGGTTTATTTTTTCCAATTATATACAAACTTTAACTCCGTTTCAGGATCATCTGCAGACTGTGTAGTTACGTTGTGTTATAGTCTGTGGATGGCTTGGTTCTGAGAGCGTAGCTGTTTCAGTTTGTAGCAGCTGATTTAACCCCTGGATTGAATGAATTGGAAATGTAAATAACCCCTCAAACCAAAAAGCTAAATACATTCATATCTCTGTGTGTGCCTATGTGTGTATATATGTATGTCTATATATTTATATATATAAATATACACCCACCAGAGAAACGAAAATAAAAAGGTATATCATAGTAAGTGTTCTCGTAGATGAGGAGAAATTAAATCTCTCATGTACTCCTTAAGTGCAACCACTTTGGCTAATTATTTTGCATTATTTACTAAAGCTGATTGTATATGTATTGTATCATTCAGCAATTCTACCCTTAGGAACAACCTCCAAAAATACATATATATCGGGACCAACATACATAACGCGATATTGTTCTTAGAAGCATTTATAATCGCCAAAAGTTGAAAACAACCAACATGCCCATGGGTAAATTTTGTTATATTATGCTGTGAAATTTTGTACAGCAGTGAGAATTAATGAACTATAAATACTCACGTTAGGAACTGAAGGAGTTAAAGAAGCCAGCCACAAAATGTATCCATGTTTGATTTTATTTATGTAAAATTCCAAAATAAGCTAAACTAATTTGTGCCAATAAACATCGGTATTGTGCTTACTCTTGGGGGATACTGGCTGAAATGGAAATGATGGGAGATTCTAGGCTTCAGTTAATATTATATATCTTGATCTGGGAGCAGATGTTGACTATGTGCACTTCTCTGTATGCTAATTTTCTCTAAAAAGTAAATGAATAAAAGTAAGTCTATGTCTCTATGAACCCATACAGCAAACTTTCCAATTAGGATGTTGCATATGGGCCTGGGAAAGGAAGCAAAGAATTCGGTTAAGAGAATAAACAATTAATGAAACCTGTGAAAGTCTTTAAACAGAATAATGGACTAATTGAACAATCTGCCATGAGTTAAGTAGTGTGATTAACAACTCTGTTCCTGAGGTTAAAAACCAACCAGTCAACAAAAAACAAGAAAAACAAGCAAACAGAAAAGCCAACAGAGTGAGAGAGAAAGAGAGAGAGAGAGACAGAGAAAGAAGATGAAGACAAAGACCAGGGTGAAAGAGAGAGAAGAATGACTACAAATGACTTGGCTCTGGTCGCAAAAATTAAAAGGAATAAATTCAAAGAAACAGGACTCTTTTTCCCTCAAATTTGACAATCATATTTTTTAATGTATTAAATTTAAGACCTTTTTAAGATGTCTACATTCTGGCTAAGATACAATTTATTATTAGTTGAATTATGCCATTTTTCATAATCTCTCATAAAAGTGTGCTCTGCTGTCTCTTCTGACCTGAGTAACCTCCTTACTATCATTTTCTCCAGAAGATAACGACTGGAATTTCCCAGGGAAACATCCTGTTACAGTACCAACATTCTAAGGTAAAATGAACGAATGTTAACCTGAGGAAGAGAGTTGCAGGGCATAACACTTTCAAAAACAACAACAACAAAGCTCTCGCTAGTGGCTGGACAGGGGGAGAAAAGTTAATTATTCTAAGAGTAAACCTATTTTCATATGTTTTGCAATAAATATTTAGGGTAACACTGAAGAAACGCTAGTCATAAAAAATGCGTTTCAGTAGAGCATGGAAGTGATTAATTGGGAAAATAATTTAATTTACTTTAGAAATCTTAATGTACACAAGCTTTCTAAACCTAAAATGCTAATGAAGAGCTGCACAGTTTGATATTTTCCTCCAAGAAGTTATGCTTTTCAGCGATCATTGGAGAACTACTTCATGAAGTGGTTACCAAACTCATTAAATACTTAGAATATAAGTACCTCGTGAACTTTGGAGAAAGTGACCCCTCACACACTGAAAATCTGATTGCTGCAAGGAAAAACGGTTTAAAGGAATTTTTGTAAAATTAAGTGACATAATAGAAGAATCAACAAATATGATCATAACTCCCAAGCTGAGGTTTTTATGAGGAACTCTTGGTAGTGTCACAGATCCATTGGAAAGAATGACAGCAACAGGTAAACGGGATTACCCACACAGCTATGTATTTGCTACTGAATAACCATAGAGACCAATCTCCAAAATCATCTTTGACACACAATATATGTATATTTAGCATATTTTATTTATTTGGCAAAACCAAAAAGTAAAGGCTCAATCATATGATATTGGCATGTTTTATTTTGGTGTTTTATTTCTCATTAGCTGATGACTAGCTCCCATTTTAAACTCATTGTTAAGGTTTAATGTGTTTGACCAGTGAAAATCATACCTGATGTATATTATCACTTAAGACAGTGACATAAAAGTTTATTTATTAGCAAAAAGATAAATAGACGTGTGGGGAAATCACAAGTGAATTTTAATCCATTTATTATTAAATTTAAGAATGTAATCCATTTTACCAAGCTACTATATACGTGTTCTTTTTTTTAAAGATTTTATTTATTTATTTGAAAGAGAGAGCAAACACATGGGAGAGCGTATGATGGGCGGGGAGCGGCCGAGGGAGAGGGAGAAGCAGGCTTCCCACCGAGCAGAGAGCCCAATGCGGGGCTCGATCCCAGGACCCTGGGATCATGACCTGAGCTGAAGGCAGATGCTTAACCGACTGAGCTACCCAGGCGACACTGCATGTGTTCCAAACTGTATTTGGTGCTATAATTCCTAAGTACAAGCTTGATTTAGGAATATTTTGTAAAGAACTTACAATAAAATCATATAAGCCCAAACACACATCATCCTTGGGGCAATTCTTTTTTAATTTACTAAGGGATATATTTTCAGATTAAAACGTTAGGTGTTCAAGGTGACTCCAGAAAGGTTACATCCAAATATGCTTGTCATTCACGGGTGATTCAAAATTAAACATCATTTTATTCAGTACTAAGACTATGTAGTAATGTTTTAGAACTCTTAGAATTTTAAATGCTTTGAATTTTGCATTCCCTGAACATGTTCTGGAAAGAAATTTAATTTTTAATATGGATGTAATAACTGAGAGAAAATCTAGAAGGCCTTTTTTGTATGCTACTTTCATTTAAGAGGAAAACTAGGTCTCCTTGAAAACTGGCAAATGATGGGGTGCCTTGCTTCCTATCTTCAACTGAACATTAATATGCAAAACACAAAAGGAAATGCACTTAACTTTCCTTGTGTTATCATTCAAGCTAATAGTTCCCCTCAAATTCTAGTAATCAGTGTATCGGCAACATCCTGGGTATATGATATTCAGTCAGGTTTGAACATTTCCCTACTTAGTATTTATAAAGGATCTCATGGGGGGGGAATGTCCAAATTAATTAATTCATAAGCCAACATCATTGTCTTGCTGTGTGGTATTAGTCTCTTTTAATTTGTGTAACTGTAAAAAAGCTTCTTTCCTATTTTTTTTTTTTTTGCTAAATAAACTACTTGGAAAAATTATGATTTCAAAATTTTTTCCTTTAAGAACATTATAGGTACCTAATTGAAAAACACAACTAAAAAATTAAGCTAAGTTCAGTATTTTTTTCTTTTTTCCTTTTTTTTCTCTTTTTATTTTATAGAGAGAGAAAAAGAGAGAGTGCACGAGGAGGGGCAGAGGGAGAGAGAGAAAGAGAGAGAGAGAATCCTAAACAGACTCCACACCTAGCATGGAGCCTCACCCAGGGCTTGATTTCATGACCCTGAGATCATGACTCGAGCCAAAATCAAGAGTCAGATGCTTAACTGACTAAGCCACGCAGGCACTCCAAGTTCAGTATTGTTTTTAAAGCTATTGCTCTAATAATGCTTCTTAGAGGAATATGTGCAATATTATTGTTTTAAAGAGTTGACATAGAACTTGCCATGTTTATGTATTACAAAGCTTTTTACTTTCTAAATTGGGTAAATAATTGATAGATACAAATACTCAATTTATATAAACAGTTATTCAGGAGCATTTGGTAAACTGAGTTCTATTCAAACATATGACCTTAGTTAGGCCAAGGAGTGGATATAGTAATGGAACAAAGGAAAATTTTAACTTTCAAAGAGCTCATAGTCTAGTAGGGAAGATTAGATTATCAACAGCTCTAATAGAATGTGATAGTATAAAACTCTGTGTAAGCCCTTATGTGGTACTTGTTGTCTTGACTCATAATACTAAATACCTAAATTTTATATCCTCTTCAGTATTTTTCTTTTCGTTAAGAATTTTTGAAAAGATAAATTATAGAGCATAGTAACCTTGCCTACATTTGTATTGCCCTGAGAACATTTTATCCAAATCCTGGTCAGTTTTGTAACTCAGTTAACCAAAACAATATTTTGCAAAACATTTCCGGACAACTACCCAAGATACACTTTGTCTTTTGAAAGGTGTATCATCCAAACAGAAAACATGGTACATGACCAATATTAAACTAATTTTTCTGTAGAACGTGATAAAAAAATATATATATATTTAACCTTCATTTTCTAAACCTTGGGGTAAGTTTCCTTTTCCCATCAGAAATTCCATTGTAGATTTCATATCCAAATACTTATATCTTCCTTCCTTTCTAGACACCCCAAAAAAATAAAAAGGGAAATGAAAAAAAAGAAACAGATAAAAAGGGAAATGAAAGCTCCCCATTTAGATTGTCCCCACAAAGTTTCTATACCAAGTTTGTAAAAGCCCAATTGTGAAATCTGCTTGTATTAATGATACAAAGTAGGTTTCTTGCTTGATGTTACAACGAGCAAGAGAAGAGGTGACAGTTCCTCCTAAACCATCTCTTGGAGTCTATTGGAGGCCAGAAAACTGACATTCAACCATGCATGATTTTTATATAATAGGCCAAGCTTTTTTTCTTCTGAAAATACCAATAAACATTTGATGAGTAAATGAGTATATGCCACTTTATTATAAGGAAAATAGCTGTAGCTCAATTTTGGGCTTACATTCTAATATTAATAAGAAGGTTGGTAATGTAATTAAATGACAATTATTTTGAAGTTTCACATAAATTTGACTGGAAACCATAAAATGTAAAAACAATGATTAAAATTATATTTATTTAAGGTAGTCTGATAGGTTGTAATGCTATAAACTATTATAATTAGCTTTTCTGAAAGTACCTTTTCCCAGCCACTGGAAATATTCAACCTGGAATAGAAGGTAGGCCTAGTAGCCATGTAAGAAGGTACTCCAATAGTAGATGTGTAATTATACTAGATAATATTTGAACATCCTATCAACATAAGCATTTTATAATACTTCGAAGTCTTCATGTATAGTAGCAGTAGGTTTTCTTTATTTGTGCAAAATATTAGGCTACTGTCAGTTTTCTTAAGATGGTGTTTTTTGTTTGTTTTTTAAACTATCTTTACTTATCTGATAGAGAACTAAAAAAGTAACCGAAGAACTTTCCTCAAGTCTTTAAGATGAGTTGATAATAGTGGACAGAACCTAATTACAAGAGAGGAAAATAATGGCAAGCACGGGTAAATCTGATGAATATAGGAGCTAAAATTTAGTAATTAGGCTTTGGTTTAAGATCAGTATTCAAGAGTACATAAGATTTGTAATAATTTTCTCTCAATTATTTGAGACAAAATCAATAGAAACTAAGTTGAGGGAAAAAGCGAATGGAAAAAAGCTGCAAAATTTTAATTACCCCGTAATGATAAATGGCTTTCATTGTAGATTACCATTTGTGATGTTTTTTCCTTCACTCTATAAATTATATTTAAAGTTGCTAAAAATAACTAGTTTATAAGTGAAAAGTTTAGGCAAAGCAATTATTTGGCATCACAGCTTACAAAACCAAAAAGAATGAGTTTGTGTTTAAGCAACACAAAAATTTCCTGAAATCACAAAAATCAATCATTGTAGATCAAGTTGTGACCATTTGCCTAAATCCACATGAAGCACTGCAGAAAATGTGCATGTATATAACGTGCTTTTTGCCCTCTTGAAAACTCATAATTCATTTAAATCAAAACTATCAAACACATAAAAATAATGAAGTAGTTACTGTCAAATAGCATATTGAAAACTTTAATTATAACAAACGCCAGCAAGTAGTGCCACAACTAACATGGGAAGATAGTATGAAACAAATGGTAGACTTTGAAATCAGGCAGAATCGGGTTTAATTTCTCTTCAACCTATTTTGTATCTGTTAAGCACAATCTGAATGCCTTGGAGCTTAGATTTCCCAACTATAAAATATTGGTGCTATCTTCAATTTCAGTTGTTGTGAGATTGACTTTACACACAAAATACCAAGTGTCTATTACGCAGGTGTGTTTTCAATGTTATTACTTTATGCCAACAAAAAAGGTTTTTATCTTAGTAAGCAGGGAACATCAAGTTCAAGGGTCAGATATAAATGAGATAAATTTGCTTTTTACAATGAAAGTTCAAACTGCTTGAATGATTATAAGACAGTTCCAAGTGATCAGTGCATTTCTCCCTGTAGAGGAACATATCAGAAAACAGGCTATATCAGAAAGTTTGTTACATGGCATCAAATCAGAACAAAGGAAAAGAATTGGATCAGTTTTAGTAGTAAGTTATGCTAGCCTAATGTGGCAAATTATAGGCTGAGAGTGGGAAGGGAATAGTTTTCTTTAGAAATCTTTAGAGACACTCTTACTCTTGGCGATGCTGGAGATAGAGAGTCCTTCATGTATGCTATTTACTGTCTAAATGCTCATTATCTCTTTCCTTTAAAAATATTACTTCTCTAGATATTGTCATATTATATCTAGATATTGTTATATATTTACATAATAAATATATTATATTTATATATGTGTATATATTGGTGAGTCTGTGCATCAAACCATTTATGATATTAAACTGTATACTGATCAGGGAGGTCCGTTTGTATGTTTGGTGCTCTTCATTCTTAATTTCTTTTCCCCAAAATAAATAATTCCAAATTCTACCTGTAATTTTTTGTTATGCCCCATAAAGTATCTGCAAATAAATACTCTTTCAAAACTTGTAATTTGTAAATCTCGTAAATAAAATAAATGAGTGTTTATTTCAGAAAGTTTAACAGTAGAAAGTTTTTTTATGATGATCTGTGATATGTGAAAAAAATACAAAATTTATCTAAGGTCTCTAAAGCCCTAAATATAAATAAATAAATAAATAAATAGATAAATAAATAAATATATAGAGAGAGAGAGAGAGAGAGAAAGGGAGAGAGAATTTTTGCCCTTGTTGTTTAGCAAAAGTTCCAAATGAGCAGAACTTTACAAAGGTTTCTCCATTCCCCCAAAATGAAATTCCTAAAATGCCAACAAATTCCTTGCCTGGCAATCCAGATGCTGGTACTTGACAATTTTTTCCTTTATTTTCATCATTTCTCCTTCATTTTCTCCTCCTTCTTCTTTGCCTCCTCTCTTCTTTGAGTTGCTTATTTGATTTGCTTTTTTTTTTTTTAAGATTTTATTTGTCAGAGAGAGAAAGAGAGAGAGTGCACAAGCAGGGGGAGTGGCAGACAGAGGGAGAAGCAGGCTCGGTGCTGAGCAGAGAGCCAAGGACATGGGGCTCCATCCCAGGCCCCTGGAATCATGACCTGAGCCCAAGGTAGAGGCTTAACCAACTGAGCCACCCAAGCATCCCTGATTTGCTTTTCATAGTTTGACCCAATAAGAGAAAATCTGGCAATTATACACTCCCCTAATTTCTTCATATTTTTTTTGAAATCCAAAACTTCAAGAACCATTGTCTTATGCCATTCCCTCAACCTAGTTATTAAACTGTTACACAGAGAATGATGTAGGAAAAATAATTTTTATTGAAAGGTTAGCTATGTCATGCATTTTATCATGTGCCGCCCCTGGATTTTTAGGCAAAATAAAATTTGTCTTTACAAAAAGTTACAATAAGTAGTTTTTGTTTTCTATTATCTAAGTTCATACATGAAAAGATTTTGACAATGATGGCTATCTACCTATGTAAAATATGTTGCTTGTATGAAATAAAAAATAGACATATAAAAGTATGTCAAACAGAGAAAACAATTAAATACTAACTCTTTAAAAAAAGGTTTATTTTAGTTCATTTTCCCTTTGTAGGAAGAAAAAAATCCACAGGAGAAAAGAACATCCAATGAAGATTTCAATTTCTATTTTTGAACAAAACAGAGCTACCATTAAGAAGTGATTCTTTTTAAAGAATTCTGAATATAATGAAGACCAATTATTTTCTTCAGCATCTACCCCAAATCACCAGAGTGCTTAAGTAATTAGATGGACTCGGTTATTTTAATATTTCTAGTTAACTCTGATTTAACTAATTTAAATAATAAAACAATTGTCTTAGAAGTTTAATACACATGTATACATATATATAAGAATTTTGTGCATTGAAAATAATATGCACTTAAATTGTGTAAGTAAGGACAGTTAATTAACTGGCATTTTAAGCTACGGAAATGAAGCAAATATCTCTGCCTTCAAAATGTCTATTACAAATCAAATATAAATTGTTCCAAAAAGTAAAGCTATTCTAAAGTTTCAAGAAAAATATTGGGTTTCGGAATACAAGAACTGGTACATTTGTTCAGGTTTTGATTAGAACAAAAAAACAAAAGAGCAAATTCCACCAATATGTATTGGAATTGTGATACATGGAGATTGCAAGGTGTTTGTGAATATGAAATTGTGATCTATCTGATATAACAAAGGCTTGATTTTGAGCATTTTCAGGTATCTCTAACCTTCCATTCCTCATAATATATAAAAATCTTTTGTAAAAATAACTTTCTGCTTCTCCCTTCCCTATAGTGCTTGCCATACAAACAAGCCATGATGAAAGTAAGAAAAATGTAGCACAAGACACCACAAAAATTATAGCTAATTCATTTTACACATCAGAAGGATTTTAGTGGGAACTGCTATGACCAATCCACTTTGTAGTATATCAAAATATGAAACATTATGTATCACTTTACAAGGTAATATTTTATCCATGTTTAAAGAAAATTATTTTATATATGTTAAAGTGTCCATTATGACCGTACAGTAAAATTATGAAAAATTTAGAAATTTCATGTTGAAGGTTTACTCAAAATGTATTAATTCCATCATTCAGAAAACATTAAATATACATTCCAGGTGCTCTATTAGGAGGTGAGTGAATAGAAATGATTAAATAATAACTAAAGCCATGGGAAGCTCACAGTCTGGTATAAAAAACAAAGAACAAAAAAAGGAAGTATGACCTTAGACTAACAATTACACTGAAGGTTCGAACAAGACATGATCAAGGTAAAGAATATTTACTGTGAAAGACCACAAGAAAGACAGTTAATCCATTTTGTGGTAATCAAATACAACTTCTTATAGAAAGGGGCGCTTCTAGACCTTGACATCAGTTTAGTAATTAAGCCAAGAAAAAACAAAAATACGGATTATGAATACGCAAAGAATAGCTTGTGCTGTAGATTCCATTATCTAACAGTCAACACCCCCTTCTTCATTGTTCAAAGAACCTCAGTTTTGTTCAGATACCACTAAAGCAACAAAGTGCGTGATAGCACGCATTAAGAAGTTACTCTTCCACTCTAACCCCCATAGAAATAATTCAGTTTGGTTCTTTCCCACTGTTAGTCAAAGCACAAGTGTTTACTCAGTTAGTTGTTAAAACATTTGATTAGATCATCATTGGCATTTAACAAAACTAGATAGGATAGAATATATAAATTAGAATTACATATAATTATATATTATAAACATTATATCACGTATACTAATATAGATTATATCAATTACAGTGTTGAACCAATAATATGTATATGATATTGATATTCTTTTTTTCTTTTTAAAGAGTTTATTTATTTATTTATTTATTAAGATTTTATTTATTTGAGAGAGAGAGAATGAGAGACAGAGAGCATGAGAGAGAGGAGGATCAGAGAGAGAAGCAGACTCCTTGGTGAGCAGGGAGCCCGATGTAGGACTCGATCCCAGGACTCCAGGATCATGACCTGAGCCGAAGGCAGTCGCTTAACCAACTGAGCCACCCAGGCACCCTAAAGAGTTCATTTATTTATTTATTTATTTGACAGAGTGAGAGACAGCGAGAGCAGGAACACAAGCAGGGGGAGTGAGAGAGGGAGAAGCAGGCTTCCCACAGAGCAGGGAGCCTGATGCGGGTCTCAATCCTGGGACCCTGGGATCATGACCTGAGCTGAAGGCAGACGCTTAAAGGCTGAGCCACCCAGGAGCCCCTGATATTGATATTCTGCATCACTAATATAACATATAATATAATAATAATATTTTATATATATATCATAGAATCTCTCAGATGCATGAATAATACTAAAGTATTTCTTCATCAAGATCATAATAGAAAATAAGTTTTCTTCTGAAGTTTGTGATAAAATTTTTTGAAAGTCTCTAGTTAACCAAATTTTAGCAATCCTGATCTCCCTTGTACATGATTTATCTTGAAGTAGGTATGTGATGGGATGTGAGGGAGAAGCTACACATGTTTATTAGCAAAGACTCCTTTTCTTGATAAGATGAGGGCAGGCCCATATTAATGATGCTCTCTTGTCTTTCCCATGGGTTATTTTCATGGTGATATGGTGACGCCCTTCCTTGCATAGAGATTCAAAACTAAGAACAAAAAGTTACCTACTAAGGATAATATATCAGTAAGCTGGAGAGCACCTGGATCATTGCTGATATTTTTGAATAGCTGAACTAAACTTGGAATTGATCATCTCCAAATTTTTATCATGAGAGATAATCAAATGCCCAGCTTTTAATCTACATTTGGCTAGCAGTCTTTCTTACAGCCAAAAATATCTTAACTGATACACAATAAGAGTACATAATTTTTTCAGGGAAAAACAGATGATTTAGTAAGATAAGAAATTCGGGTTGATGTGAGGTTTAAGCAGGAGAATGGTAAGAGTCAACTTGGACAGGTTTTGTTCTTGTTTTTGTTTTGTAGAGAAAGAATTCATAAAGGTTTGAATTTGAGATCAAAGGGAGCAGCTAGAACACATTTAATCCATGAAAAATGTGAGAACTAATGTTAAGAAAATAACTATGGAGTTGGAGATAATTTGGGGACAATTTGGAAAGGTAATTGACATAAATAAATATGCCTCAGGATAGCTACTGACTTTCTAGAGAGATTAGTACATTATTAGTATGTAAGAAGTATGAAAGGAGATGCATGTTTTGGAAAGTGGTCCTGGGTGATAATTTGGACTGGTAATTGAGTTTACATTTTTTGAGTGGAAACAAAAATAATAAATACAATAAATATATAAATGTACTATTTATTAAAAGTCAGTAAATTCTATGGAAATGAAAGAGAAAGAGAGAATGAAAGGGTTTTAGGAGTGCCTGCTTGGGTGTGTGTGTGTGTGTGTGTGTGTGTAGGGTATTCAGGGTAGACCAAATTGAGAATTGACCATTTGACCAAAGATCTAAGTTGATTAGGAGCCTACTGCTGATGGAAGACGAGTCCCTCGGATGTTAAAGACATTGAAAAAGCTTCTTGTTTCTAGAAGAGCAGGGAGGAAGAACAATGGATTGGGGAAGGAAACAAATGGGAAAGTGTGGTAAAATAGGTTAGAGTATAAAGTGGGTAGGGTGTGACTTTGTCACAGGTTAAGATCCTTGGGAATCTGACCATAAGATAGAAATAAGAAACAGATATTTATCAGGTGTTTATGACACCTGTATGGTTTGAGGGACAAAATCAGGATTGTGCAGAAGCTGGGCTGTAGTGCACTCACTCAAAGGGTTTGGCCAAACCTATGGGGAGATAGAGAGCTGGTATGGACCATCAGAGTAGTCCTTCATTATGGGGAGGACTTGCTTTCTATCTCTGCATCAGCCGGTCACTGAATGCTGGCTTTCCCTAGAATGTAATGTCGGGTGAAGCCATTCTCTCTAGTGGAGGCGCCTCCCATAGAAGTCTGACATATGAGAGTTGTCAGATAAAAATACTTTACCAGCAGCTGAAAGAATAAATTCTTCTATCCTGACAGTGAAATCAAGTCTGTGCAGCACAGTATCCACAATAATGCAGATCTTGAAGTGTTCAGATATTCTCTTGTTTCGTGTGCATTCTAGGAACATGTCTTTCAACACTCTAATGTAAATATTTTCTGGGGGAACATTGTAAGAAGGTTATTGAAATGAACTTCAGCCCATACTAGTGCCGGTGAACTTGATGCCTCAACAGATGAACAAAATCTCTATCCTCTGTTATCTATCGTAGATTACCCTCAATGTCTGCCAGCACCATTGTTGGACCAGGGAGCATACTTGCTAGAATGACCCAGAGCTCCTATCCCTTAGAGGGTTTAAGACCTTGGTTCTTTGGCTCTTAAAAATTGACTCCTGAACTTGTCCGTTTGCCATCAAATTGAGCAAGGAAATACCAAGAGGCACCTAAGTGAATCACTTAAGACTGAGTCATATCCCTCCATGCCTCACTGTGTAACATCGGCCTTACCTTATACTGATGATTAGTGTCAATTATCCCTACCGGGAGGCATATTTTTCTTCTTCTCTGCTAATCCATTGGTACAAGGTGCCCCAAGTATCTGTGTTAAGTGGTGGCCACGTGGATATATACTTTGCATTCCTTTTGATCCACATTTCTGTTAGGAATGGAAAAGAACATATTTGTCAGATCAATAGCCACATATCATGTACCCCAGGCCATATTTAATCCACTGTAACTCAGATATTACAATTGGCTGAACAGTTGATATTAGGACTACTACTTGGTTAACTTTGTGGTAGTTTATAGCAATTCTCCAGCATCTGTCAAGTTTTTATACGGGGCAAACTGATGAGTGAAAGGAAAATATGATGGGGATCACCACCTCTGCATCTTTTAGGTTTTTAGTGTGGTATTGGTCTTTCATTTTCATATACTAGCCAAGTCAGGAGAGGAAGAGAGAACAGTTTCAGAAGTTTCCACATGGCAGGCGCCTGGGTGGCTCAGTTGGTTAGGCGACTGCCTTCGGCTCAGGTCATGATCCTGGAGTCCCTGGATCGAGTCCCGCATTGGGCTCCCTGCTCGGCGGGGAGTCTGCTTCTCCCTCTGACCCTCCCCCCTCTCATGTGCTCTCTCTCATTCTCTCTCTCAAATAAATAAATAAAATCTTTAAAAAAAAAAAAAGAAGTTTCCACATGGCATTTCTTACTGTAAATTTTCTTACCCCTCCGCTCCCCCGCCCAGGCCAAGGAACTAATGTGGGAATTGTGCCATCCCACTTATGGCTTTGGAGATCAGATACCTTATCAGATGATAAGTATAGACCCAATGGATTCAGTTCAAGCTGTACCTCAGTTGTATGAGTGAGGCCTCCTTCTGAGTTGATGGATCTGAGTGAGACGTGGGGAATACTTTCAGGTCTGCCTAATGCCCTGCTCTAATTGCTCCTGAGTGCGAGCAGCTTAACGTATATATATGCACAGCCTTCTTGACCCCTGGATTTGAGTGTGATCCTAAGAGGACTCTTCTTGAATGTCTCTTTTCCTAGCGACTCTATTAAAGTTATGGCTGTTCTACCATTTTGCTTGTATCATGGAACTGCCAGCCTTCTCTTAATTACTCTCCACCACAATCTACCATTGTTTTTTTAATAATATTCTCAGGCAAGTACTCTTCATGCTCCGTTCCAAATAAGTTAGTTCCCTCACCCAGAACCACAGAGCTCTTCATGTTTATGGCCTGCCTTTCCCTCTGGGAGGAATTCCTTCACCACTGTACCAGAGTTGGGGAGTAGAGACTGTTTTTTTTCCAGAGTGCTACCCTAATCTATGAGTGAGCAATGAGTGGACTTGCAGACCCTTATCTAATTGGCTTACTCTTCCTGACATGAAATATCCACCTTACAAGTAAGTTTGTATTAAGATGATCATATCCCCAGTATTCTTGGCCTAAGACACCTGGAGAAGAGCTTCCATCCTATGACTGGGGGCTGAACAGGGCCATGCCGGTCTGGAATAAAGTTTCTGCAATGTGAAGCAAGCAAAAAGGAATGGAAATACTACTGGCAGTCTCCCCCTTCAGGAGTAAAACTTCAGGAGTTGAGGGTAGAGGGGGACCTCACACATTTAGTTACATCTGCCTACAAAAAAGTACCTCTTGTAGAGCTTCCATAAAATTGAGCTGGGGGTAAAGAGATAAGAGAGTAACCAGGACTAAGGTGCCACAGACTCTCATTGTCCTTAATGACATTTAGTAGATTTTCTTGAATGAATATTTCTTCATTTGTTCTATGCATTAGGACAATTTCAAAGGATGTTAAATGATTTAAAAAAAAATCACCAACCATATTGTTCATTCCAGAAATTCTGCCCCCAACTTCTTTCAGGAATCCCCTTTTAATTTCCCATTTGCCTAGTCTTTGGGGATGCAGAGATTTTTATGTACCATCATAGCTCTCAGTACATTAGGATCCTTGGCAGTCACTCTATCCTTGCTGTTCATTACCGTAATTACCCCTACTTGGCATCTAAGGGTTAAGTGTTACTATCTGGCCCCTGGCTCCATTCTCATACTACTGTTAGTTAGCCCAGTCCTGAAATGCATAGCCTACTGCCACCTGGTTCATAAAAGAGATTCACTACTATTCATCTTATTTATATCATTGTAGATTTCTTAATGATTTGTTAAGTAGTTTCTTCTAGACTCTCCCAAACATGTAGTCAGAAGATGGGTTCTCCAATATTGTGCATTATATGTACAATACCATGACTACTTCATTAAGCTCTGTTCCCATTTTCACTGTCTTCTATAGGAAGTCTGGCTTTTCTTACTTGGTGAGTTTAATCATTTTATTTTATTTTATTTTATTTTTAAAGATTTTATTTATTTATTTGACAGAGAGAGAGATAGCGAGAGCAGGAACACAAGCAGGGGGAGCGGGAGAGGGAGAAGCAGGCTTCCCGCCGAGCAAGGAGCCCAATGTGGGGCTCGATTCCAGGACCCTGGGATCATGACATGAGCCGAAGGCAGACGCTTAACAACTGAGCCACTCAGGCACCCCGAGTTTAATCATTTTAATAGACATTATAAGTGTGTTAGCATCATTTCCTTGAGTTCTTGCCAGAGCATTTAATTCTGTGTACCAGGAAACTGCGCCTAAAACAATCAAGTCTTCCTTATCCAATTTTGTGATCTGCCTTCTTTGATCAGGCACCCCCAGCATCCAGTCTCATATATCCTCCTTCTACAGATGCTACAGCAAGTTCCTTCTTTAGCCGGCCTAAGTAGTAGGTTATATTATTTAACCCAAGTTATAGATAAGTGGACAGGAGGTCAATGTGGGTACTATCCTGAGAAAGCATATATTGTCTTGAAGGACAAAGTCTGTTAATCATTTTCAAATAAGGTAAAAGCGTTAACCCTTAATAGGAGTGGATCATTTCTGCACCCCAAATGTATCAACCTACATATGCCTATCCCATATCCCAAGGTCCAATTTGTTTCTCAGTTGGGACCTGACTGTGGCATAGCAGATCTGTCTTGGTTGAGAATTAA
Source organism: Leptonychotes weddellii (assembly GCF_054177405.1). NCBI lineage: Eukaryota > Metazoa > Chordata > Mammalia > Carnivora > Phocidae > Leptonychotes > Leptonychotes weddellii. The sequence goes on from NC_138372.1 coordinate 124,716,616, forward strand.
TCTCTGGAACTCAGCTTTCTTTGCCTTTTAAATTCATGAGATTAGAGTCTCTCTACAAACTGTCAAGGGGGTTCTCTAGCTTTCACACTAAGCTTTTATTTAACTATTAATCATACTTAGTTTCTAAAGCATCACTTTCAGGGTACCTGGGTGGCTCAGTCAGTTAAGCATCTATCTTCAGGTCAGGTCATGATCTCAGGGTCCTGGGATGGAGCTCCACATTGGACTTCCTGCTCAGTGCGGAGCCTGCTTCTCCCTCTCACTCTTGCTTTGTGTGCGCTCTCCCTCTCAAATAAATAAATAAAATCTTTTAAAAAATACAGCATCACTTTCCCCTTACTACCACCATTTAATTCAATTATCTTCATAATTTCTATTTCTCCCATATTAAACAATGTTTGGTGCATTTCTATCTTCTGGTAAAACATTCTAATTTGGCACTATAAAAGTGTTAACAATTGTGAAGCTACCTTACTCAGGGGCTATATGTGCTGTATGTGCTGCCAACAATATGATTTCTCATTATGGATGATCCAACTCCAAAATCCCATTGGAGCACCTGTTTCTAAGACAACTCCAGTACTAAATGTCACAGGTTGGTTTCGCTGGGCAGCAGACAGTAGATTAGCACACAGAAAGTTTATTAGCAAGTGCTCTTGGGATCAAAATCTGCTACAGGAAAGCTAAGAGGCATGATAAGATGTGGGGAGAGCTTAGGAGCTGTGAAGGTGGGATGGCCCTTCAGAGCTGTTCCTCTTTGAGAGGGGTAGCAGGATGTTATACTTCAGCATCCAGGTATAAGAGGTGTGGTGTGCCTACCCTCTCTTCAGTTGGGGCATTTTCTGGGAAGATAGGAAAGCTGAAAACAGAAGTGAGCGAAATGACTTTAGTTCTGAAGGGTAACTCTGGATCACAGCATTTATGACAGCCTTGTAGATTTTTGTAAGGACTTTGCCTTTTACTCAGAATGAAATGCACAGTTTTCACAGAAGAGTGTGAGAAAAGAAGGAAGAGACTGAGGACAGAAGCTTGGGAACTGTTGAGTTTCAAGTGTTGTGGAAAGTAGGAAATTCCATAAAATTACCTAAGAAGTAATGAGTAGGAGTAATATAAACAAATTAAAGAAATAGAGAGAGAATTTCAGTGAGGAAGCAACTAACAGTGTCAAATACAGCCCAGAGACAAGACTGAATTTATTAATCAAGAGATAAATAGTGGTTTAAGTGAGTTAAATTTTGTGAGAGGTTATAGGGTTGGGGGTGTATACTGAAGAGTAATGAGTAAGAAGGGGTCCATTGATAGCTATTTTTCTCAAGAAATTTGAGAATAGAGTGAAGAAGGAAGATAGCTAGAGAAGGCTATGAAATACCAGGGTTTTTTTTTTTATTTGTTTGTTTTGGTTTTTTTGGAAGAGGCATGAGTACATTTGTATGCTGAAAAGAACAAACAGTGGTATGGTGGGAAGTTAAAAATGAAGAGAATATAATAATAGCTGAATGACCTGAAGAGGATGATATCCAAATTTACCTTTGACCAAACTGTACAGTGGTTGAAGAAACGGAACTGACATGGGAAGAAAGAAAAGGGAAGACAAAAGAGAAATAAAACAGAAAGACAAAACAGAAGGGTATTGTGCTTGGTGTTCTGAATGAACATAACACAAATACAAGGGAGTGAAAAAAGATGTGTATTTGTGATCAGAATGTAAGGTATAACAATTCAAGATTTTAGACTTGGGATATTTCTGAGTGAGATAATATTATAGATGTGGGTTTGGAAATAATTTTGCAATAGTTGAATGAAAAGAGAAGTCACTCCTTTGAGAATTACAAATTCTTATGTCTAGGTTTCTAAATTGGGCTATCCAGACCAGAGTCAGTCTGTCAGCAAGAATGGATCCCATTTTGGAGCCATCTTTCAAAAACTGGGAGAAACCAGAGTGTTAGTAGATAATACCATTGTGGAAAGGTAAAATGACGGTATAGATTTAGATATTTACCTGAGCCTTAAAGCAGGGAAATTTATAGAACAATAGAGCAACCTGAGAGTAGCAATTCAGAGGTAAAGAATATCAACTCTCCTCCTCTCTGTCCAGCCTTGGGAGAGAAAGGCACTTCCGTCTGAGGAGAGTGCCGGAAATAAATCTCTACTTGAGTTGGAGCTGGCTTCTGTGAAACAAAGGAAGTGGCAGGAACATCTTTTCAGGATTTGGAGAACGTGGGAAATTTATTTAAAGTGGGGGAAAAAAAGCTTATTGATTGAGTGATTATGCAATTGATCATTCAAAGCCAGATGGTCTTGCAAGTGTAAGGAGCCGATATAGGTAACTGTATAGCAACAACAGGTATAACATGGCTCAGTCAGTATGAGGAAGCCAGGATTTTAAAAAAAGCCTGGATTTAAAAAAAAAAAAAAAAAAAAAGGTAAAAAATGCTTTAGAAAGATGTCAGTGGTAAAAGGTAAGTGCAAGAAGAGGAGAAAATATGAAGTCGCATGGGGATTTGAAAAGGGAAAATGTCACTACTGTGTGTAGTATTACAGAGATAGAAAGAGAATGAGAACTACAGAGTGGAGTTTTACATGAATTTTCAAAAATTTGAGAAGCAAAAACACCATCTTCCCCCTCACAAATACCAAAAGCCGCACATGAATTCAGCCAATTGCACTAACAGAGAAATAAAACTTTATGTTATCAGTTAGAGGGATGTTGGAGATCATCTGGCCCAAACTCATTATTTTTTTTAAAAAGATTTATTTATTTATTTTAGGGGGGAGGGGCAGAAGGGGGGGAGAGAGAGAGAGTCTTTTTTTTTTTTTTTAAAGAGTTTATTTATTTGTCAGAGAGTGAGATAGAGAGTGCACAAGCAGGGGAAGCTGTAGGCTGAGAGAGAAGCATTCTTCCCGTTGAGCAAGGAGCCCCACGTGGGACTTGATTCCAGGACCCCGGAATCATGACCCGAGCCAAGGCAGCTGTTCAACCGACTGAGCCACCCAGGCGTCCCAGAGAGAGAGAGAGAGAGAGTCTTAAGCAGACTCCATGTTGACGTGGAGCCTGACACAGGGCTTGATCTCACAACACTGAGATCATGACCTGAGCTGAAACCAAGAGCCTGATGCTTAACCAACTCCGCCACCCAGGTGCCCCTAAACGTGCCATTTTTGACACAAAGGAACAAGACTCAAAGGATTAACTTTCTTGTGGACCAACAGATCAAAGAAATAAGATTTCTAAAATGTATTATACAGGGGTGCCTGGGTGGCTCAGATGGTTAAGCATCTGTCTTCGGCTCAGGTCATGATCCCTGGATTCTGGGATCGAGCCCCGGTTGGGGCTCCCTGCCCAGTGGGGAACCTGCTTCTCCCTCTCCCTCTACTGCTCCCCCTGGTTGTGCTCTCTTGCTCTCTCTGTCAAAATAAATAGATAAAAATCTTTAAAAATATGTGTTATACAGGTTTTATAAAAGTTTAATAATCAGATGTATAACTCATGGCTAAATAATTTATAAATTATGTAACGTGAGCTTTAAAAATATTTTCTATTTTATTTAATTAATAGGAAGCATACATATATTTTATTTTTAAAAAAGATTTATTTATTTTAGAGAGAGAGTGTGGGGAGGAAGGGCAGAGGGGGAGAAAGTCTTAAACAGATTCTGTGCTAAACATGAAGCTTGAGCTGGGGCTCCATCTCACCACCCTGAAATCAGGACCTGAGCTGAAATCAAGAATCCGCCACTTAACTGACTAGGCCACTCAGGCGCCCCGGAAGCATAGATATATTTTAGGAGGCAATCCCACAGTGGGCAAATTTTGAATGCATCTATGGGATTGTATACCAGGAATGCCTTAAAAATAAGTGCTATTCCAATGATATTACATGGATTTTTGTGTAATGGAGAAGGCTTGTTAACATTTTACATATGTACCTCTACCCTTTTATATATCTAAATCCACATGTGCATCTGTAACTATATCTATAACTGTATTTATCCCTATACATACATTTATCTATAATTATGCCAGTATCTATCTATCTACCTACCTGGCATTGTAATTTTGTCTGATATCTCATACTTTCAGTACAAATAACCAGGTTCATTGAAAATTATAAAACTAACACTTTGTAATTGATGATATATTTTGCATTTCATAGTGTTTTACTTGACAGGGCAATCATTAAATATTTCAAGTTTAACATCATTAATTTTTACTTTGACATGGTTTATAAATTTCCCTGTTTCTGGCCCTTCATATATCTTGTATCAGCACTCTTTTCCTAAAAAATTAACTAAAAACAACTATGATGAAAAAAGATAAATGAAATGCATTAAAGAGTAAACCTCGTTTGCAGAAAAAAAGGTTTTAAATGGCTGTGGTTTATTTTATATGCTTTAAGTCTAAATTATAAAAAACCGCATAAACTAATCATGTATTAATTACTAATGTTAACAGTTTAGGTAGTCTGAATTTTGACAGATTCAGTTCTACTAAGTTGATTTATATAGTACTTTAAGTATTTTAAATGCCATAAATGGAAAAATGGGAAGGAGATATTTGTGTTCAACTTTAGATCCTACAAATAGACATTTCTCAGCAACATATTGTAAAAGGCCTTATTTTATTAACTAGATTAGATAAAGTATGTATGTGAGAGAGATACACAGAGACAGCAGGGGCTAGAGACATAGAGAAAGAGTAATGAACTTTGTTTATCTCCTATATTGACAAGAACTGTGAGGGACAAAGCGGTGGCTTGTTCAAGCCACTTTGTAATTTGAGGAAAGGAGCTCCTGCACACATGTGCAGATCAAAGCCTTTTTGTTCATTTTCTGTATGTTGCTCCTAGGAAAGGATGACAGAGCTGAATGTCTTTAGAAGCCAAACTATAATTAATCTATGAATATATATTTATTTATAAACGTAAAATAATGAATCGCTTATGCTGATTCCTTTTTTTTCCTTTTCTCTTCTAATTCTAGATAGAGTATATCTGAGTTTTCCTATGTTTTGAAAGCATATTGGTAATATGAAGCTGTGAGTTGAGTTTTTTTCCACTGATTTATTGATAGACTCATATTACCACCTTTCTCTGGATATTCTATGTATTTCTCAGTTATTGCTTGTTCTTTCTAAGGTCTTAAAAATAATCGCTTAAAATATTTTAAAGACATCCTTTTAAGTAAGAAGATTCATTTACATTTCTAAAGAGGACTCAGATTTCTTTTTTTTTTTAAGATTTTATTTATTTATTTGACAGAGAGAGACACAGAGAGAAGGAACACAAGCAGGGGGAGTGGGAGAGGGAGAAGCAGGTTTCCCACCGAGCAGGGAGCCCGATGCGGGCCTCGATCCCAGGGCCCTGGGATCATGACCTGAGCCCAAGGCAGACGCTTAAGACTGAGCCACCCAGGTGCCCCGAGGACTCAAATTTCTTTACACAAATTTACAAAATGTGCCTTTTCTGGCAGTAAATACTCCTGGTGTTAACATTAGGGCTTGTCAGTCAGGACAGTAGTCCTGCCTCCTCACATTTTCCTCACAGGATCCACTTTAGACCCTCTACTGTAAGTCACGTAAGGATGTAAGCTAGGCATGGATAACTGGGTTGAAGAAAATAAATACCATTGGGAGCTCCTATCCCAATGTGTTATTGAATCGATTTAGTCCCACTAAAAAACTTCACACACATACATTATATCAGGCATTATACTAAATTCTCAAAATACAAATAAATATATGCTCTAATCAGTCTTCCAAAGAGCTTATATTTTAATATAAGAGACAGAAGTAAATAAAAGCCTGTAATATAGTTGCAAATATTTAACAGAAGCCCAAAGTTGTGTAAGACTGGCTAAGCATATTTATAGAAGCATTTCTATATCATTCACAATCGGTACATACTGTTCCTGCCTAGACTACATTTGTTGACGTAATATTTGTTGAGTAAAAGGCTAAATGAATGAGTGCATGAACAAAGTATGTTACGCACTAAGTGTAACAGAAGCAGCAAAGAAGCAGTAATTGACCGTGCTTAAATGAATCAGGGGAGATTTCTTTGGAGAAGAGATGATTAAGTTCAGTCTTCCAAGATACAGAAGCTGGCCAGCCTGATTTCTGCAGGGCATGGAATTCCAAGCAGAATGAAGAACCTGAGCAACCAAAGCTCAGAGGTCAGGGCTCTTCCAAGAACTCTGACTGTCCTCACATGGTTATGGTACAGTGGGAGGAAGAAGAAGAGCTAAGGCTGAAGGTTTGCCAGAGAGCTGTCAACCACAAATTTACATACACTTAAAAGGTATTCACACTTCCTGCTCCATTCAGTGTAACAGATATCATCAGCAAGTAAAAACGGCGCATTTTCTCCTGGGTATCCTATGGCCTCAGGACGCTTCTCAGCACACCACTGCAAAGAACCTCTCATACTATTTTTGAGTAGCCACATGAGAAGATAGGTGATGGACAATGCTATTATGTAAAATCATTTAAGAATATTAATGAAATGTGTAAAATGGTGACATTCACATTTGGGAAAGATTCCCGTGGGGCAGCAAAGAGGATGAACTGAAGGCGGGGAGATGATACATAGTATTTCCCTTTATGTATTAAAGCTGAGATCTGTCAGCCCAATTTTTATCTGCTTAATCAGAAAATGTCCTAAGTGCAGAAAAGCTTATATTTTTTCAAGAGTAAATTTAAGTAGCAGAGAGAATATAATTAGGTGCTCTTGGTACTCAACAACTGCTAAATTGCCAAAGGGTATATTTTAAATATCTTCAAATTAGATTTCTGTGTATTCTCTCCAAGATAACATTTGCATTTTCAAACTGCAAGAGTGGAGAAAAGAATCAGTTCAGCATGTCCCCAGTTTACCTTTATCTGTTTCTTTAATCCCTAACAGCCAGGTCACTCATTGTAAACGCAACCGTACTAGAGAGATAGAGATGACTGTGTATGACGGTAATCACAGAAATCATCTTCAGAGAATCTGAATCTACCTGAGGAAGGCAGCCCTGAAATCTTAGAAATCTCAGTGCAATAAATTTGTACTTCTTCCTGTTTCCACTAAGTTCTTATTTTTCCTTCTTAGTTGGAATTTCATCTGAACAAAATCTTGAATATCCAAATACCAGTGTTTTAGTTCATTGGCATGAAGAAAAGTAACCAATTCACAGGCAATGGGAGGAGAAGGTTGGCAGTGTGCGTTATGGCTAAGGGTCAGATAGCGTGCTATATACCCTTTACAGTTTGTCATCCAGTGTGTACCACAGCTGAACGTGTGAACAGGTTTAACATGAGTTCACCACGTGACCTACTAATTAAGAACAACTCCTTGTTAGCTCTAACACTATTCAGATCAGTTTTACATATAAAGGAAAATATTTTCAGTTAAAGTGTACAGTGTTCAGAACACAGGTTTTTACGGGCGTATCTACTCATATGTGTAGACAATACAAAGATATAAGCATAAATTAGCTAATGAGCACTATTGACTGCTCCATTCAGTTCACACAGGTTTTCCTAACAATGCAATAGAGTTAAGCAGTTGGCAAAAACAAAGAGTGATATGATTGAAAGGCAAGAGAATAGGATTTGGAGGTCAATTTCTAAAGCTGCATTTTCCAAGTTATAATATCTTAGGGAAAGAGTATAAACCCCCTAGCTCTAGTTGCCTCTGCTTTAAAACTATAATCAAATAAGGTGATGCTGGTGAAAGTACTTCCTAATAGCTAGCGGTAACTACCAATATTAGCAGTATTGTTGCCCCTGGCTGCAGCTGGGTGAAATTAAAAATCCACTAATTGAAAGTTTCCTGTTTACAGTTCTACAACACATTTAGATAATTCTCCATGACTGAGTTACTCTGTCAATTTACTGGAGTTAAAAATAGAACCTTTGGTGTTACTGGCATAAATATTTGCCATTTCAAGATTTCTTTCTCTTTTTTTAAGGTTTTATTTATTTATTTGAGAGAGGGAGGGAGTGAGCAAGCCCGAGAGCCAGCATGAGCAGGGGGAGGGGCAGAGGGACAAGCAGACTCTCTGCTGAGCTAGGACCCCAAAGCAGGGCTCCATCCTTGATCATAGGATGACCCGAGATCATAACTTGAGCTGAAGGCAGACACCCAACCAACTGAGCCACCCAGACGTCCTGCCATTTCAACTTTTCACGAATAACTACAAAAATCCGTGGTATGCAAAGTGTACATGGTACGTACAAAATTATAATTTTATGGGAACTCACATTCGAATTATGGGTATTTAGGTTGGTCCTATCCATAACAATAGTGAGTGAAATTAGTCACATTAAAAAAAAAAAAATCTCCAAATTTTAGTCTAGGTTTTCCTGAAGACAGAGACCAAGACACAGGCATGCACGCCTGTAGTGTATTTGTGAACTGAGACCAGGCACCACGTGTAAGGGATGGAGAAGAAGATGGCTGTGAAAGGAATTACGGGAAGTGCAAATATGAGAGAGGGAAGTCGGTAGAAAGGTGTGTTATAAAGTTAGCTACTGACACCGTCCCCTGATACTTGACCCTGGGAGATCTTTGGAGAAACCCACGAACTGTTTTTTCAGGCTTTCTACTGAGAACAACAACAACAAAAAGGTAGGGGGTGTTAGTTAGCTGTTGACTTCAGGTCCTCATTGGTCAAGTTATGAACATGAACTCTGCCACAAACACAGGTTGTACATGCGTGAGGGAGGTGTGTTTATCAGCAGAGCTGATTTCTTTGGGCATTCCCCTGTTGCAGCATGGGAGAAGCCTGGAGCAAGAAGCAAGACGTATGCAGCATGGCTCAGGGGGGAGGGCACTGTCGAGGGCACCTACACAAAGCTGATGGCCGTCCTTTGTGTGACTGGTTGTCACAACAGTCGTTGAAGTAGCAGAGGGGCAAGGGGGATTTTGAAGTGGCATACAAGAAGTATCCAATATATTTAACAACTATTGTCCTCTAAAAAGTAGTTATTTCTTATTCCTGACATACCTGATGAGAATCTGAAGATCTTCTGTATATAGGAGTATATATGGCTTGATCATGGGATGGATATAAATATAAACATTTAGGAAATAAAACAAAATTTAGAAACAAAAGTGTCTTATATGAGTGATCCTCTTTTGTAAATTGATAATATCAAATTTCTTGTGTAGCGAATGAAACTGATCTGTGAAATTTCATCAGGTTATTATTTTTACATGGCCATATTGTGACTTAAAAATCTTGAAGCAGTCAATTATGTTAGATATAAGAGAAAATGTGAGTAATGTTAAGCTCAAGAAGAAAACAAATTAGCACATCTGCAATACAATCATTCTTTTGATATTTATTTACCAGCCATCTAACTTCTAGATGATACATTTTAAGTTAGTCCTCAGTTTAATTAATTTAATCATCTTAAGAAATATTCATTGAATGAATAGCATTATGTTTTTAGCCCTCCCGTAACCCTCCAGGTAAAATGTTAAGGATTAAGACTGAGGAAATACAGGGGCACCCAGCTGGCTCAGTCAATGGAGTATGAGACTCTTGATCTTGGGTTGTGAGTTTGAACCCCACGGTGGTTGTAGAGATTACTTAAAAATACATAAATTAATTAATTAAAAAAAAGATTGAGGAAATACATTTTGGACTTGATTTCTTTTTTCATGTACCATTTTGTCACTTTGGGAAATTAATTGATTTTTGGAGGATTTAAGTTTCTCACCTTTATTTTTATTTATTTATTTTTTTAAGATTTTATTTATTTATTTGACGGAGAGAGACACAGTGAGAGAGGGAACACAAGCAGGGGGAGTGGGAGAGGGAGAAGCAGGCTTCCTGCTGAGCAGGGAGCCCGACGCGGGACTCGATCCCAGGATTCTGGGATCGTGACCCGAGCCGAAGGCAGATGCTTAACGACTGAGCCACCCAGGTGCCCCAGTTTCTCACCTTTAAATAGAAGATTCAATCAAGTGGACTGTATTACTCCTTTAATTTATATAATTCAGTGAATCTTCTTGCACGGACACTCCAGCATGCCCTTCTACGCTCATCCCAACATGAAACAAATCTAATGTTCTATAAGGCTTTTTCCTATATCCTATAGTGCACACACCGTAGGACCATTTTTCCAAGCATAGGCAACGGAATCTTCATAGGAATATAAGTGCCTATGTCGCTCTATTACTAGCATACTCTTGTCTTTTCTAGCTGCCATTTTATTGCCCCCAAAATTCTGTTTGAATCTGAATCGTACATGTGTTCAAAGACTTTCAGTTTTTCTTAAAAGCATATGTAAATGACACTGACTTTCTTGAGCTTATCATTATAAATGTTGACCATATAGTAATGCTTTATAGGTTTTCATTTTATATTCAGCCACAGGCAGTTAAAACTGCTGGTTTATATCATTTATTTGAGTCAGGGAATTTTTTTATCATTTAAAAAATGTTCCATTTAAATCGTGAAAGTAAAACATTATGCAGCTCCTTATTGCTTGCTGTCATTTTGAGAGACATAGTTTTATAAAATATTGAATTAAATTCAGAAATAGCATTAGCATGCAGCTTTTCTGTGCCTGGATGACAGCTAGTAGTGAATTTACTTGTACTTAAAGATTGCTCTATGTGCTGTCAGGTTTATTGGTTAATTTTAACTGTTACCATTGCTTGAAACTGAACTATTATAATGTCATTCCATTAGAAATTCAGTGCTTGCAAAATTGCAGGCTTTTACATTTTTTTCATTTTTTTTTCCTTAAAACTGAAATCTTTAAAAGACCAGGCAAGTATGACACTGACAAAGAAGAAACAAGCTAGAGTATGCCAGAGGGATGATTAAACACACCATAGTTTCCCAGTGGTACAACACTGTGACCACACAGAATTTTATGCATAACTTCCAAGACTCAACAAAACTATCGAGTGCTTTGGGACCTATATCATCACTGTTGTATTTCCTTTGGCATCTGTTATCATTATTAGCCTTGTTGTGATGGCAGTGATTCTCTCGATGTTCCTTTTGGCTCAGCTGTTCCTGGCTTCTCCTTCCTCAAGACCAGTGAGAGCCAAGCCAGAGTAGTGACCTGGGAGCAAGCCAGGGTGGAATTTTTGTCAGCTTCTTTTATGGAGTAAATACTTAATAACTACTACATTTTAAGGTCATAGAAATGAGAACAATTTAAATTTTTTTTAAAGATTTTATTTATTCATTTCAGACACAGAGATACAGAGAGAGAGAGAGAGCATGAGCAGGGGGAGAGGCAGAGGGAGAGGGAGAAGCAGGCTCCACGCTGAGCTAGGAGCCTGATGTGGGATTCGATTCCGGGACCCTGGAATCATGACCTGAGCCAAAGGCAGACGCTTAATCATCTGAGCCACCCAGGTGCCCCGAGAACAATTTAAAATTTTTGAATTTTTTATATTCATTCTCCTTGCTTATTGCTTAATATTATAAATGAAAACACATTGTTACTTAACATAAAAAATAAAAAAAATAGGTCAAATCCCAATTTTCTTATTGATTTTTGATTCTTTATTCCCATACTCTATTTTCTAAAAGTGGGAATAAGCATACTTCACTTTCTAAGCTCATTGAACTCAATGACATCAAAATTTGAATGCAGTATTATAATGTGAACATGTGTGTAAACCACACACTTATATAAATGTATAAAACTCTTTTTCAAATTGACCAAGTCTGTCTTAGCCTTATATATATGAAATAAATTTTTTATGGAAGACACTAGATTTTTCAAGTCATAGACTGATTGCTTAAATATCAGTCTACTTTAACTCAAAGACAGTGAGTTAAGGAAGTTTCTGTGTCAACAGTTTGAAGCTTCAATAGGAAACACACATAGGCAGAATATCTGAGAAAAGAGCAGTGGAGTCTTCAATGTCAATTTAGTGTGTTATTATATAAACTGAATTACACTTTACACCCATGATATTAAGACATGCCATTATCCTATGTAACGTAAATAATTCTGAAGCCAAATCCTTCAAGTCTGGGATTCTTTTGTTCTTCTTCATCCATTTAACAGTGGGCAATATTAAGTTTCCTTGAGAAACTTATTAATCAGAATCCTAATGGGATTAATTTAATTAATTTTCTTCATGCTCTGTGCAAAATTTTTGAAATGTTCTGTGCTTCATAAATGTTTATTGGAGGAACTGGTGAACACTGTAAGTCTATACAAATGCCATTGTGATTCTTCATAATGGGGGTTAGTATACCTCTGTTGGAGCTAAATAGCTTTTCAAGAGGAATGATGAAATATAAGACATTAACAAAAGTGCTGTAATTAACTGTAAAGTTTTTGTTTCATTGCTTATGTACTTGTTTTTAAGGATATACTTTTATACAAACATTTAAAACCTTGATTAATGCATTCTATTGATTTTAATATTTTTTATTCATTATCATGATAGAGTATTAAGTTTATAAATTTAATAAACTTGGACTTTTCCTTTGGATTATCAGTCTAATTATAAAATACTAAATTATAGGAACACCTGGGTGGCTCAGTCAGTTAAGTGTCTGCCTTCAGCTCAGGTCATGGTCCCAGGGTCCTGGGATCAAGCCCCACATCGGGCTCCCTGATCAGTGGGGAGTCTGCTTCTCCCTCTCCCTTTGCCTCTCTCCCTAACTTGTACTCTCTTTCTCAAATAAATAAATAAAACCTTAAAAAAATAGTCAAACATTTAAAAATAATTAATTAATTAATTAATTAAAATACTATACTGTAAATTATATGTGTGTATGTATATATATGTGCATAGGTTTTATGTATATGATTTCATCTTCTCACACTTTAAATATGGGAGTGAATAATAGGCATACCATTCATATATATTATTATATTTGCATTATAGATGTGATATATATTATATTCATATTATATATATGGATGGTATGCCTATTATTCATGTATGTGAATATATATTTTTTCTTTCTCTCGGTATGTGTATACTGGAGAATTGGGCAGTTTATAGATTAAAAAGGGGGCTTTAGGAAATATGGGGGATAACAGCTCCTTGTCAAGACTTTAAAATATAAGGAAAAACCTATCATAAGCTTGTAGGTTCTTTAAAATGTAGATACCTAATACATCAGGATCCAGAAATAAAAGTCAATGGATTCTAGCCAGAGAAACATCCTAACAACCTAGGTTCCTAGGTGTGATAAAATTGGATTACCCTAACACGTTCCTGAGAGAAATAGTTATTATAAGGTGAAATCCCCAAGTTCTACTCTGCTTGCTAACAGACAAATATGGGACAGTTCTATCTAAAATTACTAGCGTGGGGTGCCTGGGTGGCTCAGTTGGTTAAGCATCTGCCTTCGGCTCAGGTTATGATCCCAGAGTCCTGGGATGGAGCCCCATGTCTTGGGCCCCTGCTCAGCGGGGGTCTCCCTCTGCCCTTCCCCCTGCTCCTTCTCTCTCTCTCACTCACTCACTCACTCTCTCTCAAATAAATAAATAAAATATTTGAAAAAATTACTAATGTGTTATGATTTCAAAGTGTATCCTTTTTTTTTTTTTTGGTCTCTCGGCCGTCCTACACCTTTCATCCATGGTATTCTTGTTTGACTTATCACCTTGAGGAAATTGTACCCCCAGACAAAGATTAAGATTTGCAGGCCAAGAATAAAGAGTAAAAGGCCAAGAAAAGATTCTGATGTATAGTAATTACAGCTTTTGGCTCATATTCTTTCCACGTAAGTATTAAGATTTTATAGCTGTAATACTAATATAGAAATTTTATTTGCTATGAAGGACTTGATAGCCATATTAAGATAATATTTATCAAATTTTGTTCTGTTCAATCCAATGCAACTGTGCCAAACTTTCATTCAGTTAATGTAGAAAGAGATAAAAAAAATGAAAAAAAGATATAATTCTTAATCAAAATATAGTCAGAGAGATGATATGCATGTATAAACTAGCCTCATACAGATGGTGATGCTCGAAATGTGTCATTGGGGGTTGTCCCCTAATACCCTCTAAAATTTGACAGTAGTTAAGAGATTTTCAAATTTTTCCCTAGAGCATCCCTAGGATCCTCAGAGATTAAAGTCTTAATTAGGCTTGGGGTGAGGGGTGCCTGGGTGGCTCAGTCGTTAAGCATCTGCCTTCAGCTCAGGTCATGATCCCAGGGTCCTGGGATAGAGCCCTGTATCGGGCTCCCCACTCCACAGGAAGCCTGCTTCTCCCTCTCCCACTCCCCCTGCTTGTGTTCCCTCTCTCGCTGTGTCTCTCTCTGTCAAATAAATTAATAAAATCTTAAAAAAAAAATAGGCTTGGGGTGGAAAGAAGGGCAAATGAACTGGCCTCCAAGCCCTTGATAGATAGATAGATAGATGACAGGTGATAGGTGATAGATGATAGATAGACAGATGATAGGTGATAGGTGATAGACAGATGATAGACAGCTAGATGATAGGTGATAGGTGATAGATAGATGATGATAGATGATAGATAGATAGATAGATAGATAGATAGATAGATAGATGATAGGTAATAGATGATGAATAGACAGATGATAGGTGATAGGTGATAGATGATGGATAGATAGATGATAGGTGATAGATGATAGGTGATAGGTGATAGATAGATGATAGCTGATAGGTGATAGATGATGGATAGATAGATGATAGGTGATAGGTGAAATATAGATGATAGATGATAAGTGATAGATGATAGATAGATGATGGATAGATAGATGATAGGTGATAGACGATAGATAGATAGATGATAGGTGATAGATAGATGATGGATAGACAGATGATAGGTGATAGATAGATGATGGATAGATAGATGATAGATATAGATAGGCAGATGATGGATAGACAGATGATAGATGATGGATAGATAGATATAGATATCTGTATCTAGATAAATTAGATAAATATATCTAGATAGATTAGATCGATAGATGATAGATAACTTTATTTTCAGTCTTTGCTTAATGAAAGGTTTCCTCAGCTAAACATGCTTGAAAACACCTGATTTAGTTTTAAGCCACAGTGATATGTACAGGTCAACCAATGCATCTTTCAAAGACCTATCTCTCTATTGTTCAGAACACTTTACTTTCTGATTGATGTATTTGCATGCATTAAGTTCATTGCAGTGAACAAAACTGCCTACTGTATAGTCAGAAATGATTGTGATGTGTTAAAAATTACAGCTTTTTACACACTTTCTTCAAGAAAAGTGAGCATTAGAGTGTTAGAGTCTCTCTTTAATGCATGATGACCTTGTCAAGATGTTGATAAAAAGGTAGCAGGTAAGTATATTGTGCAAGGGTCACCAAGCTTTGGACTGTCAAAAACATGATCCACTACTGTGCCTACCTTCATTTCTCAGCAGGAGACTATGTGAAGTTTTAGTACAAGAAAATGTACCAAAAAAGTGGAAAAAAAATAAAGATAATTGACAAAGAAAAATCTCTAAGAGCCATCTTACTGCTGAGTTACCTCATACTAAGTGGCATTATAAACATTTAAATGCAGATATTAGCTATAATTGATGGTAAATCACAGCAAGAGATTTGAGCTTCCCCATCAATCATCAGATATATATCAGGTTTATTTCTGGTTTTGTTTTCTATGTGGCTTTTTTCTCAGCATCAAATTACATAAAATCATTCCTACATGTATTACAACTTAAAGAGTAATAAGCACATGCTTTTGCATTATCGTTCTTGGCTAGTGTTACACAACTAATTCTATATTTAATAAAATAAATAAGCTCCTTGTGTAGTGTAAACTTTAAATTCCATTATTAACTGGCATCATGGTTAATAATATTTGCCCTAGTTATCTTGCACTGTTACCAGAACAAATGAGTATTGTGTATGGGAAAGCACTGAGGTTGTGGATGTCATGTGCTCCCCAGATGCCCCTTCATTACTAAACACTTGCTGTTGCTGGGATCATTGCCACCAGACAGCCCTCAGCTGTCAGCTTTGGAATTGATTTGGCTGCAGAGATTCCTCAGGTCCATTTTCAGGGTAGTGGGCATCCAATTACGAGTTGCTACAGGTATATAAAAGCCCGGCCCATCCCTATCCCTGACTCAGGACAGCAACAGAAGTCTCTATAGAGTTGGCTTAGGCTTTTGCTGAGACTGCATTATGGTCCAGCTTCTTTGGGCCCAGTCTTGCTTTCTTCCTTTGCACTCGCGGGTGCATTCACTATACATTTAAGATAGTTAAAATCGTAAGTTTTATGCTCTATATCTTTTACCATAACTGAAAGAAAAAAAACTAGTGATCAATGAAAGATAATGTGTTTTAATTTCAAATGTATGTTAGATACACAGGGTCCACATTATAAAAGAGAATAAAGAAGCTTAGCAAAGGGCACCTGGGTGGCTCAGTTGGTTAAGTGACTGCCTTCGGCTCAGGTCATGATCCTGGAGTCCCGGGATCGAGTCCCGCATCGGGCTCCCTGCTCGGCGGGGAGTCTGCTTCTCTCTCTGACCCTCCTCCCTCTCATGTGCTCTCTCTCTCTCTCTCATTAGAAAAAAAAAAAAAAAAAGAAGAAGCTTAGCAAATGCAAGTTTTGTTACACTGGATACTTTAAACCAACACATTAAAAATCTTCCAAAGCAATTCTTCCTCTTGCTCATAACAGCCTTTTATCCTTTCTTTGACTTGGCTATCCACACATACATCTGTAGATTTCACTGATACTCAAAGATCCATATGTAAAGTAAAGGAATACCAGGACAATTAGGGGTAAAAAAAGCAAATCCCAGAATATTGAAACAACATAAATTAGAAAAACAGATATTTTCTTCTGTATTGCCTTTTGTGTCCCCAAAATACCCTACAGCAAAGCCTCTTCTGAGTCTCTAAAGCTTCCTTTCATTCTCCGCTTCTCCCTACCTTTCTAATTTTTTAAGAAGCCAATTTTACCCATATGCAGAGTGGAAATAGCTGATAAAATGTAAGTACACACATACACACACACAGAGTTAACTTTCTATGTTTATACTTCCAATTGGAATTTGAAATCTTAAGCATGAATTGACTACTAAAAGTGATGATTACTGAATGTTGCCCTTTGGAAGGTCAACCAAATAATTATAAAATCTCAGAACTGTAAGAAAAATATCTCATTAAGCCTCATCAGTAACTATTATTCCATTCATGTCTTAATGTCACTCTTCCACATTTCCTAATAGTCTGCCAGGTCTGGACTAGATATGCTCTCATTAACACCACTGGTACTTAGTCCAATGAACTGTCAGGCACAGTTTCCCTATCTTTGAAATATTTTCATGTTTATGAACCCAAAGGGTGGTTTTAACTTGTGGGAGGAAGTATTTGTAATAATTAATGAAAGATAATGACATTTTTGTAGTATACAATTACCAAAAGAAAATTGTCATGCACTGGAATTTCAATATGAAATGATCTCAATTAATTAAGTTAGAGCTATCACACAATGTGACTAATTACATGAATTGATTGCCTTTAGGAAATATTGAAAAAAAGACTGTATATTCAGTCTTTACAAAGATATCTTCATATTTGAATTTTCATGTACTGTGTTGAAATTTGTTTAAAATTACATCCAGGATTGTGTAATTAAAATAATCATTTTTACAGGAAATCTGGATGAACTCAAACCATAGAGTACAGTAGTAAGCAGATATCCTAATGTTCTATGTCATTGCTCAAGTTTCCTCTGCATTCCACCAGTATTCAAAACTGGAATTATGTCACAATCCAAGAGGAAGGGGAGGAAAACTAATTGAAATGGCTTATTTTTTTCTATAATTCCCATGTCTTTCCGCAGTAGATAATTGGGCAATTTTGACAAATTGGTCTAAACTATCTGGAAACAGTTATACCATATTTAAAGATGATCAGGAAGTGGGTACCTGGGTGGCTCAGTCGGTTAAGCATCTGCCTTCAGCTCAGGTCATGATCCCACGTCCTGGGATCAAGTCCCATGGCGGGGGGGGGGGGTAGTCCCCTGGGTGCTCCCCTGTTCAGTGAGGAGCCTGCTTCTCCCTCTCCCTCTTACCCTCCCTACCACTCTTGTTCTCTCTTGATCACTCTGATCTCTCTCTCTCTCAAAAAAAAAAAAAAAAAAAGGATGATCAGGAATGTTAGTTTGTTTTTTTTCTCCATTATTCAAAACAAAATAAAGCTATATAATTTTGTTGAAATAATAGGCTTCACCTAAGAGGAAACAGTGACAAAATGCACAAAAAGAGCAACGTAACTCTAATCAAGATCCTGTGTTCCACATATTTACATAGATAAGACAGCAATGAAATCCTTCTCTTTGGCCCACCCATGATAAGAAACTGAAAACAAACAAACAAAAGATACTGAAAACAGGTGAATGATTCAGATAAGCATCATCCTGGCTGAGGGAGAGCAGATAGAGGACAACAGAGAGATAAGACACATCAAAAGGGGGCAGGGTGGTGGTAAAGAAAGGAAGGCCAAGAGGGGGAGTGTTGAAGACTAAACGGAGAAAAGAGGAGAAGAACAAGGGAAAGGGGATAAATAAGATGGAGGAGGGAGAGAAGAATGGAAGTAAGAGGGCAGGAGAGTAAGACAGGAAGCGGAGACAGAAATACAGTAAGTAAGTACAGTTAGAGAGATCAGAGGTTAAATAGACAAAAATAAAAATAAAAAAGAGAGAGAGAGAAAGATAATATAAAGGATTACCACCTGACCCCAGTAGAATCCTGTTAATCCAGGCCCCTGGGTCACCCTGGCACCTGCCAGTTTTGGCAGGTGCAGGCAGCACCCACAGCTCCAGGCAGCTTCTTCAGCTCCAAGTTCCCAAGGGGTCCTGTGAACCCAAGATCCTGGCCTATCTGGGTACCAGTCAGCTCCAGCAGGCCCAGGTGGCTCAGTGGCTTCCCCTGTGCCAGGTTCTTAGAGGGTCTCTGAGAACGCAAGAGATTCAATCCATCTTGGCAAATGAGTTTCCATAGCAGCCGCAGGTGGCTGTTGTGGCCCCAGGTTCCTAATGAAAACCACAAACCCAGGCTCCCAACAGGCTCCTATGAACTCAGGCTTTTGGCTCACCTCAGCACCAGTAGGCTCTCATGGCACTGGGTAGTTCCTGGGGCACCGGATTTCAGTAGGCTTCTTTTTTTTAATTTAATTTTATTATGTTATATTAACCACCATACATTACATCATTAGTTTTTGATGAGCAGGCTTCTATAAACTCAGTCTCCCAGCACCTCCCAACACCTTCTAGCTCCTACAGTGCTGGGTAGGTTCTGGGACTTCAGGCTCTCAATCAGTGCCTGGGAAGCCAGGTTACAGGTGGCACCTGTGAACCCAGTGTCACAACTGGATCTAGTGCCAGGCTGACTACCATGGAACCAGATTTTTGACTCAGCGCCAGGCCACCCAAGGATTCACACAGCCAGCCCACTCCCAGACACCATCAGATGGCCCATTAGAATATCTGGACAAGCTGAATGGTGAAGGGCTTTGACTACTGAAGCCACGCTATAAAACTAGAAAGGGGTGCCTTGTTGTCAAGTGAGCAAATTTCAACACAAGGTCACAAGGGTAATGAATAATCAAGGAAACATGACTCCATCAAAGGAAACTAATAAAACTTCAATGACCAGTCATAAAGAAATGAAGATCTATAAGTTACAAATAATTCAGAATAATCCTTTAATGAAATTCAATGAACCACAAGAAAACACAGATATACAACTAAATAAAATTAGGAAATCAATGAATGAACAAAATGAGAAGTTAACAAAGACAGGGAAGCCATAAAAAAACAAACAAGCAATAAAACCCCAAAAAACAGAAATCCTAGATTTGAGGAATACAGTGACTCAGTTGAAGAATTCAATAGAAAAATTCAACAACAAATTCAGCTAAGCAGAAGAAAGAATTACTGAATAAGAATACAGGTTATTTGAAATCATCCAGTCAGAGAACCAAAAAGAAAAAAGAATACGAAAGAGTGAAGAGAACCTACATGAATTATAGGATACCAGTAAAAGGAACAATTTATGCATTATTGGAATACCAGAGAAGAAGAGAGGAAGAAAGGGGGCAGAAAGATTATTTAAAGAAATAATGGCTCCTAAAATCTGGAGAGAGGATTAGATATATAATTTCATACAGCTAATAGGTCACCCCAATTTCAACTCCAAATAATCCTTTCCTAGGTACATTAAAAATAAAACTGTTTAAAATCAAAGGCAGAGAGAATTTTAAAAGTAGAAACAACAACAACAAAATGTCATATTTAAGAAAACCCCCGTAAGGCTATCAGCAGAGTTTTCAGGGGAAACCTTGCAGGCTAAGGAAGTAAAAGATCTTTATACTGAAAATTATAAGATATTGGTGAAAGAAATTGAGGAAGACACACACAAAAATAATGGAAAGATAACCCGTGTTCTTGGATCAGAAGAACCGATATTGTTAAAATGTCCATACTACCCAAAGCTCATCTCTGGATTCAGTAAAATCACTATCAAAATTCCAATGGCATTTTTTACAGAAATAAAAAAACATAATCTTAAAATTTATATGGAACCACAAAAGACTCTGAGAAACAAAGCAATTCTGAGAAAGACAAAGCTGGAGGTATCAAAATTGCTAACTTCAAACTTTATTACAAAGTATAGTAATTACAACAGTATGGTACTGGCATAAAAACAGACATATGCACCAAAGGAACAGAATGGGGAGCCCAGAAATAACCCCCACATATATTTTCAACCAAGAATACTCAATATGGAAAGGATAGTTTCTTCACCAGATGATTTTGGGAAAAGTGGTTAACCAAATACAGAAGAATGAAATTGGACTCTTAAACCATTCACAAAAATGAAAACTTGAAAATGGATTAGAGACTTAAATGTAACACCCCACACTCTAAAAGTAGCAGGAGAAAATATAGGGGAGAAGCTCCTTGACTTTTTGGTCCTGGCAATAATTTTTTGGATATGATACCATAAGCATAAGCAACAAAAGCAAAAATAAACAAGTGGGACTACATCAAACTAAAAAGCTTCTGCACAGCAAAAGAAATCATCAGCAAAGTACAAAGACAACTTATGAAATGAGAAAAGATATTTGCAAACTATCTACCTGATAAGGGGTTAATATCCAAAATATACGAGAAACTCATACAACTCAATAGCAAAAAAAAAAAAAAAAAAATCTTATTAAAAAATGGGCAAAGGAATTAAATAGACATTTTCCAAAGAAGACATAGAGTGGCCAACAAGTACATTAAAAAATGTTCAACATCACTAATCACCAGGAAAATGCAAGTCAAATCCACAATGAGGTATCACCTCAACCTAAGAGAATGGCTATTATAAAACAAAAAACAGAAGAGACGATAAACTTTTGCAAGGCTGTGGAGAAAAGGTAACGCTCGTGTACTGTTACTAGGAATATAAATTGGAGCAACCAGTATATAAAACAGTATGGAGGCTCCTCAAAAAATTAAAATAGAACTACCATATGATCCAGCAATTCTACTTCTGGGTGTATTTTTGAAGGGAATGAAATCACTATCTAGAAAAGATATATGTGTCCCCATGTTCACTGCAGCATTATTTATAAAAGCCAAGCCATATCTACCTCTCTATCAACAGGTGAGTGGATAAATAAAATGTTATATATATTCATATATATATTTATGTAAATGGCAGGATTTCCTTCTTTATTACATGTAATTTTATTCAACCATAAAAAAGAAAATGTTATATATATATAAATATACGTATATAGATGTATAAATATACATATATATAAATTTCTTTTTTGTGGCTGAATAATATTACATATAATAAAGGAAATCCTGCCCTTTGCAAAAACATGTATGGACCTTGATGGCATTATACTAAGTGAAATAAGTCAAAGAAAAACGAATACTGTATGTTCTCACTTATATGTGGAATTTAAAAAAGATGAACTTATAGAGGCTGGGGGAAATGGGAGATGTTGGTCAAAAGGTACAAACTTCCAGTCATAATATGAGTAAGTTCTGAGGATCTAATGTGTATGGTGACTATAATTAACAAGACCTTATTATATACTTAAAAGTTGTTGAGAGGGGCGCCTGGGTGGCTCAGTTGGTTAAGCAACTGCCTTCGGCTCAGGTCATGGTCCTGGAGTCCCTGGATCGAGTCCCGCATCGGGGTCCCTGCTCGGCGGGGAGTCTGCTTCTCCCTCTGACCCTTCCCCCTCTCATGTGTTCTCTCTCATTCTCTCTCTCTCAAATAAATAAATAAAATCTTTAAAAAAAAAAGTTGTTGAGAGAATAAATGTTAAATGTTATCATCACACACACAAATGGAAATTATGTGAAGGGATGGAGGTGTTAACTAACCTTATTGTAGTAATTTTTGCCACATATATAAGCAATCAAATTATCACATGTATACCTTAAACTTACGTATATTTTAGAACAATCATATCTTACTAAAGCTTGAAGAGCTTTGGAAATACTGTCATTATTTTTAAAAAGATAAAATAAATGTATACAAAAAGGTACAAGCTGAAGAGAAAGTAAAAATGGAGAGAAAAGTGAAGGCTAGGATCCAAAATCAGTAGATGAGGATGAGCCTATGCTAACGGTTTCTTGGAAGGTTTCTTAAAGGCAGAAATCATATTCCAATTGTTAGTACACACAATTGATTATAATCTTGCTAGAGTTAGGGTGAAGTATTAATGTAAAAAATAACAGACAAGGGGTGCCTAGGTGGCTCAGTCGTTAAGCATCTGCCTTCAGCTCAGGTCATGATCCTGGGGTCCTGGGATCAAGTCCCGCATCCGGCTCCCTGCTCAGCGGGAGGCCCGCTTCTCCCTCTCCCACTCCCCCTGCTTGTGTTCCCTCTCTTGCTGTCTCTCCCTCTGTCAAATCAATAAATAAAATCTCAAAAAAACAAAACAAAACAAAAACAGACAATTATTCCCTCAGAATTGTCTAGCTTGAGGCACCTAAGTGGCTCAGTCAGTTAAGTGTCTGACTTCGGCTCACGTCATGATCTCTGGGATCAAGCCCCGCGCCGGGCTCTGCACTCAACTAGGAATCTGCCTCTCCCTTTCCCTCTGTTCCACCCCCTGCTCCTGCTCTCTCTCTCTCTCAAATAAATAAAATCTTAAAAAAAAAGAATTGCCTAGCTAAACAGATGTATAAGGGTTCTCTGTGGACCACAGTTTCCAGAGCCTTTCTGCAGCCTGAGATGATTGTAAAGCTTCTAGAAACTCTGATCAAATATCACCAATTTGATCAGCCTTGACTTCCTGTGATAGGTCTCCACTTCTGGATGAATCATGAATGGCTTATACTAAATGTACTAAGGAATGTTAGCCTGGTTCTCCTTGGTCTTGCATTCACAAACCTAAAATGACAAGAGTATTTTTACCTCTCTACATCATTCTTTAAGCTAAAGAGGAAGCAAATCAGATTGTAAAAGAAATAGACTGGTCTTTAAAAGTAGTGTCCTCACCCTTGAGTGAGTGACTTTTCTATACAAGAGGGTACCATTTAGTTTTCTGGAAGCAGTCATTTATCAAATGGCACCCTCGGCATACTAATTTACATCTAATTAATAACCACTTTACCCTCTGAAAAATTTAGTTGCCTTATTCAGCATTTGCCAGAGTGACATTTCTTTTTGACAATGAAATCTTACTCATATAATAAAATGTCCTCTTCAGGGTCATGCTACATAGATCAGCATGGCATGTCCCTTCCAAGGTTTTTGAATTAATTTCTATTAATTTGGCTCGTGACAGATACCCACTACTTAGTCTTAATTACAGAGAATGGATCATCTAATTCAAATGGACAGGTTTCAATGAGAGCTTTAATTTTTTTTTTCTTTCTATCATATCCAGATGCCCAACTGTCACAGAGTTTTCCAAATAAACCCTAGAAAAAGTGTTTGTTCTTCTGCATTCAGAGTTTGGACACTGTCCATCGCTTTCTGGCTGCTTTTAAATGAGGCTTTGCTCTGATCTGCAAAATCTCAGACAGGTCATCTGCTCCTTTGGGAGGGCTCAACTGCTCAAGCTTACACCATTGCTACTTGGATGCAACCAGTTAAAAATCTCCCTAAACAGCTAATATATAGAAAGTCATAATTTTGATGTTTCAAACTTTGATTGCAATTAAAAGACAAAATTAGGTGTTATATGAAAACAATGGATCGTGGATCAGTACATCAAAAACTAATGATCACAGACCTGTACCTCTGAAACAAATAATACATTATATGTTAAAAAAAAAAATAAAGAAGAAGATAGCAGGAAGGGAAAAATGAAGGGGGGGAAATCGGAGGGGGAGACGAACCATGAGAGACTACGGATTCTGAGAAACAAACTGAGGGTTCTAGAGGGGAGGGGGGTGGGGGGATGGGTTAGCCTGGTGATGGGTATTAAAGAGGGCACGTTCTGCATGGAGCACTGGGTGTTATACGCAAACAATGAATCATGGAACACTACATCAAAAACTAATGATGTAATGTATGGTGATTAACATAACATAATAAAATAAAAAAAACTAATGATATATGGTGACTAACATAACATAATAAAATAAAAAAAAGATGAAATTAAAGCCTTTAAAAATATTTTAAAAGAATTATTGTCTAGAATTGTAGAACTGAAGACAATTGAAGACTATTTTTACTTTCCCATTAATTTTCCCCTGAAATGAATGTCTTCAGATAATGTTTCTAAGTCATGATTATTGTATATCCGCTATGAGATAAATTGGTCAACTATATGATATATCTGGTCAAAAACAAGCATGCCTGTTCCTTAATCAAATACTTTGTCAGCAACATAACAACAACAACAAAACTGTTGCAAGAGAGGAAATATTATTACAAAGTCAATTCCTTAAATGTTTCCTTGGTTAGATCTAGTGAGGAAAATGTTTATTTAATTTAGTTGCATAAAGAAACTTGAATCCCAGCTTGGTTTGTTACCCTTTCTGTGAACTGGGGGTAATTATTTTGCCCTTTTGTTCTTAATCACCCTGTCTGTAAAATGTAAACATAAATTTAAAATGTGTGTATGGAATATACAAAATGCGTGTATTAGATTGTTTATATTTTAGTTATATATAAATTTAACTATATACATGTAGACACAAATGTATGTATAAGTCAGGTTGATAGTACAATTTGCTGAGCATAGTCTTTGGTAAATATCGAGGACAACTTGTTTATTTAGTTTTAAGAGGCAATTTATAAACAGGCCTTATAAACAGGCCTATCAAATTATAGCTACCTCTTTTCAGAATAGTTTTGTCATGGAAAGGTGAATTTATCAACTCCAAATTGTTAGAAGAAGTACTTGTTACACTGAACCCACGATTATTTCTCTATCTGTCCTTACACTGGACATGCCACTCCCACAGTGCATGAGCAGATTTCTTGCTGCCTTTGTACAAACACCGCCTAGAACAAAGCCTGGCACATACTAGCTACTTAATACATGCTTACTGGATACATGTTAAAACAAACAAAAAACTCTGGCATCATCCTCTCTCTAACTGTACATAGGCACAATTGAATGGGGAAAATGTTGATTTGGAATAAATAGATTTTAGGTTCGAACTCTAAATACATGAAAAATCAAACAGAACAGGACGTCTCAAACCATCAGAATCAGCTGGGGGATCTTTTGAAAATACCCACTCTGATTCAAGAGGTGTAAGGACCAGCTTCAGATTCTGTAGTTCCAAAAGGTGATGCTGTAACTGATCAGAGAACCACACTTTGTGTAGCAATTGAGACCAAACACGTATTTAAGTAATATTTACTTAGCTGAACCATTCAGAGCACCTAAAAACAATCTGAGCTATTGCATACTTTGAAGACTATTTTAAGTTTGTCTCATATTTTTAAGTTCCAAGTTATTTTATTAACAAAACTTTGCTACATAACCAAGCACCATGTAGAGATGGATGAAGGAAGTTACAACTAGATTTGAAGTTTATAGTAAGCTCCAACAGGCTGTATTTTGAGCTACTTTTATGTCTGCTGTATTTATGCTGTTATAGGATACAGCTGCCCATTTCCTAAGATGAAATAGTTAGAGAATGAGCCAGCTTTTTAACAGTCAAAAATAATACACCAGGTCATGATCTGGGTGAGTTTATGAATCCCATAAAAGAGTTCAGTGCAGGTTAGGGTGATTGCTTGCATGTTTACTCCAAACAAAGTAATAGGATAGAATATGTAAATGGGCTTGTTTTTGTTGAGATTATATTCTAGACTGAGCAATCCCCTTTTTGAAATGTGCACAACTATTTAGAGCATAATCAATTTGCTTTAGAGACATCTATTCAACTTAATCACCATAAACCCCACATTTGAGTCAATACTCCATTTAATAATGCCACCTTATAATTAGATGTTTGTCTTGTGACCAGACATGCAAATACATGGATAAAAAACTGAAATACAGTGACATTTATTTTGATGAAATAAAATAGTCTAAAGTTTGAAGGAAAATGAGATGGTTAAAAATCATCATCTAGTAATGAAAAACTGGCTGGATTTCTTTTCTTTAGTACAGAGACAGAGAGGCATAAGAAAAGCCTTCATTTGATACTTAGTCACAGGGCACCTCATGTCTTATATGAAGAATCTGAAAGTCATTTACTATACTAAGAAACCCAATTCTGTACAATATATTTCTAGAATGTGTTACATGTTCTATTTTTATATCCATAGGTGAATACAAATGACAGGTTGTATCTTAAAAGGATCTAATTAAGGCTTAAATGCCAGAACTTTGGACATGCCTAATGAATTCTATATTTATCCAAATGGTAGGATCACAAATACAAAGACTTTTCAAGTCATATATATTTTTTTTATTTTTTATAAGGTAAGAGAAGCAAAATATAATATTTAAGCACTTAACAAAAACCCATGCTTACACCAAGAGAAAAACTGATAAACATTGTTAAAACTGAAGTCTGGGTTAGGGACAGCACAGGGAAGTTCTGAGCACCAGCTAATACATGAAATTCACATTAAGCATAGGAAGGTGAGTTCAAAGGGCTCTTCATATACCATATGCATGTTTGCATTTAATAAAAATTGAGTATTTGAAATATGAGAATCATATTGAAGTATATCTATGGAAGCAAAAGCCTGAATACATTCTCTTCAGTTACACAAAAATCGATATTTGAATATAAAGGGGCTACAAATGAGGTCATATTTTTTCTGTAGGGTCCACCAATTACCTATTCCATGTTTCTCTAAAATAGAGTACCCTTGTGGTATATAACACTAATTAGACGGCCATTAAGTTTTGCCACTTAACTAATGGCAGTTGTTTCAAAACTTCCTTGTTTTGAATAAATCATAATAGATTTATTGAAGTTGGATTATAAATTTATAAAAAATTATTTTTTAAATTCCATTAATAAACATGCAGTATTTTAAGTCTATAGTCCAATGCATTAGAATTATTATGATTCTTTTCAAATTATCAAACCAAATATAGTGTAATTAAAAATGGGAAAGATGGATTAAAAGCAACAAAAATAATTAGCTCTCCAGAAGACATCACTGGTAAGACAGACTGAGAAACAACCTGCTTTGCCCTAAATAGGTGGGAGGGGGGGTTCGAATGGAGAGAAAAATTTAATGGTAAATTATTAAAAGATTTAATTAATATATTCTGCTTCTAAAACCAGGCAACTTTTTGTGAAATGTGAAAGAAAGTTGTTTGCTTGTGTACGTGTGTGTGTGTGTGTGTGTGTGTGCATATTTGAGCACTGAATAAGATTATATATTCAGCATAACTTGATAAAACAACTCTGGAGCAGCAAAGGGAAAAAAATGAAGAGAATAAATTCTTGGTATTTAGGACACAAAAACTGAGCCCTAATTTATCTCACTCTTAGAAGAACTCTATTGAGTTCTAGTCACTAGAAAATATAGGCTAGTCAAGGTTAATCTGTGCGTGGATTTAAAAACTTGCTGAGCATTTTGGAGATGGAGTGTTTCACAGGCACTCTCAGGGAACTAGAGTGGGGGGAAATGGCTGCCCACACAGCCACCTGCTACAAAGAGTGTGCATTAGGTGAGGAAATCTGTTGATTATTGGAAAAGAATGGTGAGCCAATCACTGCAAAGGAGCTGAACAGCAAAAATCAGAATGACTTGGATAAACGAGGAGCCTTGGTAGCTAAGTGGCTTTTGAAATTCAGTGTAGGGAAATGAAAGCTAATGAAACTGGGGACATAAAAAGCACAGGAAGGAATCCTCTTTTAATAACAATATTACCAATTCTGCAAAGTAGAAGATTTAGAAAGGAGGTCAAAATATATAGTGTAGCCTCACCAGGGCATATTTATCAAGTTTTGCCCTTCACTACTCAAACTTGCTTTCCCTCCAGCCCCCCACCCTGAACACTTTTGGAGTTGGAGTCTTATATTAAAAATTCAGTTGTAAGCATTTTAACTTAAAAGAGATAAAATAGAAAAAATAAAAGATAAAATAGGAAAAATGAAGCAAATTAAAGGGAAACTATAATAAAAGGTCAGAGATATACATAAATATATGGAGAAATGTGTTGTAAGTCCATGCTCGCAAAAAGACTTTAATGAGAGAACAGAGATTTCAGGGCTGTGGACACAAAACCAATTAGAACACTTGTTTAACTGACCACTTGGTTTGTTTAAATTGACTGATGAAGTCAAATAAATTATTTAAATTTCTTTTGTTTTTTGTTAAATATTTGAATTGTTAGAATTAAACATTTATCCATTCTAAAATGTCATAGACTCTGGGGCGCCTGGGTGGCTCAGTCGGTTAAGCGTCTGCCTTTACTCAGGTCATGATAGCAGAGTCCTGGGATGGAGCCCCGCATCGGGCTCCCTGCTCCGCGGGAAGCCTGCTTCTCGCTCTCCTACTCCCCCTGCTTGCGTTCCCTCTCTTGCTGTGTCTCTCTCTGTCAAATAAATAAATAAAATCTTAAAAAAAATAATAAAATGTCATAGACTCAAAATTAATTAAATGAATATTTCAACTATTTTAGGTTAGTTAATAAGAGAAGTTATGAACTAAATTTTAGACTATCATTATCTACTGTTAGAAATAAATAAAAATAAGTGGAATAGCAATATATTCCCATGATAGAACCGATATATTCTGTAATGTACAAATTTGTTATATTAAGACTAAAACATAAAGGTGCCCCACATCCAGACTTAACTGTCATTTTTCTAAGTCATTGTATATTCAAGTACCTTTGGGGAATCACAATTTAGATGTCCTACTGGCAATTCAAATCTAATACACTGAAACACTGAATGTAGTACATAACAAAAAGTTAGTAAAACCGAACTTAGAACTCTCCAAATTCCTCATTTTAGAGGCTTGTTTTTTGTTTATCATTGTATCTCTAGTAGCTCTACAGAGTAGATAGTAGACTCTCAATAAATATGTGTTGGATGAATAAATATAAAAATGGAAAATGAACCACTTTGAGTGTTTGTATATCTGTCTAGGTCCAGTTCCTACACGTTAATATAAACAATAATATTCTTAGTTTTAAGAATGTAGTAAATATTAGCTAGCATTGTAGATTGCTTACTATATGCAAGGCACTGTTCTAAAATTTTACATATAATTTATTTAATCCTTATGATTTCACAACTGAGTCAATATTCATATTATTATTTTATAGATGAGGAAAGAAGGATAGATTGAATATCCTGCCTATGGTTACATAGCCATTTAGTGATGCAACTGGAATTCAAATTTTGGAAACCCTATTATGTAGTAGTCTCTCTCTAAAATGGGAACACAGATTAATAAGACTACTTGGAAATGTATCCAATAACCAGAAGAAGCTTTAAATCAAAGATTGTATCAAGTCTGTAAATTTTGCAGTGTTTGAAAACCAAGAGCTGGATGGCCCCAAGAGCTGCCTTTTATTCTCCAGCTGTATGGGAGATAGAGGTGTTAATTATCATCAAAAGAAGACACCTTCAGCACACCTAGTGCCTTGGTTTCTAATACCATCCTCCAATAAAAATAACCAGGGGTTCTTGGAGAAATGGCTGATTTTAAAACTTGAACAGAAAACATACAGGATAAACCTGTAACATCTTATAATGCCCAAAACTAAGAAAGTCCTGGCATATGCACATGCATGGCTGGACACATACGCAAGGATGTCCACACTTTCAGAGTTAAGCTAAAGGGATGTAAGAGCCAACTGAATGAGTTCTCAATGGCCAAAGTTCTGGCAATTTGAGGAAGAAAATAAATAAAACTGTACTGGACTATAAGTCAAAGTATAAAATAAGTATTCATAAGGTCATATTGATATAAATAAATGACTGAATGAATAAATAAATGGAGGAGAAGAGTATGTACGGATATATGGCAAATCTCCAATACAGAAGAATTCCAAGCAACTTAAGTAGGACTCTGCTCTGAAGGAGGGGGATTGTAAATCCTCACTTTCATAGGTGTGTTCTGTACATACTAACTTCCTTCCAAAGTGTATAATGCTTAGCTACCAGAATCATTTTTATATACTATATATTTCATTAGTTCAATGTATTGAAATTATGTTCAGTACCAAGCTATGCTGTTTATTTATGTATTTTAACAATACCCTTCCCCTGCTTCATAATCTGCCATCTGTTTATCAGTTCCTATTGTCTATTGGTCAAATACAAGTGGTTTTTTTTTAAAGATTTTATTTATTTATTTTGAGAGAGAGAGAGAGAGCAAGCACACAAGCTGGGGGGAGGGGCAGAGGGATAGAGAGAAGCAGACTCCCCACTGAGCAGGGAGCTGGCTGCGGACTCCATCCCAGGACGCTAGGATCATGACCTGAGCCAAAGGCAGACGCTTAACTGAGCCACCCAGGCACCCTAAAATACAAGTTCTAAGTAAAAGGCATTAGGACATTCTTACACAGCTTTCCATGTTCTCTGGGTCATATCACTCTTAAGCTTCATAGCTTGGCACTTCCTACATGACTCCTCGTTCTAGTTTTATGTTCATCTTTTCCAAAGAGGCTAAATCTTTACTGATGACCCATTTAATCTTCATTCATAAAACAGGTATTATTACATTGCCTAGGTTTTTTGTAGTTATTCTTATCATATAGATTTCAAAATCTCTGTGGGATAAGAGAACCGAAATTTTGTTTGTTTGTACTTTGTTTTGTTTGTTTTACTGTGGGAGGACGTCCACCATAATTTATTGCCTGAAGACATAGATCTTTAATAGGAATTAATAAGTTTTTGAATTAATTAAACCAACATAAGTGGAATTTTATCAGAGACTGTCAGCTTCTAGTATATATGAAACAATATTAGCATTAATATTCAATTATTGTTGAATATTAATTTGTTGGCTTGGTGTTCCTCAAGCTAGCATAAATTCTCTCTCAGTTATTTTGAGGTATTCCTGGGGTTCTTTTGGCTCTGACCTTCTCTCTCATATCTATAGCCTGAGGAATGACTTTAGACTACTGAAGATCTGACTCTCTTCCTAGAGTACTAGCTCTCAGAGTACCATCCTGCAGCAAAAGGCTGCAACATCCTTGCTGCCCCAAATGAATACTTCATTTTCTTCTGTTATCATTGTGTTGGAGCAACATGAGTTTCCTCAGAGATATGGAGAGATTGATCAATCTCCTACTTGCCCAGACTTGTCGTCTGAGTCATAAATAAGCACTGCTTATGCCTCTCTCTCTCAAGAATATCTTGTTTGTACTCTAAGCCTGGTTAACTTCACCTTCTATCTTCACAAGCATAAATTCACTCTGCTGTCTATACAAGAGACACTTCCATGCTCTCTGCATTGCTTCTGTCTTTATCCCCAGACCTCATACACAAAACATCTTGCAAGGCAGGTACGCCTATGCTAACACTTCCCACCTGGGAATTCTTAGACAGTTTGTGAGTGGTGGCATTTTTTATTATCACAATGATTTGAGCAGAAAACTACAGGGACTTTGGGTGCTTGATAACCTACAGAATGTCATGCAAAACATAGAATCACCCCCCAGGCCACGTGACTTTCACATGTGCTGCTGGGCGTTCAGATCAGTGAACAATCTGTCTATGATTGTTGAAGTCTATATTCTAACCACATTTAACAATAAACACGGAGTATTTTTGCACAGTTGAAAAAAAGAAAATCAATGATTTTTTTTTTTTTAAAGAAACAACAAATACAATGAACTGTAGCTAAGAGTATTCTTTGGATCCTTACCTTTAAAAAATCATGCCATGACGAGCAATGCTTACTGTATGAGAGTCACCGGTGCAACAAATGTGTATCTGTCCACATTTGGTGACATCAGAGCTGTGGTGACTGCATATTGAAGCAGAAATTTGATTACCTCATTATATCTTTTGTGGAGTTTTGCCCAAGCATTTATATAATGAATCCATATTAGTTCACTGTAAGTTGATTTTGTTGTATTTCTCTTTTGTGTTAAAGTCATATTATTTAATTTTAAAGTATCTTTTGTAGATAGATTATATTATTGTGAATTTAATTTCAGGATTGTGAAGATGGGATTTAAAAAGTATATGTCATGGAAAATAGTTTGTTAATGTTACCAGGGCTATAATGCTAATATAATGCTCTCCAATATATTAACTCATGGAACTAGATTCTGGAGACAGTTCAACATGGAAGAGGAATTAATAAATAAATCTGGACTCTCAGGCTCTCTTGGGACCAATGTTATACTGCAATAAAATATTATTGTTTTTTTTCTGAATCTATCCATGATGAATTACTGTCATATTCAAATAAATAGTTTTCAAGAGAAAATTCTAAGTGGCAGAAGGAAAGGTTCAAACTAAAGTTACCAATAAATGAACAAACCATTTTTTTTTTTTATAGAACGGATTCAGTAGTCCCAATAAAGGGACCCCCACCTGGCTAAGAGTTTATCTAAATGTCTATTAAAAGTAAACAAGACAGTGCAAGATTGTAGCCTTCCCTTCACTCTCTGAGATAGCACAAATTCCTCCCCCAGTACAACCCTCTTTTCCCACCCCAAATAATGGACATGACATAGTGAATAATCGTGCTGAAAATTAATTTGTCATAAATGTTTTTTAAAAAAGCACTACTACAGAAAAATAGTAGGCGTACTAATAAAATTGGAAGCTGAAAGAGTACAGACTGTCAGGCATTGAATCCCTATTTTCTTTATATCTTTGCTTATATTCCTAGGCATAACTATATAAGGTACTCAAGATAAAATAAGAATCATAGGTATTATTTCTCAGGCTACTTATGTATACACTTAGAAAACATTATAATTCGCATCAAATGTATTTGAAACTGCTTGAATGGTTTTCTTTTGCTCTGATGCCTTTAAGTGTAATCTCATTTAAGCAATATTCTGTATTTTTCAGTGTTTTGTCAATATGACTTGATTTAGATCCCACTGCTATAATTGCTAGTTCCATACACACCTGATATTTTATTTGTTTCCTTGCAATGCATATACTTGATACTTGCTGTATTTGAAATTCCAGTTCATTAACACGGCCCTCATTTTTAAGAAATTACTTAGTCACATTGTTATTAAATTATTCTGGGAGCTTGAAAGAGCTTCTGCCATTAAAAAAGATTTCTGTTACTATTAATTTTTCTCTGGATTTTAACATTGGCAAGCATAATGATGTCAGCTTCAGGTGACATATTTTTCTAATTGTATTTTAAGCCCATAGAGTTTGACTTTACAAAGAGAGATCTTTATTTTTATATACCATGATTTTATCACACCACAATATTTTTAAACTTATATATACCTATCAAAATCTGTAAATTACTCCAGAGTAATTTTAAAAACCAATATCAATTTGTAATTCACAATGTAATTTTGAATGCTACATGTCTTCTTATACTTTAATTATTGGGGCAGAAAAAACATTTATTATAGAATTATAATGTGTTAATCTTTATGTGAAAATCACCTGTTCTTATTAAGAATCATGATGGAAAGAAAGGAGAGATATGTCTCTACGCTCCTGATTTAAAAATGAGACAGAGAGGAAGAAAAGTTCCATAATAATCTTGTAAAAAATATTGCTGCAAAGGAATGAGATTTTTAGAAAATATGTAGGCAAAAAATAACAAAATCTAGTCTATTTTTCCATAATCTTAATTAGGATATTACTATTTTCGAAATTCCATATTTGAAGTTTATATCTTTGTAAAAACTGAATTAAAACTCATCTCCAAAAATCTGTGCTCATTATTTACCTAATCTAATTATGTTATTATGCCTCTCTAATTGCATTTCAATAGAAACTACTGCTCTACTTTCCATGAAG
Organism: Leptonychotes weddellii; assembly: GCF_054177405.1. Lineage (NCBI taxonomy): Eukaryota > Metazoa > Chordata > Mammalia > Carnivora > Phocidae > Leptonychotes > Leptonychotes weddellii. The sequence goes on from NC_138372.1 coordinate 124,750,938, forward strand.
AGGAATTCTCTGTAAAAGGAACCATCTTAGGGCGCCTGGGTGGCTCAGTTGGTTAAGCGACTGCCTTCGGCTCAGGTCATGATCCTGGAGTCCCTGGATCGAGTCCCGCATCAGGCTCCCTGCTCGGCAGGGAGTCTGCTTTGTCCTCTGACCCTATCCCCTCTCATGTGTTCTCTCTCTCTCAAATAAATAAATAAAATCTTTAAAAAAAAAAAAAAGGAACGATCTTAGATCTATCTAAAGGTTTTGCTATTTGAAAATGGCAACTATAGATGTAATTATGAGATGAATTTAAGATTAACAATAGACAGTAGAACATTTTTCAGATGTATTATTGTTCATCTTTTAGGGTGACATTGTTAAAATTGAGATGTATTAATTGACCATGCCTTTACTGTTGCTTTAAACTCATTTATTTAGAAAATATAAAGTGGTTTTCAAGAAATAGATTTTTAGGGACGCCCTGGGTAGCTCAGTTGGTTGAGTGTCCAACTCTTGATTTTGGCTCAGGTCATGACCTCAGGGTCGTGAGATTGAGCACTGCATGGGGCTCCTTGCTTAGTGGGGAATTTGCTTGAGATTCTCTTTCTCCCTCTTCCTCTGCCCCTCCCCCTGCTTTTCCCCCTTTTGCTCTCTCTCAAATAAATAGATAAAATCTTAAAAAAAAAAAAATAGATTTTTACATGACAGTTTATAACATGCTTCTAATAAAAGATGCTTAATGACTTAACCAATATTGCCGATATTCATATTATTGTCAATATTTGTAAAATCACTATCATGTTAAAAAGTGGTCATAGATATTAGTTCCATTTCCAATTTTTTTGACATTGTATAATTTTTAACTCCTTTCAACAGAATATTCAAATGCTACATTCTTTCAAAGGATTCTTTCTCCAAATAATGAGGTATGGATATCTCAGATTTATTGATAACCTGCTATGCTATAGGTAAGAAATCTTAAGTAGAATATGGCTAAATAAAGTATTATCAAAAAAGAAATGGTTGAATTGGACTTCATGAATCCATTGAATGAATTTAAAATATGAACAGAGATATTCACAAATAAGCATTTAAAAAGTTAACTTCCTATCTTTACCCCCAAATCGAATGTAATTACTGTTTTCTGGATTTCAGCTGCTGTCCCTCCATCCTTTCAAACATTCAGGCCAACACCTGGACCCACAGACTACTGTCTTTGTCTCAGTAAAGTAAAAGTGAAAATCAGCACAATGACCTGTGAGACCCTACATGTTCTGTCCTTGAAATTTTACCAGAATTATATCATCACAAAAATATTTCCCTTTCCCATTATTCCATATTATTTCTTTAGGAAATACTACAGTAGGGTATTTACCAAGAGACCCTCATAACCATCATTTTCTCTGATACTCCTTAACTCCCTTCTATTTTCTTTACTTGACTTTTCCTATTCCTATGAAAACTTCATGACTTTTAATATTTTCAGCAAGGGTATATTTATTTTTGTTTGTACTGTTACTATGTTTACATAATTTTTATATGATATTTTTCTTACATTTCTTTCCTGAACTTTACTGGTTTACATTTTAACTACTTTTACTCAAACGCTTTGTTTTTTATGTCTCTATTTTATGCTGCTTTTTAATATAGGCAATGGCTTTGAAACACACACTGATATTTAACTTTTGGAAGAATATTTGTTCATGATTTTTATATGCAGACGTGATAAATATCTCCCAAACTTTTACTTTCATCTATCTGTTAGGATATTCAACCAGAACTCTGGCCATAGTGTCAAAAACATAAAAGTGATGAAAATTGATCAACTTTTTTGGCAATAAAATATAAGATTCTCCATTGTTTCTTTGTCAGAATCCTCTAATTGGGGCGCCTGGGTGGCTCAGTTGGTTAAGCGACTGCCTTTGGCTCAGGTCATGATCCTGGAGTCCCGGAATCGAGTCCCGCATCGGGCTCCCTGCTCAGCAGGGAGTCTGCTTCTCCTTCTGACCCTTCCCCCTCTCATGCTCTCTCTCTATCTCATTCTCTCTCTCAAATAAATAAATAAAATCTTAAAAAAAAAAGAATCCTCTAATTGTACATTGATTTAAACCAAAAAAAAAATAATAGCAAGGAAAAATCTACTCAGATTTCTAATATTGAATTAATTATTTGGCCATCGTCATCTATTGTTCTTAATTCATTGAGCATAGCAGGGCGGCACTAGAACAGGACTGATGATAACCTTTAGAAATTACAGATATCCACTAAGTTCAGCAGTTATTACTATGCAAAGTCACTTCCAGATGAAGTCTGGAGAAATTTAAGCTGGATAAACATAGGTTGAAGAAATTCATGCAACCCTCATTTGAATCTTTCACAGTAAAATGTAGCCTCAGGTTGAAAATCTAATTTTATCAATTCAGTCAATCCTTTTAAGGTTGTTTTCTAAGAAAAAGAAAGCTAAAGAAAATTACTCTTCTAGCTAGTATATCTATGTTGACTAAAATGATTTAAGGATTTTCTGGCAATTATTTTTAGTCAAAAATTTAACATTCCATTCTTGCTATATTGTTCACACATTTACTAATTTATGGAGCAGAGAAGGACTTATATTTTGGTGATAGTTTTGTATTTCTGGCTTCTTGGAAATCATTATTTGAGATACTGTTACTTATAAAGCAATCAACTCACGTATTGAAATATATACAAAGTATTTTGGGTAAGATCCCACTTGCCAAACCAGGGAGAAATCGAGCATTAAAATAAATAACTTTGCAGTAATGGTTTTTGAACCATTGAATTTTTATCAATCCATGAGTCCATACTAATATAATCAAATAAATAGTCAAATAAAGACATAGAAGATAAGGAAAGTTCTTCATTACAATGAAATTCATAATATTGGAAGAATAGTGGAATTAAAAAAATCATCATTTGGAAGTCACCACAATAATGAGTTTCAGGCCAAGAAAAGTCATTAATGGATGCTAAAACTAGTAAATGGGCATTTAGTTACAAATAACATCGCCTTAAATTATCTCCCTACATGATACATTTTAACGACACAAAGAAAAATGGTAAGTTTAGAGTTGAGGATTGTAACAGATACTACCTTAACCAATTGATTGAAATTAATATCACTGGTAAAGAAACAAATAAACATCCTGTGACTCTGGATATAATACATTACTTCTGTGTTATTCTTGTCAAAATTGTTAACCATTATTTTACCATGAAGAAATATAAGACCTGCCCAAATTGGAGGGCATTCCACAAAATAAAAGGTCGTATACTTCAGAAATGACAAAGCCATCAATGACAAAAAAAAAAAAAAAAGAGAGAGAGAGAGATGGATAAACTGCTCTCAATTGAACGAGGAAATATTATTTTATTTTGCTGTAAAAGTTAATAAAGGAATGATCTGAAGTTGTGAATGAGGTCTGCAGATTAGGTAATGGCATTTTTCAATTCAAATCAAATGTTAATATTTATTTTGAGGAATATTCTAAAATATATCGAGAAATAAATTATAGAAGTTGTTGGAGCAGATTATTAAAAGCATTGCAGAGAGGGAGAAAGAGGAAGAGAGGAAGTAATAGAGCATAGTACAGTTATAAAATAGGAACATTTGTAGAATTTGGCCTGATTTTAGAACTGGAGCAGAAAATAGGTAAGATAAGCCTTAATTACCTTGTAGTTTCAAAAAATGAAGAAGTGCTAAAAAAAAAAGAAAGAAAAGCTGAGAAACAGTAACAAATAATGATGGGCACTTCAAAGGGACACAGGAGCCAACTGCAAAGGATTCCTGTGGCTAAGGCTGAAAAACTTGAACAATGAAATAAAATAGTACTGGGTTAAACCCAAATGGTAATTATCTATAAGTCAATACTAATATAAATACATGATTTAATAAATTAATTAATTAGGTGAAGGGACAAATCTGTGTCAAAAAATTCCAAATAATTTGTATAAATACTCTGCCCTAAGGAGTTAAGCATATCTTCCCACTTCCTAAGTGTGGGTTGTGCATGGTGGCTTCCTTCCAAGCAGTATAATATAGAAAGGGAATTAAAAAAAAAAAAAAGAGTAATTCTTACAGTGGAAAAATCTGACAAAGAGTACCTCAGCCAGGTGATAAGTTTTAGACCAACAGTGATATATCATGTTGATAGCATTTGATATGATATGATGAAAATGGCACTTTCCCTCTGTAGTCTTCCTTCCCAAAAAACACATTACTGCAGGCTAATCATGAGAAAAATATCAGACAAATCCCAACTGAGGGACATTCTACAAAATACCTGACCATTACTCCTCAAACCTATCAAGGTCATCAAAAGAAAAGAGAGTCTGGTCATTTGTCACAGGTAAAAGGAAGCTAAGGAGACATGACATCTAGATGTAATATATTTTCCTGGATGGGATCCTGGAACAGACAAAGTATATTAGATAAAAACTAAGGACATTTGAATAAAGAATGGGCTTCACTTAATAAAAGTGTATCAATATTGGTTCATTAATTATAAAAAATGTACCATACTAATGTAAGTTGTTAATACTGGAAGAAATTAGCTGATGGGTAGAGAGGATCTCTGTTTTATCTTAGAAATTCTTTTGTATCCTAAAACTTTCTAAAAAGTGAAATGCATCTTAAAAGTCAATATATATTACAATTATTTGTATTTTAATTTCAACTTTTATGTAAGTCTAAAATTATTTCAAGACGTAGATGGAGCTAGAGAGTATTATGCTAAGTGAAATAAGTCATTCGAAGAAAGACAAATACCATATGATTTCACTCATAGGTGGACTTTAAGAGACAAAACAAATGTGCATGGGCAAACCAAGAAATAGGCTCTTAACTATAGAGAACTAACTGATGGTTCCCAGAGGGGAGGTAGGTGGGGGATGAGTGAGATAGATGATGAGGATTAAGGAGGACATTTGTTGTGATGAGCACAGGGTGTTATATGGAAGTGTTGAATCGCTATATTGTGCACACACTTTATGTTAACTAACTGGAATTTAAATAAAATTTTTTAGAAAATGAAAGGTTAAAAAAGAAGTGATTTATCATTAGAAGTGGAATGGTTTGTTGGCAAATTTTGAGGGCTGGCTGCCCAAAACACACTCTCCAATCCTGCCTCTGAAAACAATTGATTTTATTTTTAACTTTTAAGTAGCTGTTACCAATTAGTATTTAAGTATTTTAGGTCACTTACTTGTGAAATGGAGTTATTACCTTTATTACCTACGTACCTGCTTGGTATAAAGACAATACCAGACAAGATGTAAAAGTGCTAAGTACTTTGAAAGAATTTTAAAAAGCATGTTCAAAAAGTAAGATAATGTTAATCAAATAATTTTTAAAATAAAATTTAAACTTTAAGTAGATGCTTTATTTTCATTGTTTTAATATTTTCTGTTAAAATATTTAATATAAATTAATAGACATCTTAACATAATACCTTAAACAAAAACCAGAAGACAGCTTGACTTTGATAGCTTTCTCCTTTTATTTCTTGGTGATGCAATGTTCTCTTCTTTCATATAATAAAAATTGAATACTTTTTGCCTAAATGAAGATAAAGGCTTTCAGTATAAATTAAACATTAGTTAGTATTTTTTTTTTCTAGGTCTGGCCAGATCTTTTATTTAGGTTCTGAGAACTATATTAAGTGTAACATGGAAATCTCTTCTTCTGTGGCTTTCTTATTTCCAGCCTAGCTCCATTCTAGACTATGCTTTGATAAAACTGCCAAACTATTTTTTAAATGACATTTTATCAATGTTAAATAAATTAAGCTAAAACTCAATTGGCTAATATGGAGCATTATAAGACAGAATCTTTTACTTATTGAATCTTCTTACTCAAAATTCTATAATTATGATTTTGGGCTATTAGATGATAACTTTTGTAGGAATAGCTACATGATTAAAATAGATGGTGGCTAGTAGGTAGAACTGATAAACTGAAGAGAAAATTCATATATTTGGGGTAAGAATAATTCTTTTCACTAGAGAAAATTTATATTTTAATTTTAAGAAATACTGAAATTACAAGCCTAATTTAACATATATTATTTTTCACTTTTTTTCTTAAAATCAAAAAACATTTTTAAAAATTCCAGGATTCAGTTTAGTAAAAATATATGAGTTCCAACCATATGTAGGAATACATACAAACAGGTGCATAGAAAAATTGAAATGTAAAAGGATGTTAATTTCATAGGTAGTCAAATGTTCATCAGTAGGAAAGCATTAATAAATAATATTTATATCCATTTTTATTAATTGGAATATCAGAAAACCTTTAAAATAATTGTGTAGGTACATAAATGTATGTAGATATAAGATATTTTAAAGATATGTTACATCAACAAATATGTACAATACACTGTATATAGCATATTACCATTTGTAAAAATATTTAATGATATATATTTTTTTTAATTCAGAATGGGACTAGGTAACTAGGCTGGCAGAGAAATAGTTTTTCTTCTTTCTGTCTTTCTTTCTTTTTTTTTTTAAGATTTTATTTATTTATTTGACAGAGACACAGCGAGAGAGGGAACACAAGCAGGGGGAGTAGGAGAGGGAGAATCAGGCTTCCTGTGGAGCAGGGAGCCCAATGCGGGGCTCGATCCCAGGACCCTGGGATCATGACCTGAGCTGAAGGCAAACGCTTAACGACTGAGCCACCCAGGCACCCCCTTTCTTTCTTTCTTTCTTTCTTTCTTCTTTCTTCCTAAGTAATCTTCATACCCCACATAGGGCTCAAACTCATGGCCCCAAGATCAAGAGTTGCATCGTCTATAGACTGAGCCAGTCTGGTGTCCCTATTTTTTTTTTTCACTTTTAAAATGATGAGATAATGAAATTGTGTGGGAAATAAATATTTACTAGGTAATGAAAAATAGTGTGGTGGGCTATGACCAGCCCTACTGCACAGAATCCTCTTTAGGCAAATATGTTGATGAAGTATGGAATAAACACGACATCATTTGGCTCATGCTATTAGGTAGTGAAATAAATTATTCTTATTGTAATCAGTTAAACTCTTAAGGGATGGTTCTCTTTTCCCATCCCTTTATCACAATCTAATAAAGTGCAAATTTCAATCAGTTTGGGATTCTAGGCATCTCTGACCCTGTAGATTCCCAACACTAAGTGGTCTGCTGAGACCTAAACTTGGGGCTTGCCTCTAAGAAAAACAAAAGGAGCACCCAGAAACTCTGTTATCTCTCAAAACTTATATATTTGATTTTATTTGGTGGATTGTGGTAAACTACAGTGAAAATAAACTTCCTTAGCATGGTTTGAGCGATAATTGTTGGTGGAATCTTCAGAATCCTTGAGATAGATCACGGAAGTCAGTTCTTTTTTTTTTTTTTTAAAGATTTTATTTATTTATTTGAGAAAGAGAGAATGAGAGACAGAGAGCATGAGAGGGAGGAGGGTCAGAGGGAGAAGCAGGCTCCCTGCAGAGCAGGGAGCCCGATGCAGGACTCGATTCCGGGACTCCAGGATCATGACCTGAGCCGAAGGCAGTCGCTTAACCAACTGAGCCACCCAGGCGCCCCGGAAGTCAGTTCTTAAGGAATCGAAAGTAAAGAGAAAAAATTTTGGAATTAAAAAAAAAAATCTACCTCCTAACTCTGTTCAAGATACTCATTCTCTCTCTCTAAGATCTTTATCTTCATTGTTACAAAGAAGTAAGTAATGGGCACGCCTGGGTGGCCCAGTCAGTTGAGCACCCAACTCTTGGTTTTGGTTCAGGTCCTGATCTCAGGGTGGTGAGATCGAGCCCAGTGTCAGGCTCCACGCTCAGCATCGAGTGTGCTCCAGATTCTCTCTCTCTCTGCCCCTCCCCCTACTCTCTATCATTCTCTCTCTCTTTCTAAAATAAATAAAATCTTAAAAAAAAGAAATAAGTAATGGTAATACTTATAGCAACGTTGAAAATATAAAAGGCAATGAATGATGTATGGTGAATGATACAAATAATGTCAAGCCCACACAAATGTTGTAATTTATCTGGTATTATGATGTAAATTCTTGAATTGATCTACTAATCAGTTATATTATCTATATAAAAATAAGATTCATGGAAATACCATGCAAACAAAACCACAGAAATATTAAAATAAGAAAACACAAAGAATCTTTGAGCTTTTAAAGAATAATGGATCCAAGGATCGTACGAGTCAGAGAGGTTCTATGCTTGCTGGAGAGATGAGGTCCATTTACCAGTCTGACATGAAGATCAACCAGATTTTACCAAGTGACCACAAATTTTTAAGCATCAAAGAAATAATAAACATCTTAGAAGCCAAGTGTACAGGTTAGACTGAAATTCTGGATTCTGGAGAGACAGATACAAAGGGAATTACAGACCAAAAAAGGGGAACAGTATCTGCAAAACAAGCACCAAATATTCTAATCTGGAAGAAAAATCCTTACAGAGAAAAGAAGTAAATTTTCCCATAGAAGAAAGTCCTGGAAACAGCTGAATTTGAGAATTACTCAGAAAATACAGCGTGGTAGTAAAATACATCTTGAACTAAACAATTACCTGGGTAAGCGTATCCAGAGAGATAGCACAGAAGCAGACCCAGATGAAATAAGTATCCCTCTATTTTCCTGCTCATATATTGAGATGGTTTAAATAAGTAAAGAAACTAGGTTTAGTTGTCCTAAGCACCATAGAATTAAAATTTATTTAGTGTCAAATGGCAGACATTCTCTTAGAAAATCCATTCTTTTACTTCTTGTTTTATTTTATAAATTAAGGTCCATTTGCTAAGTGTTCACACTTAGCAAGGTTAGAAAAATGAATGTTTATTATTGCCTAAGCAGTTGTTCAAACTTGGGATCCCAAAAATAATCACAATATGGAAGCTATAAAGAGTACAATAAACAAAACAAACTCGAGAGATATTAAGTCAGGATTATTACAGATATACAAAATTTCCCTGCTAGTAAGATACCATCAAAATTTTATTTTACCATTATTTTAATTACAGCGTGTTTTTTGAAAAGCACTAAGAAAAATTCACTTCTATGCTTAACATACTAATTGTATTTCAAATATATTAAATTAAAATATGGAAAAGTAAGTTTTCTATAGAGAAAATGGATAATTCAGTTAACCTGAGCCATTCTTTCTAAGTCATGACAGTTTTTATCACATTTAAGTTTTTCAAATTCCTCTCTATGCTTTTGCTCATTCAAATCTTTGACATGCTTTTGAAGAAGTATCTTTTGGAAGCACAACGGGAGAGTTAAAAGAGTCTGAATTCTTAGTTGCAAGCAGTAAGCGAAATCAGGCTAATGCAAGCAGAAAAGGATGTTTTCAAAAAGGATATGTGTATTTTTAAAAGTATCAAACTGGAACACCTGGGTGGTTTAGTCAGTTAAGCATCTGCCTTCAGCTCAGATCATGATCCCAGCATCCTGGGGTCCATTCCTGCATGGGGCTTCTGGCTCAGCAGGGAGCCTGCTTCTCCCTCTGCCTGCTGCCTCCACTCCCCCACTTGTGTTCTCTCTCTCCCTCTCCCTCTCTCCCTCTGACAAATAAATAAATAAATAAATAAAATCTTTAAAAAAAAAGTGTATCATACCTTTTTTTTTGGGGGGGAGGCTAAACAATCAGGTCCAGACACGACAGTCAGAGACAGAATTTGTCTAATAAGACTGTTGCCACAGACAAGAGCTCACCTGTGAGCACCAATGACAATGGGCCTTTTTACAACTCTTTCTGTATGCATTGTGGAAAAGGGGTGGAGTCGTCACCACCAACATCAGAATAGATTCTGAGTATTCTTGTTTCTTTGGTATATTTATTCCAGATTTGTAATTCAGGTTAGTCCACCTCATTGGCAGATAATGGTCACATATGACAGAGCACAAAGGAGGGAGAGGAGGAACACAAGAGAGAAAACAAGCATTGGACAGTTTGTTTTCATTAGTGTAATGAAGATAAGACAGTGAAATTCTCTGAACATAGAAAGTGTGTTTATATGCTGGGCAGCCACGAGTCATGATCTGTGTCCAAAGCATGAGCTACATAACAAGGATTTTATACACTGGCCTTTTGGTCAATAGTAAAATGGAAAGGGTTGAAACAAGAAAATAACAAAATTGCATTTTAGAAATAACATGGTAGCAGAGAATAAATTGGGTTGTATGGCATGAAATCATGAAAACAGAAACTTATTGCAAAAAGGTTTGCTATAAGTATATTTTTTTACTTTTTTAAAAGATTTTATTTATTTATTTGAGAAAGAGAATGAGAATGAGAGAGAGAGAGAGAGCATGAGAGGGGGAGGGTCAGAGGGAGAAGCAGACTCCCCGCCGAGCAGAGAGCCCGATGCGGGACTCGATCCCGGGACTCCAGGATCATGACCTGAGCCGAAGGCAGTCGCTTAACCAGCTGAGCCACCCAGGCGCCTGTACAAATATATTTTTTTAAAGACACACGTTTTTCCTTCACAGATCTTTAAAAAGTGCTTAGTGAATTCATGTTTATAAAGTAGTGCTAATTTGGTTCTCTTTCTTTTTTTAAGATATCTTACTTGGCTCTATTTGTTTTTCAGTCAAGAAACTTAGATTCTTTCTTTGTTCTTAGAAATAGAAATGTAACCACAATGTATCTAGACTACTACTTGAATTCTATAATAACTTCCACAATTAGTTGCCCCCTGCACTAATTTTCTTTTTATTTTCAAGTATGTTTAGACTTCTAGAAAAGTTGCAAAAATAATACAGTGAGTTCCTATATACTTTTTCACTTGCTTTTTCTAATGTTAACATCTTACATGGAAATAATACAATTTTAGAAACCAAGACATTTAACCTTAATGCAAAGACTATCTATAGACTTTATTTGAATTTTGCTAGTTTCCCACAAATATCTTTTTTTGGCCGGGGGTGGGGACATCTATGAGCCAAATCAGGATTCCAAGTTGTATTTTATTGTCATATGTATGAAGTAATAAAATATTTTAAAATTGCTACACATTCTTGCAAATTGGCATAGATTACTAGTTAGTAGGGAAAAAATCTGAAGTAAATATGTTACCAGCTTTTGTTTATTTTATTGTTTTTTAAGATTTTATTTTTCTATTTGAGAGAGAGGGAGAGAGCACAAGTCGGGGAGAGGGGTAGAGGGAGAGGGAGAAGCAGACTCCACACTGAGCAGAGACTCCACGCTGAGCAGGACCCTGGGATCATGACCTGAGCCAAAGGCAGATGCTTAACCAACTGAGCCACTCAGGCACCCCACCAGATTTTGCTTAAACCATGAAAACAATAAGTGTGTTCCAATGTAACTTCATTTTAGTTTTTGTGAATATGTATGAGAGATTGTGTTTGTTTGTGTTTGTTTGTGTATGTGTGTGAATTCCCTCTGTATATTCTGGGCATCCTTCCATACTGAAGAAGCTACAAAAGTCTATGAGCCCCTTCGCTCCAAAAATAATAACCATTCCTCTAAATTTGATATTTAGTAGTACAATAAATAGTGATTCTGATGAAAAATTATCTCATTATGCTTTTTTTTTTTTTTTAAGATGTGTATTTGTTGTATAACAAATTACCACACACTCAGGGGCTTAAAACAATGATCATTTATTATGTCACAGTACTGTGGGCCAGAAGTCTGGATAAAGTTTAAGTGGGCTTTTTTTTCAGGGTCTCACAGGGCTGCAATTAAGGTGTCTACAGGGCATGGGGTAATCTGAGGCTTGGAGCTCTCTCCCAAGCTCACATGTTTTTTTGGAAGAGTGCATTACCTTGAAGCTGTGTGACTCATGGAAGCGGCATCTTCAAGGGCAACAGGAAAAACATCTCTTTTTCAAAAACTTTCTGGGTTAGGTCAGACCCACCCATAATAATATCCCTTTTGATTAATTCTGAGTCAACTGTTTAGTAATCTAATCATGGAAATGATATCACATCATATTCACAGGTTTTCCCATGCTCAAGGGGAAGGAAGTACACAGGAATCTTGCTTGCCATCTCAGAATTCTACCTACCGCATGACACATGATATATACATTTACTCCAAAGTACTGTAAAATCAGACATCACTTTGGAATAAAAGTACTGTTTACTTTCAATATTTGAGAATATAGCAATCCAATCCAAAGAGCTAGCATTTATTTGTAAAAATGATGGTTGGCAATAACCATCCATTCTTCTATTCTGGGTATTCTTCTTAATAAACTCTTATTTTAAAATTATTGGCTACTTGTTGAACACCATAAAAGTTAAAATTTTAATCTTTGAATCCAATAGTACGTAAGTGAGGAGGAACCATGGAAGTGAGTATAAAATCTTCTTTCAGCTTCTCAGCTCCTTTGAATGGCATGGTTGACTAGAGCCTAGCATTATTCTATAGCAAAACTCCAGTCTTTGTCTCCACAGTGTATTTGCAGGAAATGTTAAAAGGAAAGCCTGTGATCTTTACTACACTGCTCAGTCCATCAGGGACTAAGATAGGAAGGTCAGAGAAGACCAGAAATTTGGCAGGGATCTTCTATACATACTATTTAGTTGATTACTGAGTTGAATTCAGACAAACTGCTGATCTTCCAAAGCCAACAAGATTGGTCAATAGTTAAGTTAATTAGTTGTTGATTTTTTGCTGGAATAAGTTTGGCTACGTGTGTGTGTGTGATTTCTTTTCTTTTTTTTTTTTAAGATTTATTTATTTGAGAGAGAGAGCATGTGTGTGAGGCGGGGCCTGGGGGGGGGGGAGTGGCAGAAGGAGAGAGAGAATCTCAAGCTGACTCTGCACTGAGCATGGAGCTGGACAAGGAGTTCGATCTCACAACCCTGAGATCATGACCTGAGCCGAAACCAGGAGTTTGACACTTTAACGACTGAGTCATCCAGATGCCCTGTGTGTGTAATTTCGATGCGCATTTTTGTCTCAAAATTTTTACCTCCAATTATGCTTAACTATCAGTCCTTTCATTATCACATTTCTAACATTTTCACTCAGCTACACGATGTCTTTGCAATTATTTTATTACACCAGTTGTAAAAAGCCATTTAGAATGTAGGTCAAAAACCAAATAGTGAAACATGCAATACTAAGTTTTGTAAATGCTGTTAATGCAATTAAAAAAAAAATAAGTGGAGTCTAGATTTTGAATTTGGCTCTGCCTGATTGCAGTTTGCTCCTAGGGGAATAGACCAGTTCTTACTTTTTTTTTGTATCTTCAATGCACAAATCTTGGTAAACAGTAGAACTTTGTGAAAAAAAGACAAGGAGGATGGGATGAAGGAAGGAAAAATGAATAAACTCATGTTTACTTCATCTCTCTTACTAATGGTCTTTTATTTAACAAACTTGACTTCTACTTAATGATTAATACTATATTTAAATTCATTTAAAATAGTCAAATTAAATTTGAAAATTAATGTTTGTAAATATGGCCTATAAAGGAAAACATAGTACTTATAAGACCAAAAATAAATATTATTAACTTGAATAATCACAAGAAAGGTAAAATAATCACAGTCAAGGTTAAAGGCATTAGGTATGAAAGCCCAAAGAAGTTGATGATTCAAAGACAGGGAAATGTTAGTGGCAGTGCTGACGGTGAAAACTCTGATATTGACGTGAGGTCATTTTAATCAGCATAATTTCCAGCTAGTATCTGGAAATTCAAAAATCTCAGAAGTTATTTAGGAAAAGAATCCTTAGTGTAATTTTATTTGGATTAACTTTAATAGGTTATATAAACATCTAAAATCCCATAAATATTTTCTTCATTCAGTTTTCTGTTTGGAGAAATAAAAGTAAAAATATGTAGCATAGCGTTTTCAAATGTTCTTTTTAAAGCATATCATGATGTGGTAAAGTTTATTTTCCTAATTTAAAAGAAAATTACACAATTACATCTGCAGTCTCATAATAACCTTGGGATAACTGGTCCATCAACTTAGTCATTTTCATAGGGCACACAGAAATTCATTACTTTTAAGAAGTAGTTGCTATGAATAAGCAAGCAAGGTACAAGACCTTTATTGAAAAGATTTTAATGAGATTTTTAAAACTGTAAAATGAAGATGTGAAAATCTGATGTGTTTTGAGAAATGCTATTAAATACCATTTAGGGTTTCAGATGTCCTAAATTATAGACCAATTACTTTTCACATTAATTTTTATCTTTTAATTTCTTATTCTTATTGGTGAGATGTTCTTTAACATCTCATGACTGAAACAAACAAACAAAAGAGAAAGAAAACAAACCCTCTCATTCTGGCAGTCACTGTGGTCTATTGAAATTAAATAAGTTCCACTGCAAGTTTTAAATATAAAAAATATAGTCCCTTTCATTATGAAATAGAATTAACTGGGAAAAATAAAGCCAGATATTTCAAGGAAAAAGTAATACCCCATGTAATAAGTGTGATTTCCATTCTGACAGAGTTTATCATTTTGAGTAATATTAGAACAAGAGGAAATTATATTTTAAGGTCAGTCTTTGAAAATGCTAACCATAATTATTTAATTTCAGGGCATGTTCTCTTTTTGGAAAGTGGATAGCACATTTAATTAGATTTAGATTCTTTTTTTTTTTTAACATTGCTACTTGAATGTAACAGAAATTATAGCAATTTAGATACCACTTTCAACTTCTTAAAAAGAACTAATGTAGAAGTCTGAGCCACAGCAATCAGACAACAAAAAGAAATAAAAGGCCTCCAAATTGGCTAGGAAAAAGTCAAACATTCATTATTTGCAGATGACATGATAGACTACATAGAAAACCTGAAAGACTCCACCAAAAAAACTGCTAGAACTGATAAAGGAATTCAGTAAAGTCACAGGATACAAAATTAACATACAGAGATCTGTTGCATTTCTATATACCAACAAGGAAGCAGCAGAAATATAAATTAAAGAATCAATCCCATTTACAACTGCACCAAAAACAATAAGACACATTAGGAATAAACCTAACCAAAGAGGTGAAAGACCTGTACTCCAAAAACTGTAAAACACTGGTGAAAGATATTGAACAGGACACAAAAAATGGAAAGACATTTCATACTCATGGATTGGAAGAACAAATATTGTTAAAATATCTATAGTACCCAAAGCAATCTACATATTAAATGCAATCCCTATCAAAATACCACTGTCATTTTTCACAGTTAGAACAAACAATCATAAAATTTGTATGGAACCACAAACCCTGAATAGGCAAAGCAATCTTGAAAAAGAAAAGCAAAGCTGGAGGCACCACAATTCTGGACTTCAAGTTATATTACAAAGCTGTCATCATCAAGACAGTATGGTACTGGCACAAAAACAGACACATAGATCAATGGAACAGAATAGAGAGCCCAGAAATGAGCCCACAACTATGTGGTCAAGTAATCTTCGACAAAGCAGGAAAGAATATTCAAGGGAAAAAGTACGGTGTTAGGAAAACTGGAGAGCTACATACAAAAGAATGAATCTGGACCACTTTCTTACATCATACACAATTCAAAAAGAATGAAAGACCTATGTGATACAGGAAGCCATTAAAATCCTAGAGGAGACTCTATTGGCCACAGCAACTTCTTACTAGACATGTCTCCAGAGGCAAGGGAGACAAAAACAAAAATGAACTATTGAGACTTCATCAAAATAAAAATCTTCTGCACAGCAAGGGACACAATCAACAAAACTAAAAGGCAACCTATGGAATGGGAGAACATATTTGCAAATGACATATCTGATAAAAGGTTAGTATCCAAAATATATAAAGAACTTACCAAACTCAATGCTCACAAACCAAATAATCTGGCTAAAAAATGGGCAGAAGACATGAATAGACATTTTTTCAAAGAAGACATACAAATGGCCAACAGGCTCATGAAAAGATGCTCATCACTACTCATTATCAAGGCGACATAAATCAAAACTATAATGCAATATCACCTCACACCTGTCAGAATGGCTAAAATCAATAACACAAGAAACAGGTGTTGGCAAGGATGTGGAGAAAGGGGGACCTTCCTACACTGTTGGTGAGAATGCAAACTGGCGCAGCCACTCTGGAAATAGTATGGATTTTCCTACAAAAGTTGAAAACAGAATTACCCTATGATCCAGCAATTGCACTACTAGGCATTTACTCAAAGAATACAAAAATACTAACTTAAAGGGATACATGTACCCCAATGTTTATAGCAGCATTATCAACAATAGCCAAATTATGGAAACAGCCCAAATGTCCATCAACTGAAGAATGGATAAAGAAGTTGTGGTATATAGATATAATGGAATATTACCCAGCCATAAAAAAGAATGAAATCTTGCCATTTGCAATGATATGGATGGAACTGGAGAGTACTACATTAAGCAAAATAAGTCAGTCAGGAAAGACAAATATATGATTTCATTCATAGGGCGCCTGGGTGGCTCAGTTGGTTAAGCGACTGCCTTCGGCTCAGGTCATGATCCTGGAGTCCCGGGATCGAGTCCCGCATCGGGCTCCCTGCTCGGCGGGGAGTCTGCTTCTCCCTCTGACCTTCCTCCTTCTCATGCTCTCTGTCTCTCATTCTCTCTGTCCCAAATAAATAAATAAAATCTTTAAAAAAAAAAAATGATTTCATTCATATGTGGAATTTAAGAAACAAAACAAGCAAGCATAGGGAAACAAGAGAGAGGCACATTAAGAACTCTTTTTTTAAGATTTCATTTATTTATTTGTCAGAGAGAGAAAGAGAACAAGCAGGTAGAGCAGTAGTGGTGGGAGAAGAAGGCTCCCCACTGAGCAGGGAGCCCCACTCTGGACTCCAGGATCATGACCTGAGCCGAAGGCAGATGGTTAAGCGACTGAGCCAATGAGGCATTCCTGAGAAACAAACTCTTAACTCTAGAGAACAAACTGATGTTTACCAGAGGGGAGGCGGGGGGGCAGGATGGCTTAAATAGTTGATTGGAATTAAGGAGGGCACTTGTGATGAATCCCAGGTGTTGTATGGAAGTGTTGGATCACTAGATCATACACCTGAAACTGATACTACACTGCATGTTACCTAACTGGAATTCAAATAAAAACTTAAAAAGAAAGAACTAATGCATTTTTTTCATTATATTCATCCAATAGAGTAAAGTAAAATTGCATTTTTCTTTAGGCTTCATTTCTGTTTTCAGTTTCCTTTTATTATTTCTAATTATTATCTAATTATTATATATCTATTGTTTCTAATATTTCTCACAGGATAATAAAATAATTGTTCTGATTTGGATGATAGATTATATGGTCTATCTTATTTTTAAAACATACTCATCTTGGCTTGAGTGCTCTCAATAATATGTCATAAAACACCTTTGTTTTCAATATGTTTTATAAAATTCCTTAAAAGAAATATTAATATAACTATTTAAATTTAAAATCAGGGTGCCTGGGTGGCTCAGTCGTTAAGTGCCTGCCTTCAGCTCAGGTTGTGATCCCAGGGTCCTGGGATCGAGTCCCAGATCGGGCTTCCTGCTCAGCGGGGAGCCTTCTTCTCCCTCTCCCACTCCCCTTGCTTGTGTTCCCTCTCTCACTGTCTCTCTTTCTCTATCAAATAAATAAGTAAAATCTTTAAAAAAAATTGAAAATCAGTATTGGAGTTTTCCTAACTGAATAAGGCTGGTTTGTCAGCAAGGATTGACTTTGCAAATCTATTTATATGGTGGGCATTTTTTTCATAAGCAAAATGGGCTAAATATGCCTTTCTAAATATATGCTAAAAATGTTTTAATAAAATGTGTTCATGTAAAAATTTATAGTAACAAATGTGTGTTTAAATTAATCATATTTCAGTGTTTCCAACTTGTTTTGTATTTATTAGGCTAAATGGTAAAATAGAGCAATAGTAACAGGTAGATAATTACAGCCATTAGAAAAGTTGCAGTTGTCCTGTGATATGCTTTCCAGGAACTGAGACAGTAAATGACTCCATTAATACATCCTTTGGCAGTTCTCCAGTCTAGTGTTCAAGTCAAGTTGGTTTAAGTCAAGTTAGATGTGGATATTATTTAAAAAGTATTCTCTTCTCCTTGAAGTCTTTCCATATAGTCGCTTTCTGTGACTCTTAAGACCTTTAGACCAGTAATACTGAGAGAATTGAAATTAGTGATATAGTTCTAAGAGAAAAAAAGTCAACTTTCAGGTTGGATTTTAACCCACATAGGCAAAGGACTGTATGAGGCTCATATGCAGTGTATCTCAGTTAACTAGGGTGAATTTGGAAATATGTACTAGATTTCATCCCATTAATTTCAGTCATCATATCTAGTAGAAAGATTAGGCCCGATGTTAGAAAACTAAAATGTGAAATCTTGTTAATTCAGCAGTTCTTAATGGTCAGGTCCAGGTTTTGTTCATACTAACAAGTACCTAAAGTGGAATGGAAATAAATATTTTCTGGATTAAAGAGTTTGATAATTTTAAAGTCACCTCACAGTGAGTCACTAGCAGGAATATTGAAACCAATGCTAATAAAAGAATATGGGACATAGATAAAATTGTCCCAATACAAAGGTACACACAACAAAATTAAACATCTCTTCAGAACTAAAATATAAAACTGAATTAAATTTCAATTTTAAAAATGGAGAAATAGTAATTTATAAATGGCATTAACTATAAGATATCATTATAAGTACATTATATTATATATTTTCATATACAACACATTTAAACTTAAATATTGTGGCTTTGGTTGTGATATCTGCCAAGTTTTCTCATTAATAAGAAGTTAAATCTTTTACAGGTGTTTTTTTATTCGTATGAAAATCATATTTTACTCTTAAATTTGAGGTAATGGATGTTACTAAACTTATTGTGGGGATTATTTCATTATATATATATATATATATATATATATATATATATATCTCAAATCATTATGTTGTACACCTGAAACTTATACAATGTTCTATGTCAATTATATCATCATTAAACTAGAAAAAATATATCTTTTACCTGTTTTGGAAGTCTTCCACCAAGATACTGAAAGAATTCAACTCAGAAATGGGTAAACTTACTGCATATGAGCAGTTGAAGACTAGGACTGTCACTTCTTGGCTCCCGAGTGGTGAATCCAAAGTGGTAATAGAACCTGTTTTTGTTTGTTTTGTTTTCTAATTTAAATCTTTCCTTTATATAATGTGTTTTGTTTTTCCTTCAGTTTTGGGGTTTTTCTTTTTGTTAATTAGTTTTGGTAAGTTATTCCACATTGGTAGCAACAATGATTGAAATCTGATTTTATATTCTGAATATTTGTTAAAGGTATTAAAGATTTATAGAGATCTATTCTCTGTTGGATGAAAGGCAATGAAGTGTCTGCTCTGCTGGTCTTTCTTGTTTATTTTTTCCACTTACACTTAAATCAATTAAGAATCCTATGCCCACTGGGATGGAGATGAGCTCTTCGATATCTGGTTCAATGAGCATTTTTGTGTTGCTGTATTTACATTTGACCCATGATGGAAATTATGGAATTGAAGCTCTAATATCTCTCTGTGTCTTTAGTCTATGTGCCCGTAATTCAGGAAGGCATTTTTCTTTCATTGAATGAATGTGCAATGTTTTTCTTCCTCCAGAGGTTATTAATAACTTAGATGACAAAGGCTTTTAAATTAAAAAAAGAGTTTGTTTGGAATGACTTAGGGAAATAAATAATTGCTTAAATTAAATAATCCCAAAATTTCAGAAATATAAGGAAATTTCATTTCTAAAACATAAACGTGCTTTAAATGTACTTTAACTTCTACAAGAGCTAATTTGGAAATATGTTATGAATCTAGGTTCACATAAATTAGATTAAACTTTGGCAAACAAGGATAATTTAATTACAGTTTAATAAAAACAGCTAAAAAAACAGCTATATCTACTCTGATTTATCAGGTATAATACAAATCTATTTTAAAGATTTTTTTTTTTTATTCGAGAGAGAATGAGATAGAGAGAGAGAGCATGAGAGGGGGGAGGGTCAGAGGGAGAAGCAGACTCCTTGCTGAGCAAGGAGCCCGATGCGGGACTCGATCCTGGGACTCCAGGATCATGACCTGAGCCGAAGGCAGTCGCTTAACCAACTGAGCCACCCAGGCGCCCAATACAAATCTATTTGAGCATGCTTTTCTTAAACATATGCAAGTTCAGTGGTTAAGTAAAATATCTATCATCCTACTAATTTGTAATATCATGAGAAAAGCAAATTTATTTTTAAGTAAATTGAATAAATATTCTTACAGTTTTTTTAAAATTTCAGCAATAATTATATTTTGTAATATGTCAGCTTGAAGACAATTTTTGTAATCTTTAGATAACTTGAAACATTGGCCTGATCTTAAGTTAACTAAGTTAACTAATCATTGGATACTCAGAATATTTTTAAGTAACATAGACTATTGAAACATTGATTCCCAAGCATAGTTCTATGATTTTGCATCTTATTTTTGCATACTACAAAAGAGGCTATATCTGGGACGCCTGGGTGGCTCAGTCGGTTAAGCGTCTGCCTTCGGCTCAGGTCATGATCCCAGAGTCCTGGGATCGAGTCCCACATCGGGCTCCTTGCTCGGTGGGGAGCCTGCTTCTTCCTCTCCCACTCCCCCTGCTTGTGCTCTCTCTCTCTCTCTGACAAATAAATAAATAAAATCTTTAAAAAAAGAAAAGAGGCTATATCTTTGAATTATGTTAATGAACATATTCATTTTTGCCATTTTGAGGTTTGTAGGTGCAGAAAGTTCTGTTATAAGTTCCACAAGTCTGCTAACATGCTGGTGTATGACACACAGTTTTCAGCTCCTCCTCATCTTCCCAGTCTGCCTGTGCCTGAGATGTTTTTTTTCTTGGGATGTAGAACTTTCAGTGGTAAAACCCAGGCAAATCAGGATGAGTTAGTCACCCTACTGATAGTGATATACATTGTTAAAAGGTATAATCAATATAATCAGTGAGTCTATACTTGGTAGCGATAGCGAAAAAGAAATTAAGAAAAAAAAAAGAAATAGAACTGCGTATGTTTGCTTTCTCCTTTTTTTTAACTGTACTATTCAGTGTATTTTAGAATATTGCTTTTAAAAGAAAAGATGTGTATGTGCGTGTGTGTGCACGCATTTTATCTTCAGATCCCTGTATATTGTTAAATGTTTTTGACAACTGCCTCCCCTAATTTTTTGTCTTTGTGGGAAAGACAATCATTATTTACCATGTTGAAATTGAAACAGAATTCTAAAATTTTTATTGACTGATTCTTTAGATAGAGCTGCAATAAATGCATCATATATTAATAATCTTTGGTATTATGAAATTAGTCTAAATTCACAGACCCCTGAGATGTATTTTAAAGTAAGTTTTCAGTTTGTTACAGAATATGAGTGAGCATTATAACGTACAAAACATGAAAATGAATTTTATTTTTTGTTTTGGAAAGTGAATTTTATTTACTTGTTTATAATATTTGAGTCTAAAAATTCATGAAATGTGTTAAAATCTTAGCAAAGTTTAAGTGATTTTAGTGGACTTGTTTCCATGTTTTATTATTTATTGCCTTTTCAATGAGTGAATATTCTTGTTTTCTGTGTAATCTTCCCAGATTCCGTGCCTGTTCTTTATGTTCACTTTATTGTCTTTGATAATTTAAAGAAACAAAGATGTCGCAGTGAAGAAAGAGCTGTTTTTTATGATCATGTTACTTCATATGTTTACTATCAAATGTTTTATGATTACTTTAATAAAATGGGTAACCATGTGTTGTTCCTGCAACACTCATGATTCCATTTTAATCAAATGTCCAAATCTCCTCTGATAATTTTTTTTTGTTTCTCCAGATTAGATCCTAACAGTAGACAAATAAAATAAATAAAATAAAATAAAGTAAAATAAAATAATAAAATAAAATAAAGCAAAACATACAGGATATTTTTTGTACTGAAAACTAATTTTGAGATAATGCCACTGGTCCCTTGGAAAAATCACAGAGCTTTGTTCTTTCACTCTATAAATAGAGGAGTGCTAGAAATAGGCTTATTTAATATGTTACTATTGATGAACTGGAATGAAGAGAAATTTAGTCAAAAGATGTGTTTAACTTTCCTTAGGTTAGAGCTGTATAGGGAAAATGTTAATATCAATTTAAGTGTGTATGCCTTATAAGAAGTCCCTAGGGATTTGTCAATGGTCTCACCTCTTATATCTTTTAAACTCAGAGAAAACATTGATATAGCTAGCATGAAAATTCAGTCAAATGTTCCTATATTTATCAGAGCTGGTGATGCTTTGCCTAAAAATAATAGGCAACAACAGCATAGTATTGTAAGTCATAATTTCAGTTATTCAAAGTGTTAACTTGTCTACAGCCTTAGTTTTAAAATTTGAATCTAGCATCTTCTATACTAGTGGTTTTCAATTAGGGAATGCACATTACACTGACGTATGGAGTTTTATAAAAACACCAGTGTCTAAGTTCAACTTCAGTATTACTGACTCTTTTTACTTCATATTATAATTATATTCTTGGTGTTTACTTAGAATATCATTTATTATAACATCTATGCTTATGTAATGTCTCAGGATTATTTTATGTTATACATCAAATTTTTCCTCTGTAAAAATTATGTTCTTCCTTTTTTATAAATTGGGTTAAATACTCACTGTGATCTTTGAAATGAGACTTACTATAATTAGATAATTTTTTCTTAAAATGTTTTCTGAAATGGCTTTAGTATATTTAGTATGCTATAGAAACTATCACATTTTTTTTGTCAATTACACTAGTCTTGTCATGACCCTCATCAGAACTTTTCATTTGAAATTACCATAGATAAATTCATCACAGCCGTCTTAAGTCTCTGTCACCTAGAGATAGGGTTTGTTTTCCTCTCTTGCCTCCATAAAGATTCTGCAATCAGCTATAGACCTGGGTTTGTGTCTTAAGGAAAGAGGACTGTCTCAGAGCCCTGGGGAGAAGGGCGGCACTGGGTACATCAAGATATTGACACTTCAAAGAATAACTCTTGGGATAGGTTACCCTGATGGTATCACCCAAGAAACTTCCAGACTGTTCCAGTGGACATGTTCAGGATTTCCCAAAACTTTTTATTCAAGAAGTAGACAACTTCATTGATTGAACTGATAAGAGATGATTATATTAACTTTTCTTTTAAGATTTTTTTTATTTATTTGTAAGAGAGATAGAGGTAGATAGAGAGAGAGAGAGCAAGCACAAGCAGGGGTAGCGGCAGGCAGAGGGAGAAGCAGACTCCCCGCTGAGAAGGGAACCCAATGCGGGACTCGATCCCAGCACCCTGGGAACATGACCTGAGCTGAAGGCAGATGCTGAACCGACTGAGCCACCCAGGCGTCCCTGATTATATTAACTTATTGGGTACATTGTTGATATTACTTTAATGTTTTATTTTCCAAGTATGTCAGGAAGTCCTTTACTTCCTGTGCTATTGGGAAATAACAACTTAGTAGACTCAGTTTTTTAAATTGAAGTGGAACATCTTTAAATAATATCTTATTCTAACTCACCCTTTTTCCCAAATCAGAAACTCTCCTTAAGTCTCTTTATATGCAATATATTTATTTGCATAAATTCATACAGAGTCTGTCCTTTTCTATCAGAATATAATGGAAAAAAATTAGTTATGCAACCAAGGCTTTGCCTGTAATATATTTGAGAATGATGCCCATTTAATCAGGACAAACTAAGGAACTAAGGTCCTATATGGAGCCAATACTTATACACCCTCTCTGAAAAACTAGCCTGGCTTGTGAAGTCCCAGTTTTATCAGTGATGAGGAAGGTTAGTTTCTACCTGATGAGGAACATCAGAGTATTTCAGGGACCCTGAGAAGAAAGGAAGTCTCCTACACTTATAGGTATCACAGGCAAAAATCTGGCAGAGCGATTTTCCTGGACTTAGCTTCCTAGAATCAAGAGAGCAAATAATGGAACCTTTTCTAAGTCCAGTCTATTATAGTCCAGTCCTTATAGAAACTACTCCCAAAGCAAACTTAAGAAGACTCATCTAGTAAATAAACATTCTGGCTGCACCTATGTAAATAATGAGGCCAAACCTAATAAGACTAGCTTTAGTTTGTGATCAAAATTAGTCTTTCATTGAACTAATTTTTTAATTGCAAAGGGAGATGGCAATGAAAATTGAAATACGCAAAAAAAAAAAAAAAAACCACAACAAACTAGATGTCTTTATTGGAAAACTGCATTGTTTAGAACACATCCTTTTAGGTCATTGTATCCTTTCCATATGGGTGGGCTATTTTACAAATCTTAATGGTGTAGAAGATTTCCATCAGTGCAATATAATCCTCATCTATGGACATGCAAATCAATTATTTCTGATGGATGTTCAATTGACTTCTCCTCCTTGCATGGAGAAAACCAGTTTTACGTATATCTGTACAGAATTTCAACTTTTCTTTGGTACATATAAATCTGCTTCCTGACTTCCCTTTTGAACTGATTGTTTCATCTACCTATTTTCCCTATGAAATTGAGTTAAATAAAATCTTTAACACATGAATAAAAATGTATGAAGCAATTTTATATTTCTTTTTACAAATTAGAAACTAAAATTGATAAATGTTGAAATGACTCAGACTTCATATGCCTTATTCTTCTTAGCATAGCAGAAATGCCTCACATTTCAATGAGCTTAATTACCATAAACATGTTTTTTTTAAATAACTTTAAATCAGGTCTGATATCTTATCAAGTTTACACTTTTAAACCATCTTTCTATTCTGAAGTGTGTATCACCATTTCCCACTGTTGCACACTTACTTTCTCGGGTCTGTTAACTGTCAACAGTAATGGAGTTTGAGTCTCTGTAGGCAAGGCTATATTGATGGTAAGACTCAGCCACAGAGATTTCTTCATTGAGGTTCATCCCCCTATCAGACTCTAAGACATTCTTTATCAAGTTCCGAGAAGGAATTGAACTTCATCTAGGTGAGACCACTCCATTAGCAAGAGCACGAAGCTTGACAGCACATGGCATATTTAAAGGGATTGTGTTCCTGAGGACTAACTAGGATTTATGTGGGAGGGAGGCAAGAAATTAGTTGAAAGGTAGATTATAAAATGTATGCAAAATTTTTCTTGTCTTCCAGAATCAAAATATATCTTCTTATTTTAATGGTGATCTCTATACTCACCTTTCATTATATTTTAAAATGTCAGAGACCTCTAGCTAAAGTAATAGAGTATATTTGGCAATAGACAGCTGATTTTCAAATCACTTAGTGGGCATATAAATTCTGCAAGGTTTTTTTCTCTTCTTATTTTACTGACGTAAAATTCTAGGTTTTTAGACTAGCAAACTTTCCTCTATTTGTAATAAAATACCCTTTACTTCCCATATACATAAATGCTAAATAAGCTTATTTACTTCCAGGCTTTGTGGCTAATACTATATCTCTAAATATAGCTTGTTTATAAAGCATTTTTGAAATCTAAATTTAATCTGAAAATGATGAGTAAGATTTCACAAGATGTTCTGAATAACTCTGTACTTCAGCTGAACCTAATGCCATTTTACTGTTTTGCATTGTTTTTAGTGCACATTCTAAATGACTCATTTCTTGAGCTTCTGCTCAATAATTTCTAAAAGAGTTCAATTAAATTATGCACAGTTTAAGTTCTTAGTATTCCAATTACTTTTTTCTTAGCAGTTTTAAATTTCATAATATCTACAGAGAAAAAGATTGAATTAATAGTATTATTTTACACAGAAAAGTTGAATTTTATGTCTTTATGTTGCTAATGTAGTTTGTTTAATTCTATTTTTGGCCAGGGAAGCACTTTTGTGTCATCGGAAAATAACAACAGCCCAAGAAAGCATCTATCAATCTGCAAATTGTCGAGGCATTCTGGTCACTGGAGTGTGAAGGTGGACAGAAGGAGGAAGCATGATTGCTGGTTATAGTTGTGTTCAACACTATTTTAATATTGAGAATCACAGCTGAAATACAAGTCAGTTAACTTACTGAACTTAACTCTAGCCTTTGGGTTCAGTATTGGAGATAGAGTTTTTAAATGCTTACATTGATTCTATGGTTTTAATTAGACTTGGGACCATTTTCTAGATTCTCTGAATAAGAAGTGGTGGTCTGAGTCAAAGCTGATATGGTTGATGTGTTTTCCTTATAATTATCTATGAACTAATATTGGAGCCTTTGTTATTTTATTTCTTTAATTATTAAGCAGAGTTATTAAATAATAGTGAGTTTTCTTTGTCTTAAAATGCTTGATGTTTGTCTTTCACTTAAAAATAAATTTGTTCACTGTAATTTAATTTGTCCAAGATACTTTGTATAATAAAGAAATCAAGAAATACCCATGTACTAAGAATTAATGGCTGCTGATAATATCCTTTCTTTCTTTCTTTTCTTTCTTTCTCTCTCTCTTTCTTTCTTTCTTCTTTCTTTCTCTTTCTTTCTTTCTTTCTCTCTCTCTCCCTTTTTCTTTCTCTCTCTTTCCCTTTTTCTTTCTTTCTTTCTTTCTCTCTTTCTTTCTTTCTTTTTCTTTCTTTCTTTCTCACTTTCTTTCTGTGATGCAAGGTGAGAAAAAAAGCAATTATAAAATTTGTTTTAAAAATATTTGCAATGAATTTTGACACCAACTACCAAAATCAAGCCAAACTTCATAGTCCTTCACAGAAGGACTCCCCTCACTTCACACACCAGTCACCTGTTGTGGGTTTCTAGGATCATCCTTGCTTCAAACTGGCCCCAAATTTGGGGGTTTCCACTACCTTCTCTGCTTTGTTAATTCACAGGGCTACATATACAAGACAGAAAAGCACTATGCTTATGATTACAGTTTTAATATAGCAAAAAGATATGAATTAGAACCAGCCAAGAGAAGTGATGCATAGAAGAGTTCTGGGAGGTTTCCAAATGTAAAGACTTCCCTTGTCCTCTCTCTGTGGAGTGGGGATATGCAACCATCCTGGCATAAAGATGTGTGACAATACACAAAGGATTTCCAAGTAGTGAAATTCACCCAAGTTTCAATGTTCAGAGTTTTTATTGGAGTTTGATTACACAGGCATGTTTAATGATTACACACGGCCACATAGTTGAATTCAAACTCCAGCTCTTTATTACACAGAAATATCTGATTGAACTAAGCAGGAGAAATTAATAATGTAGCTTTTATGATGCCTTAGGCTTATTAATATCAGTAAAATCTCTCAAGTCTTTAAGACATAATAGGGTCTGTTTCATTTATGTGATTCCAAAATTTCAGTGGCCACAACCACTAAATAGAAGTTTTGGTATGAGAACAAGCAACATCCGCTTCTCTCTTACATGTTATTTAACATCTAAATGAAAAAATATTATACAACAAATAACACCTAATGTGTTTTTTGACAATGTGATCATTATTAAAGGAAACTATAGCTCTTCTTCCTTTTGGCCATACCTACAGCTGTTGTTCTAAAGGTAAAACTGACATAATTGCAGACCAACCACAACTTCTCCCCAGAAATAGCCTTGGACTGGGTTTCTGTTGTTCCTAGAGAAATGTTCAGATACCATTCTACAAAATCAGCATCATACCATATTTTGTCCTGACGAATAATTTTATTGTATTTTTGGTGTACATTGGATAACAACTTTCTTGGATGCAAAGATTCTCCTGCTTTTTCCTCCATATTCTCCTCAAATCTAAAATGTTTTCCATGTTCCTTTCCACTAATTTGGGACCCTGCTCCTTTCCCTCCATCCTATAGCATCCCTCAGATGACTCTCAGGCATATATTTTACCCCTCTATGCTTCAGCAGAATCAACTGAAGCGTTTGAAAATGACACATGTTGCATAGTTATTTTCTATGAATGGATCTCTTTTGCATTGAATCATCAATTACCTGAAGACTGATTAGCTCTTAAAATTCTCCATGGAAGAATAATGTAAAACACATAAAAGAAACTGCATAGATATGTATTTGCTTCTCCTGGCTACTCTCATTTGGTTCGTTTATTTCTTTCAAGTAAAATTTTTATAATAGCCCTTATTGTACTACGGGAGAATTTTAAAGAATATCATGTGGTCACTAAGATTTATGTTTATAATTTTATGTGGATTATATACACCATCTACTAGGAAATTCCTCTTGGAGTTCTAAAAGAAGGTTATAGTCCACTTCTATTCAGAGCTGAGTGAATCAGGGGTATGGAAGGGGCATCTGCAGACACATTCTCAATAGTTGCATGTATTTGTTTAAGGAAGATAAGAAGATAGATCAAGTTCTCCCAAAGGGATGTAACACTTGGTAGAATCTGATATATAAGATTTACAAGGTTATTGGTACTAGTTGCCTTATAAGGAAGCATTGGAGACTGAACTCTAAGAACTTCCATTAGGTTTTTCTGCATCTCATTTCTTGATAATTCACTCTGCAATTTTTATGGTTTATTATCCAAGAGGAGATCATTTCCCAACTTAAAACCCTTTATAATTTGCCTGTCTACCAAACAAAATATAATACAATCATTAGAGCTCTCTAGAAATTACCCAAAAAATAACTTTGAGTTTGAAACCATGCGTATTCTTTGTGTATTAAAGAGTTTAGCAGATGGTATGCATATGGGTTATATTGCTCCTTTAATCATCTCGGTCTATAATGTCCGTGCTACTGGGTCTCATATCCAGCTGCTGAAATCCAGCTTTCCTTCAAGATCCAGGTCAAACCTCATCTTCTTCAGGCAAACTGCTATGACTCCTGACCTCTTCCTTCAAAGCATAAAAAAAGGGCTTCTGGAATGTTGGTAATGAACTGTTCCTTGATATGAATGAGGCTTGCAGTGACCATTCATACACTTAGAAGCAATGAAAGATTGTATCTCACACTGCCATGGAAATATTTTAACATATTATTCAAAATACCAATGATAATATTTCATTGAAAACAAAAATATATATGTGATTGATAAATGCTGTACAACTTTAAGTATAAGGAAAATCTTTCACTAGCAGCCAAACATTCTCATTCTTCTCTGAAGTGATATATAATTATATTAATTTTATGACATTTTTGTGCCTTCTTTAATAATATGTATGTGCATATATCAGCACCCAGTTTCTATTATTACTTCTCCTATTACATTAGTATGTAATGTACATTAGTATGGTACATTTGTTATAATAAATGAACTGATTTTGAGACATTATTATTAAGTGAAGGCTGTACTTTATTCAGATATCCTTAGTTTTTACCTAATGTCCTTCTTCTGTTCCAGCATCCTATCCAGGATATGATTTTACATTTCGTTGTCTTGTTCAGAGTTTCTTTTTTTAGATTTTATTTATTTATTTGACAGAGAGAGACAGCGAGAGCGGGAACACAAGCAGGGGGAGTGGGAGAGGGAGAAGCAGGCCTCCCGCTGAGCAGGGAGCCCGATGTGGGACTCAATCCCAGACCCTGGGATCATGACCTGAGCCGAAGGCAGACGCTTAACGACTGAGCCACCCAGGCGCCCTTGTTCAGAGCTTCTTGACTATGACATTTTTCTCAGACTTTCCTTGCTTTGATGACCTTCACAGTTTTGTGGAGACTTGGGCAGGTATTTTGTCTCTTAGTTGATGTTTTCCTTATGGTCAAACTGGGTTTATAGTTTTCTAAAAAGAAGGTCATGTAGGAAAACTGCTGTTCTCATTACATCACATCTAGGCTACATACTAGCAACATGACTTATTAACTGTTGATGTTAATCTTGGTCACCAGGCTAAAGTGGTGCTTGTCAGATTTCTCCATTGTAAAGTTACTTATTTTTCCCTTTCCATATTTA
The DNA here is from genome assembly GCF_054177405.1 of Leptonychotes weddellii. NCBI lineage: Eukaryota > Metazoa > Chordata > Mammalia > Carnivora > Phocidae > Leptonychotes > Leptonychotes weddellii. Next base: position 124,780,754 of record NC_138372.1, read on the forward strand.
CTCTTTGTAAAGAAGTCAAGATGCACAGGTCACACTTTAGGAGTGGGGAGTTCTGTGCTAACTCCTTGAGAGCAGACTATTTTCTTAGATCACTTGGGATTGTTCTGCATGAAATATTTGTCTTTCCCCCCTTTATATATTTACTTAGTCATTTATTTGTGTAAACATGGACTCATGGACATTTATATTATACTTTGGATTTTAACACAACAGTACATTATTTCTTTTGCTCAATTTTGTTCAATTTTTTCCAGCTTTGACCGCTTGGGATTTTTTTAGTTAGCTCCTGTGTCTCTTTAATATACTTCATTTGTGTGTGTATATGTGTTTGTGTATGTGTTTATTTAGCACTTCTTTACTTTCTGGGAATGCAAGGTGCTCCAAGCTCACCTTGTACTTTTTCTGCTCCTTTTTGAGAACCAACCATTTACCCAGGAGTCCTAATTCCTTTTACTGGAGAATGGTATTAGAAACTGAAATCTTTTAACTAGGTATACTCATTGCTATTATCATGCTTGTTGTTTCTAGGTTTTGGAGGCTGACAGATCAAAGAACTATATGAGTGTATACTAACCCATGTATGTCCACGTATACAAATATTCCATATATTTATATGGACTATCAATATATGTATTAAGATAAACATGAGTTACCCTGATTCATGTGGTCATGAATCACTGTAGCTTTCTTCTCTTGATTATCTGTAACTTCTCACTTCAACATTAAGAAACATGGTCTCTGCTGTCATCCATTTACTTAATTGTTCAAATTCATTACACATATAGAGTGGTTTCAGAATTATTAATAGGTACCATACAGGAAACAACTTAATCAACTAGAGGACAGTGTTTGAGTTGTTTGTTTAGTCTTTACTTTTAGTCCACGCATTTAAAAACTTGCTTAGGTCAGTGCCATTTCTCTCTGCCGTCTACAGTGAGATCAGTTCTTTTTTTTTTTTTCAATTTATTTTGATTTTATTTTTTAAATTTTATTTTATTATGTTATGTTAATCACCATACATCATTAGTTTTTGATGTAGTGTTCCATGATTCATTGTTTGCGTATAACACCCAGTGCTCCATTCAATACATGCCCTCTTTAATACCCATCATAGGGCTAACCCATCCCCCCACCCCCCTCCCCTCTAGAACCCTCAGGTTATTTCTCAGAGTCCATAGTCTCTCATGGTTCATCTTCCCCCTTCAATTCCCCCCCTTCATTTTTCCCTTCTTACTATCTTCTTCTTTTTTTTTTTAACATATAATGT
>NC_138372.1:124782520-124789362 GCF_054177405.1 Leptonychotes weddellii
CGCACCAGTCCAGCAACCCTCAGTTTGTTTCCTGAGATTAAGAATTCCTCATATCAGTGATATCATATGATACTTGTCTTTCTCTGATTGACTTATTTCGCTCAGCATAATACCCTCCAGTTCCAACCACGTCGTTGCAAATGGCAGGATTTCGGTTCTTAGATCTGTAACAGTTAGATTGTTTCTTCACAGTTTGCATTATATCCTGAGATTTTTATGACCTCCTAAGTGATCTTTTTAATTTGCAGAACGTAAGATTTACTCTTTTGTTATGTGACATTACACGAATTTTAATGAATGCCATGTCACATACTCACCACTACAGTTTCAGACAGAATAGTTATACCACTCCAAAAAATCCCCTGTGCTTTACATATTCAAGTTTTTTCTGCCTGGGTCCTGAACTCCTGGCAACCATGGATCTGTTTAATGTCTCTATAATATAGCTCTTATCCAATGTCCATCTTGTTTTCTTTCTCTCTCTTTCTTCTCTTGGCGGTTTTATTTACCAGCCTGAAGAAGTTCCCTCTTTTCCTACTTTGCTGAGAGTTTGTATTATTAATAATGGGTTTTGGCTTTTGTCATATGCTAGCCCTGCACCAACTGTTATAATCATATTATTTTTATTTTTTAGGCCACTTATAAGGTAGATTGCATTGATTAATTTTCAAATGCTAACCCAGCCTTGTATAGCTAGAATTAATCCCACTTGGTCGTAGTGTATAATTCATTTTATACATCATTAGATTTGATTTGCTCATATATTATTGAGGATTTTTATATTTATGTTCATGAGGGATAGTAGTCTGTAGTTTTCTTTTCTTACAACGTCTTAATCTGGTTTGGGTATTAGGGTAATACTGGACTCATAGAATGAGTTAGAAGTGATCCATCTTGTATTTTCTTGAACATATTGTGGATAGCTAGCATTATTTCTGCCATAACTTTTGACAGAATTCACCAGTGAAAACACCTAGGCATAGTGATTTTTATTTCTGAAGATTGTTGATTATGGATTTAATTTCAAACAATAGTATAGGTCATTTATTTATGCTTGTGTGAGTTGAGATAACCTGTGACTTTTAAGAAGTTGGTTGTATTACCTAAGCTATCAAATTTGTGGGCATACTCTTTCTCTCACATTTCTTTATTATCCTTTCAATGTCTGTGGGATCAGTAGAGATGATGTGTGTATGTATCTCTGTCGTCTTAACTCAGCCTTCTCTGGCAGCCTTCTCTAGTTCAGAGCAAGTAACACGGAGGTCTGCATTTTCTCTGTTGTGCCATTGCGTGCGGTCCTACTGTCAAAAAGTTTTTTTTCTTCCCTGCCCTGATTTCTCTCTCTCCTGCAATTCCACTAGATGCATGTTATACTGTTTTATATTATCTAACAGCTTCTTGAGGCTCTGTTCAATCTTTTCAAACTTTTCTCTTGATATTGATCTATCTTCAAGTTTACACACTCCCTTCTCTGTAATTTTTCATTTGTTTTAAAGTTCATCCGGTGTCTTTTACATTTCATATATTATGTTTCATCTCTAGACTTCTAGTTAAGTTTAAAAAATATTTTTCTATTATATTGATGAGATTTCCTGTCTTTTTATTGAGATAAAGTTGACATAGAACATTATATTAGTTTCAGGTATACAAATAATGGTTATATCTATATCTATCTATCTATTATCTATCTATCTACCTATCATCTATCTATCATCTATCATCTACCTATCTATATAGAGTGAAATGATCACCACAATAAGTCTAGTTAATATCTGTCACCACACATGGTTGCACATTTTTTCCTTGTGATGGGAACTTTTAAAATCTACTCTCTTAGCAACTTTTATTTTTATTTTTTTATTTTTTTAAAATATTTTATTTATTTATTTATGAGAGAAAGAGAGAGAGAGAGACAGAGAAACAGCATGAGAGGGGAGAGGGTCAGAGGGAGAAGCAGGCTCCCCGCTGAGCCGGGAGCCCGATGTGGGACTTGATCCCAGGACTCCGGGATCATGACCTGAGCCGAAGGCAGTCGCTTAACCAACTGAGCCACCCAGGCGCCCTCTCTTAGCAACTTTTAAATATACAATACAGTATACATCCAATGGAATATAATTCATCCATTCATCCAAGAATGAAATCTTGCCATTTACAATGATGTGTATGGAGCTAGAGTGTATTATGCTAAGTGAAATAAGTCAGTCAGAGAGACATACCATATGATTTCATTTATACGTGGAATTAAAGAAATAAAACAGATGAACATGGCTGGGGAAGAGAGAGAGGGAAAGAGAGGGAAACAAACACAGAGGTTCTTAATTATAGAGAAGAGACAGGGTTGATGGAGGGTGGTGGTCAGGGGATGGGTTAAATGGGTGATGTGTATTAAGGAGGGCACTTGTGTTATGAGCACTGGGTATTATATATAAGTGATAAATCACTAAATTCTACATCTGAAACCAATTTTATGGTGTATGTTAATGAACTAGAATTTCAATAAAAACTTGAAATAAAAAAAGAAACATACAATACAGTATTATTAGCTATAGTCACCATTCTCTGTATTACACCCCTAAGGCTTCTTTATTGTAAAACTGGAAATTTGTACCTTCTGACCATCTTCACCCATTTTGCCATATTTGGTGGGTTTATTTCTGGGCTCTCTGCTCTGTTCCATTGATCTTTGTGTCTGTTTTTATGAAAATACCATACTATTATGATTATCATAGCTTTATAATATAGTTTAAAATCAGAAAGCATGATGTCTCCCACTTTGCTCTTTCTCAAGATTGCTTATGTATTTGGGGTCTTTCATGGTTCAAAAAACCCCTTGGATGTCATTAATGTGGAAAAATCATTTGTCCAAAACCCTCAAAGAATTCATACTAGATAGAAAATGTACAGATGCAATAAACGTGAAAAAGTATTTAATTAATAATCGAATGTAAATAAACATCAAAGGATTAACACTAGAAAGCCCTAAGGCACAAACACATTTCAGAAATTACTATAAATCAGAGTATTTATTGTATAAAATAATTGAATGTGAAAATTATTAGGTAATTATATATTAGTATGGCTCAATCAACAAGGAGATGGATGTTTGAACAGGTAAAATTATATTCAATATATACTTTTTTGTATTGACATTATTTAAGATTTTTTGAAATGTAAATATTGATATTTCAAAATATTCTGGCTTTCTTCAGTAAAGAAAAACAAAACATAATCATACCTAAGAATTTAATCTTCTATTTTTAAATAATGATATCAATTTTTTAAAATGAATTTAATGTAAATGATTTGATGTCGCCCCTATACCTGACAAGCTCTCTTGAATAATGACTGCTGCATTTGGCTTATTTTGCTAGATCAAGTATAGGGCATTGCTAATTGTTATGTCAAGTGATTGTGGATTATCAAAAATTAGTGGGTTGTTTCTAAAATGGAAATATAGGCCTGTAGAAGTCAAATACAGATATTTAACATGAATTGAAAATGGCTGAAAAATCCTGCCAAAGATTTTAATAATTTGGTTACATGAACCTTGAATATTTCAATTCATAAGATATTTGTAGAAACATTTCTCCTATTCATAAAGAATAAAAGTCTTGAAATTCTGATTTAATTTCAAGCCTCAGTTAGACTCCAAACAAAATATGAAATGCAAGTGACTAACATCACCTTTCTTACTGGTAAGATGCTCTCAGTTAATATCCTCTATATACCTAACTATTGTGGGGAACAAAAATTATTGCAATCTATATTCTGTCCACTCTAATATTTGTAGTTATCAGGTGCTCATTAGATTTCTGATGGCTTTGATTATGAGGAATCAGCTCTAGGAATTTTTATAATGATATCCCTGACTTCTATCTCACCATTAATGGCTTGGACTTATATCAAATTGATTTCTTGTAAACTTTTTATGATTGTATAGAACAGAGTGAGGACTGAGATAAAACCCTTTGAAAGAATAAATGAGTGTATGCCTAGATATGAGCAGAAGGAGTTCATATTCATTCCAGCTGTTTCTAAATAAGCTGTCAGTGAGATTTGATTCTAAAGAAAAACATATTTGAAAGTTCAGAGCTGATGCTAGAATGTCTATTCAAGTGAAACCTTATGTTTCTGTGTGATTCTGAATGAAGGATAAAGAACTCCTGGAATCTAAGACGAGAGAGCATGAAATGTTTTGACAGGGTCTGGAAGTTATTAGATTGAAATAATACCCACAATATTATGAGTATATGCAATTATTAATGGAAAATATAACTTCTTAAGATTCTGAAACAGATGCATCAAATAAAAAAATCATTAAGTATCACATGTCTATGAAATATGTCTGACTTCTCCACTTCACATATTATTTTATAAACTTCAATTAGAAATTTTGTTTTTAACTGAAGGGGAACATATGTAAGAATGCACAGAACATAGAAGAGGTTGAAAAAAATGTATGTGTTTTTTAAAGCTTATTTCCTTTGAAATTCAAACAATTTTAAAAAATGAATGTATTTCTCAGAGAAACAAACTGAGGGTTCTAGAGAGAAGAGGGGTGGGGGGATGGGTTAGCCTGGTGATGGGTATTAAAGAGGGCACATATTGAATGGAGCACTGGGTGTTATATGCAAACAATGAACCATGGATCACTACATCAAAAACTAATGATGTAATGTATGGTGATTAACATAACATAATAAAATTTAAAAAATGAATGTATTTATAAAAATGTATTTATTTGCTTTCTTGAAACTTTTTACTCTAATATCGTAGAACCTTGACATAGGCAAATTTTTTTTTTTTAAGATTTTATTTATTTATTTGACAAAGAGAGACACAGCGGGAGAGGGAACACAAGCAGGGGGAGTGGGAGAGGGAGAAGCAGGTTTCCCGCTGAGAGGGGAGCCCAATGCGGGGCTCGATCCCAGGACCCTGGAATCATGACCTGAGCCGAAGGCAGACGCTTAACGACTGAGCCACCTAGGTGCCCCGGCAAGTTTTTAACAGTAAATGAAAAGTCAGATTAGAGTAAATGAGCAAATATTCTAAGAAGTGTTCCTAGTATATTCACATGACACTTGCTGCTGTTCCCAAAAGTAACGTAACCATGGTGATTAATGTTGATCTACATATTTTGGGCTTCTGTTTATTTCTGGACATACCCAGTGTGTTTGCTACAAAAATTGGCCTTGATACATCAGGAAATAAAAAGACTAATAACCTAGACAAATTATTTTAATGCTATACACTAATGTCTGATTTTTTAAAAAATGCCACAGCCAACACAATAGTTTAGAAAAATATTCTAATATTAAAAATGAACTAAATAAGAAAAAAATTCATAAGAGACTATCAAGATGTTTGGTGAGATGTTTCCTACATAATGTGAACAAGGTAAATAATTACCTGATTTTCTTTTTTTTATATTTATATATTTTTTAAATATTTTATTTATTTATTTGACAGAGAGAGACACAGCGAGAGAACGAACACAAGCAGGGGGAGTGGGAGAGGGAGAAGCAGGCTCCCCGTGGAGCAGGGAGCCCGATGCAGGGCTCAATCCCAGGACCCTGGGATCACCACCCCAGTCGAAGGCAGACAACGACTGAGCCACCCAGGCGCCCCTCTACCTGGATTTTCTTTCTTTCTTTTTTTTTTTTTTTTATTTATTTGACAGAGAGAGAGAGATAGCAAGAGCAGGAACACAAGCAGGGGGAGTGGGAGAGGGAGAAGCAGGCTTCCCGCCGAGCAGGGAGCCCGATGTGGGACTCGATCCCAGGACACTGGGATCATGACCTGAGCCGAAGGCAGAGCTTAACAACTGAGCCACCCAGGCGCCCTCTACCTGGATTTTCAAAGGACGTTTTGAACTGTAAGAATCATGTACATGTATAGCATGTCATCATTTTCCAAGATTCTGAATGCTTTGTTTCCTTTATAGAGATCTTTATAATTTTAAATACATAAACTTATTTATTACAAAAAATCTATGAGTTAAACAGGAGGGAAATAATTTCTTTCACCTCTCCTTCCCCATTTCTGTTGGTCAGGAGATCAAAACTCAAAAAAAAAAAAAAGATGTTTCTATGGTCAAACAGTGATGAAACAAGCATCAAAATCAGGCTTTCTTGGTTTTTTTAAGTAGAACAATGTGTGAAACTAGTTTAGGTTTCTAAATAGTCACTAAAATATGATTATCTGGGATATGATTATCAATCATATAAGTGGCTCGCCAAATTTCACATATTTAATCTTATTTTCTTTCATCAGTGATTGGGCCAGAGGGTCTCTGTAACTCATATATTGTCAGAGAGACATAAACAGTGTCTGATTTGTGGTGTTTCCTAAAAACATTTTGTTTACTTCATTTCAAGGACAAGCTTGTGGCATGGTGCTTTATCTTAGGTCCCCTTGCTCTTCCTACTTTTTCTTACGTGAAATGCAAATGTGATGCCTGATATAAAGCAATCTTTTTATGAGTATGAGGATGGGAATGAAAGCCAATACATTAAATATGGTGAGGCTGAAATATTAAATGTTAGACTCCTTGCCTTGAGCAAATATTAGCATATTAGCAAAAGAAAATCCCAGAAATAAGGGCCAGAAACTTTCCAAATTTAGTAAAATACATCAAATTACAAATTCTAAAAGTTCAATGAACCCAAAGAGGATTGTTGGTTCAAAACCTTCTTGGAGCTTCCCAAATATAATCTGAAACCGTCCACTGTGCTCAGAGGGTAGGGAGAGACTGTAGAAAGAGGCAGGTCACTCCAGGTTTGAAGGTAGCAGTTTGTTTGTTGTTGTTGTTGTTGTTGTTGATGGCTTTGTATATCCCTTAT
>NC_138372.1:124789462-124818463 GCF_054177405.1 Leptonychotes weddellii
CCTCCCCTCTAGAACCCTCAGTTTGTTTCTCAGAGTCCATAGCCTCTCATGGTTCATCTCCCCCTCTGATTCCCCCTCCTTCATTTTTCCCTTCCTGCTATCTTCTTCTTCTTCTTTTTTAACATATAATGTATTATTTGTTTCAGAGGTACTGGTCTGTGATTCAACAGTCTTACACAATTCACAGCTATGATGAGCACTGTGAATTGGGTAGGTAGCAGTTTTAATGAGCAAAGGGAACTTAACATACAAACCTTGTTTTGGACCACAGCCAGGTGAGTGGATCCTGCACCTACTTCCCAAATCTTAAAAATTTATAAAGAGGCCTTAAATGGGTTTAGTCTCTCACACTATGTAGGTGTTCTCAGCCACATCACTACCTCAAGCTCTGTCATGAAACATAGCAGCCTCTGGGAGCAAGAAAGACAAGCAGAATCAACATTTCAAGGGCAGGGAAAGGGGTGAGGAGCCTCTGAGTGTCTGGGTCCAGCTCACAGGTCAATCGGCAGTCACATCTTTTTGATGAACTTCCCCAACAAGGGTAAATAGGAAAACAGCTATTTCTGGGACATCACAGACAAATTGTTGAAAAGAAAAGTTAAACAGAAACTCTTGAAAGCAGCCAGAAAAAGAAAAGGATATGTTATCACAAATAACAATTATTTAAAGGAGCATAGATTTATCATCAGAAACTTCTAAGACAGAAAATGAAGTTACAATACCTACATAGTGCTGAAAGAAGACAACCAACACCCAGAAATCTCTATCTAGTGAAAACAACCATCAAGCCTGAAGGCAAAATAATACCTTTTTCTGATTAATGCAAACCTAAGACAATTTGTCACCAATAGAAGTATATTACAAGAAATGGTAGAGGAAGTTCTTCAGGCTGAAGGGAAATGATATCAAGTAGGAACAGACCTTCAGGAAGAAATGAACACTGAATATGGTGAATATCTAAAGAAATTAATTAAAACTATTTTCTTCTTTCTTCCTAATTCCTTTTAAATCTAAATGAATGTTTAAAGAAAAAATATGTATAATATTTTCTTGTGAGATTTATAGGTTATGACGATCTAATACTTGGGACAATGCATGCATAAAGCTATGTTACAATGCATTGGGTAAATGGACCTAAATTGTTTACTTTTTTCCAGCTTATTGAGATAAAATTGACATCAACATTCTGTAAGTTTAAGGAGTACAATGTGATGATTTGATTCATGTATATATTGCAAAATGATTATCACAATAAGGTTAATTAATACATATGTCACCTCATGTAATTACCTTTGGGGGTGCTGAGAACATTTAGAACCTACTCTCTAAGTAACTTTCAAGTATATAATACAGCATTGTTAATTATTATCACCATGATGTACATTAGATAAAAAAAAAAAGAAGTTTGTACTATTTGACCAAATCTCTATGCTTTACGTATTTGGTTTAATATTAATTTTGAGCATATGGTGAAAAGTTATGAAATTATATTACAATATCTAGAGCAACCATTCTCACTCTACTATACAGAGGTAAAATTAAAATTCCAATAGACAAAAGGAAACTTAAAAAATATTTACACAGTTCAGGAGAAAACAGGAAATTCATTTTATGATTATTTCATTTTCAGGCATACAAACATATCTGAAGATGATGGTACTTTGTTCTTTCCCTTTCTGATAGAAATATTCCTTAGGGTTTGTCTTGTCAACTTCCTAAGGCAAGTATTTCCATAAATATTTAAAAAATGATATCGTGAATATCTTTACCTAGGTGTGAAGAGTGATTAGTATTTTATCTTTAAAAATATTTTTGTTTCTTAAATTGATTCATGTTTGCATAAAATTTGGATACAAAATCCTTTATCTTATATTACTTTTTTTATAATCAGGAATAGGTGTTGAATTTTATGTCTTTTAAATCTATCAAATTAAGCACAAGTTATAAATCTTTTGTTCTGTGAACATGGTGAATAAGAGAATAATTTTTTCAATTTCGTATCAGCATTGTATTCCTGAAATACAATTCACTTGAACGTGGAGTATTTTCACTTTCACTGTCTCCCTTTGCTAATCGTATCAGATATTATTCTTTTATTAGTATTATACTGTATTCCTTTAAAATAATATATAGATGTCAAATGTTATTTTGTGATGCTTTCTTTGAGCCCCTGAGTTTCTTCTTTGACCTTTTATTTTTTCTAAGATTTTATTTGTTTATTTATTTGACAGAGAGAGGAGAGAGAGCACAGGCAGGGGGAGCAGCAAGTAGAGGGAGAGGGAGAAGCAGGCTCCCCGCTGAGCAGGGAGCCCTATGCGGGGCTCCATCCCAGGACCCTGGGATCATGACCTGAGCTGAAGGCAAACGCTTAACCCACTGAGTTGCCCCTCTTTTTTGGACTTTTATTTCAGAAAAGTCATATTTCTAAAAACTTCTTAAGCAAATATTTATGCACCTCTCAGTTATATTGTATAATATATTGTGTAATTCTTCTGTTTTATAATGTAATTTTTTTGAGATGTATTTTTTTTCACCTGTCTTTTGTGTATTTTTCTCCTTTCCTTTGCCTTTGCATTATGTATGGTATAGTGACATCGTGGTTGCTTTATTATCAATCGCTATTTTTGAATGGATGCATGGCTTTATCTTGCATGGTTTTCCTCCAAAATTTGTTTAGAGAAAGGGCTAGGATCAGAAGCTTAAGCAGATGGGGTACTTCAGTCAGTTAAGCATCTGACTCTTGGTTTCCACTGAAGTCATGATCTCAGGGTACTGGGATCAAGCCCTGCATCAGCTCCATGCTCATCATGGTGTCTGCTTGAGATTCTTTACCCTCCTTCTCCCTCCACCTCTGTTCCTCCCCCAGCTTGCGCTCTCTCTCTTAAGTAAGTAAATAAATAAATAAACAAATAGATAAAATTTTAATAAAAAAGAAAAAGAAGCTTGAGCAGAGCTGTTGGGATCATGTGCATTATTGAGTGCACTGTCTCGCCACATTCGATCCTGGAGGTTGGACTGCTTTGTGCTGGGTGGTTGTGTTCCTGGTTCACAACACGACAACATAACCCCTTTGCCAACCCTTTTTTATGTAGGGTTTTTACAATGATTTCTTCAGCTGAACATAATTAGTAGCTGAAGCATTAATATCTATTCCATATCTCCTCCTCCTTTTATACTATGTTTCCCCAGTAAAATTGAGAGGTTTAGTAAATACGGGGTCTAGCAGCCAATCTACCTATTCCCCATACACACACATACAACAGCAGAAGTTCATGTGCTTCTATTTGGGATGTTTTATCTATATATGGAAAACTCTTACTGCTTTATATAACCTGCAGAAGAATGCATTTATACTCAACATTGCCCCTTAATTTTGTGCAAAGAGCAGTGCATTTAAAAGCTAGTTTTATTAGTTTATAGTTTGAGGTTATAGCTGGTTCTCCATATTGAATTTTGAAATTTTCTTCTTTACTTTTTCTCTCTCCATTTTATTTATTATTTGCGTGGTATTCAAAGTGGTAAATACAGTAAAACTGTTTATATTCTAAAATTTTAACCGTATTTCTTCTGTGTATATGTGTATATGTGAGTGGTAGTGGTATATTAATTCCTTTCTTATTTTGTATTTGTGTGTGTACATGTTAAAATTAGAAGAGGAAATATTTGCAGCAACATCACAATTCTCTTTCTTATTAATGTTTGTTGGGCTTTTTAATAAAGATTGAGATAGAGATAGAGATATAGCTATCGCATGATATAGCATTTACATACACATAGAGATACGGCTATAGATAGATACAGATGAAGATATAAAGTTTATATAATTTATCTTTCTTACCAACTATCATATAGTTTTTTTAAAATTTGGGAATACAATATTAAAACTTAAATATTTAAATGTATGTAAAAATTGACTAGTTTTCTCAATTTCTTGTTTGAAGGTAAGCCATGTCATTTCATAAAAATCATCTGGATTTGTGAGGGGCAGTAATGAGGAAGTTAATGTTATTGTCATGTCTAAAACCATGATTTTAAATAGGACCCTTCACAGTAATGACGCATCTGTGCTAAATGGCTCTTCAACTTTTTTTTTTTAAAGATTTTATTTATTTGACAGAGAGAAACACAGCGAGAGAGGGAACACAAGCAGGGGGAGAGGGAGAGAGAGAAGCAGACTCCCCGCCGAGCAGGGAGCCCGATGCGGGGCTCGATCCCAGGACCCTGGGATCATGACCTGAGCCAAAGGCAGACGCTTAACGACTGAGCCACCCAGGCACCCCTAAATGGCTCTGAAGCTTAGAGACAAATAATTGATATAAGAAATCCATAGCCATATTCTGACAAAAATAAGAGCACCAAGAGACAGATCTATGGGACTCACACTGATGCGGCAAAATGAATCCCAAGACAGTATTCATCACTCACCAGGACTCCATTGTTTGTCTACCTTACCTATACAATCCAGAACCCTATCTTGATACATACTTTTGGCTTTATCGTTCATATAAAATTCTTACTTACTTTCTAATCCATATCCATTCACTCATTTAAAATACATTTATAGAGTATTACTATGTACAAGTCCTATTCTGGGCAAAGTGAACAGAATGAAATTTTTACTGTCATAGAGTTCATAATATGGAAGGGAAAGCACACAATCAGCAACCAAACAAATACATAATATGTCAGATGGTGGTAAGTGCTATGAACAATAAAAATTGTGAATAAAGGCAGAGAGAGTGCAGGGAGAGTGTTCAGGTAAGACCTCTCTGATAAGGGAATATTTGAGCAAAGATCAGGAAGAATAGAAGTTTTGAGTGGTGATATCTAGGAATGACCTTTAAAGATAACAGCAGCAGCATATAATGTCCTCGAGTGCTCAGTGTATTTAGCAACATGAAGAAATCTGTGTGACTGATGGAGACCAAGCACGTTGAGTCACGGAAGGAGTTAATATCATTGTATCATGGAGCCAAAGCATGGTAAGGACTTCGAATTTTATTTTGAGAGAGATGGAATTGGAATTTTTTAGCAGAGGTGTTACATGGTATGCTGGGAATCACTCTCTTTGCCATGTGGAGAATACCTACCTATTGTGAGTGAGGTATAGAAAATACTGTGTGTGTGTGTGTGTGTGTGTGTGTGTGTGTGTGGTTGTGTGTAGATGTGTGGGCAGTTAGAAGGCTAGAAATCTAATAGCTCAGAAAAGAAGATATAGTGGTTTGGAATGTGGAGGTGGGGGTAAGAGATTAGATTCTGAATATATTTGGAAAGAGGATCCATCAGGATTTGTTGATGAATTCTTTATTGAAGAAAACAAGTATTCAAAGATGACTAGACAGTGTTTAAACTGAAGAACTAAACTGACACGTTGTCATAAATGAATGTGAAGCCTGAGGTTCGAGCACATTTTAAGGTTGTGAATCAAGTGGGTATGTGGAGTAAACAGACATACAAGCTGGGAGTTCAAGGGAACATCTGAGATAAATAAATTGGTGTTTACCAAAAACTTATATGACATGCATGGTCATAGAAACAAATGAAATTACCTATGAAAGTGTATGTATATAGAGAAAACAGGAGATCTGTTGTGGGTTTTAAACTGTACCAAAATTTAGAGGTAAGGATGATGAATAGGATATAAAAAGGAGCCTGAAAGTTCAGTGAGGTAGGAAGGTAAACAAAAGAGAATGATATCCTTAAACTGGAGTCTCGTCCTAAAGAAATGGAAAGATTGTAGGTATGATGACTATACACAGACAATTCAGAAGATATTTACTTGGAAAGGAACAGGGAAATGAAGAGTATCTGAGATAGAGGAAGGCTCACACAAGGTTTCCGTGTTTTGTTTTGTTTCATGTTGGGCAATATGGCCTGTTTATGTCCTGATGAGGATGGGGAGAGAGGAAAGCAAATTATGATACAGAAAGCGCTGAGCAATCACAAGTATGAAGTTAATAATTATGTTGGCTGTTGTGATTAATGTTGCAATAAACATGGGATGGCAGACATGTCTCTGATATCCTGTATTCATATATATCCCAAAGTGGGATAGCTGGTGATATGATAGTTCTACTTTTATTTTTTTGAGGAATGTCAACATTGTTTTTCATAGTGGCTGAGCCACTATACATTCCCACCAGCAGTGCACAGGGTTCCCTTTTCTCCACATCCTTACCAACACTTACTCCTTGCCTTCTTGATGATAGCCACTCTCACAAGTGAACATCTCATGCACAGCAGAGTGATTATATTCAACAATACTATATTATATACTTCAAAGTTGCTAAAGACTAGATCTTAAATTTTCTCACCACAAAAAAAGGAATGATAATTATGTGATGTGATGGCTGAGTTAAATAATGCTAAGATGGTAGGGGCGCCTGGGTGGCTCAGTTGGTTAAGTGACTGCCTTCGGCTCAGGTCATGATCCTGGAGTCCCGGGATCGAGTCCCGCATCGGGCTCCCTGCTCAGCAGGGGGTCTGCTTCTCCCTCTGACCCTCCTCCCTCTCATGCTCTCTGTCTCTCATTCTCTCTCTCTCAAATAAATAAATAAAATCTTTTAAAAAAAAAATAATGCTAAGATGGTAATCATATTGCAGGATGTATCAAATCAACACATTGTATTCCTTAAACTTATACAATGTAATGTGTCAATTATATCACAAACAAACAAGCAAACAAAGTGACAGAGTAAATGGATAGGAAGAAAGGAGTTGAATCTAATGTACATAGGTTATTGCCCTCAGACAGCAGCATGGGCTATTCATTCTCACAGGAGAAAGTTAGAATGCCAGGGAAAAGACACAGCCCTGTTCATAGATCTAAAGGTAGAAAAATGTGAGGGTTAATTTTCTAATTTCCTCTGTATCATCAAGATGCCTGAAAAAACTGGAAAAACATCTACCAGCTAAAGCTGAGGAGAAGCAAGGAGTAGAATACATTTGAAGGGATAAATAACACTGGGGAAAGAGGTCTTCACAGAAAGCAGGAAAGTTAGTTGACTAAATAAAGCACTAAAATGTCTAGTCACCACTGAAATTTCTGGGAATGATTTTAAAATAAGAACAATTAACATGGTTGTGTTTTTCTCTGGCCACTATATTATTTGAATGCTGGCTCAAGAGGATTTATGATAGATAGATAGATGATGATAGATAGATAGATGATAGATAGATAGATAGATAGATAGATAGATGATAGATGATAGATAGATAGATAGATGATAGATGATAGATAGATAGATAGATAGATAGATAGATAGATAGATAGATGATATAAAATTACATGTCCTCCTACCCAAACACAGACACATACTTTGTCCTTCCTTAAGGTCACATCCAGCTCTGCCTCAGGTTAGTGCTTGTCCTAAACTCCCTTACTTTCCAGATCATTCAGGGAAGTTTCCAGCTAAGAATTCTCTCTTATCCTCAAAGAGCTTCTGTATGGCATTGTCAAAAGCCTTTCAGACCAAACCTTTCTAATTCTACAATTGCTACCTCAAGTCTTATCCAACTTTCAGAGTAAATAACTTTTTAACTTTATTTTTTTACACATTTCATTCCATGTTTTTGGTTGTGTTCACTCAAATAAGGATACAATGAGTACTATAAAGAAAGAAGGTAAGTCCTATTTAAGAGATTTGTTTTTCTAGTTTAAACCAACATTACATATCAGAGGAATACCTTATTTTCAATCAGTAAATATATTGTTATTGACATATTTTTATTTATTTATTTATTTGAGAGAGAGAGAGAGACAGAGAGAGAGCACAAGCAGGGGGAGAAGCAGAGGAAGAGAGAGACAAAGATCCCTGCTGAGCAGGAAGCCTGATGTGGGCCTCGATATAGGACCCTGGGATCATGACCTGAGCCAAAGGCAGATGCCTAACCAACTGAGCCTCCCATGAGCCCTTATCATTGATATATTTTTCTTAAATTATCTTAGCTCAAGAGGTTGACTATAGGTATTACATTTTAGGGAGGTATTATCTCTCTCTCTTTCTCTCTCTCTCTCTCTCTATATATATATATAGACATACTTGGAAAGATTATCTATCTTCTATCTCTATTTACAAAGAGAAAGGTACTAGTTTTTTTAAAATAAATATTTTCAATATTTAAGAGAGCTAAAATAGTCAATATTAGTGATTATTACTAATGATATAACATTCCAATCTTTAAGATCCTGTTTTTGTAATGTGAGCAAGTGTATCTTAATGATTCAAATGAGTAAAGGGAAAATCATCTAAATTTTTAAAAATATTATAAATTATCATTTGAAGCAGATGTGCTTGAATATGTCCTTTCAATTTGGTTAAATTGCACATTCAGAAAATAAATTATTAGCACCATGAGCAAATAAAATAATGAGTACATTTTCTTCAATAAGATGGATATCAGTTAAATATGAAATTAATGTTATTATTTCTGCTAATAGAATCTTGGGAGCTGGTGATATTTAACAATAAAATGCCTATTATAGCAGCCTCTATAACCATGGATATATTTAATTCTAGGTCAAGAATAGAACTAGATCAAAATTTGTTTTAGAGGTTGCATGCAATTTCTGATGTTGTGGCTCGGGAGAACAGAATAAAAAATAATTTTAAAAATTTTGTTTTATTTTAAATTAGTATTATAATGTTCATCAGAACCATTTCATTTTTTTAATAGTCAAATTTTTAAATAACTTGGGTCTTCTGTTTATGACAGCATCCAACTCATTGGAAACCAGCCAATTCCAAATTATTATAATTGCTGGAAACACTCATTTTAAAATGTAGAGGGTAAGTAGCTAAGGAAGAAGGCAACAGAAGTATCTCTTAAGCACATCTGTTTTTGTGACAACAAAGTTGAAACCAAATTTCAATTGTTTTGAGATTTAACTGCAAAATTAGTACAGTAATTCTATAATAGGTTCCCTGCTCATTGCAAAGCTCTTTAATTGCTACAAATATATGACTTTATGTAGAATCATTATGTCAGCCACTTTACATAGCAAGTAGATTAGAAAATGAGCTTTACAATATGATATAAAATTTCAACTTCCTAGACAATCTAGTCTATAAACATGCTTTTTTTTTCCATTATAGTCATATCCCAGTTAACAATAATTAACAATTAGTTCTGTGTTTTAAAAACCCCTTAAAAGATGGAAACTTCTTATTTTAAATTGTTTTTAAGATTATTTATTTATTTATTTACTTGAGAGGAAGAGAGAGGGAGTACGAGCGCTAGTACAGGGGGAGGGAGAAGCAGACTCCCTGCTGAGCAGGGAGCCCAAACTGGGGCTGGATCCCAAAATGCTGGGATCATGACCTGAGCCAAAGGCAGACCCTTAACCCACTGAGCAACCCAGTCTCCCCTGGAACCTTCTTTTATCTTTCAATTGTATCATTGGATAGTTAAAAATTAAAGTATTTCCATTATTTTTAGACTGATCCATTTTATAGAAGTTTAATAAGGAAGGTAATTTTCATATTCTGGTTTTATTCCATTGTGAACATTGAAATAATTATATAGGGGCAGTCCCAGGACAGAGGGGTTTTTTATTTGTGAGAGAAAATGAGGGGCTTTTTGAATGTCTATATGTGCTGTGTTACTCAAAAACTAAACATCTGTGGTTGATATAGAAGTGTGCATATTTATAGAAAGGGCCTTCGTCCTTATATAGTAGACCTCACTTCATAAATAACTACTTTGAGTTAAATGCCACACAGTGTTATTACAGATTAGGCAATGGAAAGACATTGTATATCTTAATAAAGTATTAAAGTATTGTTCTTAATAAAATATTAAAACAGGGGGAGACGAACCATGAGAGACCATGGACTCTGAAAAACAAACTGAGGGTTCTAGAGGGGAGGGGGGGTCAGAGGATGGGTTAGCCTGGTGATGGGTATTAAAGAGGGCACGTTCTGCATGGAGCACTGGGTGTTATATGCAAACAATGAATCATGGAACACTACATCAAAAACTAATGATGTAATGTATGGTGATTAACATAACATAATAAAAAAAAAGAAAAAAAAAACAGATTGAATCAGCTTTTTCCCCTCTGCATTATTTGTCCTAGTTTTAGGACCTGTCCTGGTTTTAGTATTCTATCATAAAAATTTGTTTTGTAAGTTATTTTACTTTTTTGGTAATATTCTCCAAAGTATTTACAAAACATTTATTTGAATTAAGAAGTTGTTATCATATTTTCCCTGACGAAAGTACTCATGAGTTGATGGTTAGTTTAACAATGAACACTGTTTATTCAACATTTATTTTTCATGATATAGATTGTATACAAATGGCATATAAAGAGTTACAAATGATGTTCATTATCCCTGAGTTGATCCACTTTCTTAAAGATGGTTATAACCGAATACATAGCTTTATGGTTTTGTTGAATTAAATAGTATGAGATAAAGCTAAAATCATATAGACAGATAATATTGTATTTAATATACATATTTGCAATTTAAAATGGTTTTAAAAAATTTCCAGCACTTTCTGATTATATCAAGTTAAATAAATATAATACATTATCATTTAAAAGTGTTGGTAAAATATTTTGATATATTTCTCAAATACAATGAGTAACCCTAAAGAAGTAATACAGTTTTTTGAAAATCAAGATGGTTTTAGATCTTTTATTTCAGGAATAAAAAAAAATAGCAAGACTTCATTTTGTTGTCAACTTATCACTGAATATAAACAATAAATTTTGACTTAAGTCCACTCTGGATTTTTTTGGAGGGAAGAAAGGCATGAATTAGAATGAATGGAAAACACTGAGTACCATTGCCATCATGGATATTCTTTAGTTCCCATCTACTGATACACATAAATAAAATTTCTAAATAATACTACCTAACAAAAAGTAAAATATAAATATACTGAATGCTTTATTATAGCAATAAGTAATAGTGACCCCAAAACAAGCCAATAATTTTCTTTATTTTTATTTGTTTATATATTTTCATTTTATCTACTTATTTATTTAAAATAAAATTTGTATTTTATATTTAAGACTTATAAATATTTTCTGTATTTTAAGAGCAAGATTCAAATATTTACTACTAATATTAATGGTAGCTCAATCCAGAAAATTTTTAAAAACTAAACAAAAACATAAATGAATAAATAAATAATAAATAAGTTTCCATCTCTTTACCTATTTTGTTGCAAAGAAATATGATGGGGAAACTAATTAATGATTTACCATCATAAAAATATATTAAGTTACTATGAAGTCTATTAGGTAAGTGAAATATAAATAAAGTTTAAAGAAAAACAAGACTTTTGAATATTAATGAGATTATTTTTAATAATCTATAGTGGTGTCAAATCATTATTGTATATGGACTGCTGTATTATTGAAAAGTCAGTATTAATAGTATATCAGGTACCACATTTTTGCAATAATATAAACTTATGATAAAATATTTTAAATAGCAATTTGAAGGTTTCAAAATATATCTTGTGCTTATACAAAGAAGGAAAATTTCAAAACAACAGTTGCAAAGGACCCAGTTTCATTAACTATCTACTTTAAATAGTGCCAAAAAAAATGCCTGAGTTGATTTTTAAAAATTATATAAATTTAAAGTCTTAAGAAATAAAAACTATTGCATTTTGGAGAAACTGGGCTAATAGGCAAAAAGTAAGTATGGCAAGGATTGTTAATACACATCAAGGTCTCCATGTTAGCTGACCTTTCCAGTCACAGTTTCGTGGGGAACATGTGACTCGTTCTGACCAATGAACTATGAAAGTCACTCCTGGTATGAGACAGCTAAGAACTGGGTTGCTATTTCCATTTCTCTCTTTCCTTCTCCAGTAATCTTTGGAGCTTTTTATCATAGAAGGCATAGGTTCATGTTGGAAGAGAACTTACCATCACCATCATTCTTCTTTGTGTAAGAGAAAACATTTGTGATATTAAGCAACTTTGATTTTAGGGTGTTTATTACTATCATAATGATAATCCAAATGGAAAACACTGACTTAGTGTTTGGTCAGTGAGCAGCAAAGAAAATGTTGTTAAAGCCTGAAAAGATGAAAATCCATATTACTGATGCTCAAGTATTTGGTAAATGTATCATTTGTCATAACTGATAGATCTGAAAGGTGGACATGGAGTGTGAGACAAAGAGGAGTTACAGATGACTTGGAGTATGTTAGCGACAGCAAGATGCAGTCTGTGTTTTCTGAAATTGGAAATTAGTTAAAAAAGGAATAATTTTGGTGTTAGTGAACATTGGGAATTAAGTTTCAGGTATGTTCAGTTTAAGATGCTATTTAAAGACCCAAAGAAATGGTTCAGGGATTAAGCCCCAGAGCTTTCAAGCATTTACAGAACTGGAATATGAAGAAGACTCTGTATGGAGACTAAGTCAATATGGTTGGGAAATGGGGTAGAGAAAGCAAGGGAAAGGACAAGATATGGGAACTTGTATGTTAAGCAAAGGTTTCAAAAGAAAGAATGTAAGATCAGCTTTGACAAATGCTGCTTCTGATTAGTCAAGAAACATGAGACTCATAAATGACCAGTGAATCTGACATGGTAACATTGGATAGATATTGATATCTTTGGTGAGACAATAGGATCAAAAGTCTAATTGGAATGTGTTTAAGAGAGAGAGAATAGAAGACAGTGTCATGGACATATATTTCAATGATTTTTTATCTCAAGTTAATGAGAGTAAAAGAGTCTCAGTTGAAGTTGGAGGTGGGAGACAAAGAATTTCATACACACACACACACACACACACACACATATATATATATATATACCTACACATACACATATATATATTAATGCACATAAATAGCAGTAAGTTTGCAGTCTGGTGAGAATATTTTAGTAGAGAGAGAAAATGAAAGATACATAAGAGATGAAAAAAGTGTTGGATCAATTCCTACCATAGTTTGAAGTCTCAAATGTAAGAAGTGACCTTAACTACGTGCATGGGAAGTTTATAGTAACAGTGGAGGAGGTGATGTGTGAATGAACTTCCCACATCCAATAGAGGGAAATGGTGGAAACACTATAATGTCCTTCAAACTAGATTTTAGTTTAAAAGGGGCTTAAATCCTCAAATATTTGACTCTGGAGTAAATATTTCTATGTATATTTTTCCTATCTGGAGGACAAAATAAGTCATTTGGCTTCCAAAGGGCAGAAGTAGGAGCAAAAAGTAGAAGTTGTATCAGGAGAAATTTCAGCAAGCCATGAAACAGAATGTTATAATAATTAAAATTGATGTAGAATGCATTGGCTTTGAAATACTTTAATGTTGCCCATTACAATAAGATTTGTACTTGATGATCTCTAAAACTCCCCTCTATACACTCAACTCTTTCTCTGATTTGACACATTGGAAATATTTAATAATTTAAAAATATTACCACTAGTTTTGTCTAGACTGTTGTTGAGTGCACCACCAAGCATTACTGGTTCCCTTAATTCTATAATTCATTAATTCACTATTTATTAGTCCCTTTATTAATTAAAATATTTGAGTGTGCCAACTCTTCTTCTGTCAGGATCGTAACAGTTCCATGTTTTATCTTCTAACTTTAAAGAATCTTCAACTCTTACTCTTTTCCTGTCTTCTTTCTTTCGTCTTTGCAACAGCATGATACAGTAATGAACTGAAAACATGACTGGATTATGTAGATCCACATACAGACTGTTAATTATCTGTGTCTGATGTTGAGGCCTCTTTGACACTGGTAGTCATTAGCTTATACCACCACAACCACTCAAACTTGTATCTAATCTTCTCTGAACATTTCAATGACAGAGCTTTTATCAAATAATTTTAATTGAAATCTGTATCTATGTTCAGTGAATAATTTGAATATTTTCTTTGTGAAATACAATATGAAACAAATTAATACAATAGACAAGGTTACACAGTAAACTGATTTATTCCATGCTGTTGTTATCCCTATATGTATATGCTTTGCATAAGAGTATCAACTGGTAATAACCTATGTCATTTTAAAACATTTAGTCTCAAATTATCCTCCTTTTTTCCTCACTTAGAAAAAGATTTGAGATTACAAATATTTTGGTTTTTTATATGCATAGTACACAAATAATGAAGCATAAAATAAATAAATGTTATTGGATCTCATAAAGGCTTCTGCCAAGTTGAGAGGAAAATAGTGTTAAACACCTGGGATTCCATTCATATATAATCTTTGACTCCAGCTCAAACTTTCATCTGATGAATTTACAGAAATAATTCGAAGCAAAAGCTTGGTGATGATATATTTCTTCTAACTTCAAAGCAGAAGAGCCATATCTAATTTAGGGCTACTTCTAACTCGGACACGTATTTTGTTATTCTTAAGTGATTCAATGCAGACATGTTACCATAAAGAAACAGTATAAAGCATAAAATAAAGATTTTTCTTGTTTTTCCTGACATATGAAGGGTAGAATACTGTGTTCCTGGTGATGATGCTAAAAAATTCAGTCATTCTCACTCCCAGCAACAATACATAGGCCAAAAAAAAAAAAAAAAAAAAAAAAAAACCACTCTACGCAGTGAAGAAAATAAGAAAAATGAGCTGGAGGAAAAGTATTTGCCAGAAAGTGGGGGGAAAAGGAAATTAACAAAGAAAAATAAAGTGATATCATAGAGAGTACAAAGAAAGGTGAATAAATTCAATGAAAACCTTAAATTAAGGTCAATAAACCTTACAAAGAAAAGGCTAAAATGAAAAATGAGTATCTTTCAGACAGAGCTTGTGAACGACCTCCAAAATACCTAACTACCTAGACAGAGACATTGAGTAATCTCCCAAGATGGGATCAATAAGAGCAGTCTTAATGTTGCTTTAGAAGAGAACAATTAAACCAAGAACAGGACAGAGAAATAGATTGATGGAACAGATTCATTTCCTATTCAGTCTTCTCCTTTGCTTTTTATTTTCTTATTCTATTGTTTTCTCATTTTTCTATATATCTGTTTACAAAGCAAAACAATCATTTTAAATAAAGATATTTGGTGAACTGAATTGGGTCTGATTTGCATTTTATATAATATTGTGGAGGAGTGTTTATAATACAACACAGGATGAAATCTGGTTTGTTTTCTTTAGCGGATTTACAATTCGCTAACACTGCTATTTCTTCCCTGAAAGCTACTGTGGAGATCTCATATATGCAGAGCTAACAAACCAATCTGAAAATACCAAATATCCTGACAGGAAACTTTGAAACATAGTTTTCTTTCATACAGAGACATTCTTATGCTCCATTAAATTATCCTTCAATAGAAAGTAATATTTTGTTATCATGCAAAAGCAAGTGACATATGTTTAATTCTGCCATGCATATCTGGCAATACCTATCAGAATGCAGTAAAAAACAACGAGGAACCAATTCAGCTAAAATATATCAGACAAATTTAACTGTCATTGTTTTTCTGTTTTCTCTAAAGTTCACCAAGAAACTTAAAGCATTTAAAATGCAGCTCATTAAAAAAAAAATAAATGAATGAAATAAATAAGTATCTAACAAAGTAAATAAATAAATGTAACCCATTAAATCTCAATGAACCTCATAGGATGGTAATATAGATTCAAAATCAAGGAATCACAAAATTCTGTGGATCTAGTTTCTTTCATCCACATGACAAGTCTTCCAAGAACATCTCAATTCAGTATGAATCTCAGAATTTCAAGGTTTCAGATTTGAAAATAGGAATGTATATGTAAAATACGATTATCTCCCAATCTTATAGTGGTAGTTTTAGAAACCAACCTCACTAAAATAAATAAGTATCAATACTCATACACTGGATTAATCAAGTTTTCATCAGAAGATTGGTTATGGAAAGCAAGGTTAGTTATTCTCACAAGAAAAGTCTCCAGATGAAAACTTTAGCAGCATCAAGATTTGTATCTATCACCTTATCCTCAGCATGACTGTTACCGGGTCACTCAGTTCTTGTCCCAGATGCACTAAAGAACTGGAAACCCAAGACCAGAATGGGGAGATAGAGTTTATTGAGTAGATAAGATAGTAGACTTTCAAGAGTGAAAGTGGGCCACTGCCGGAGCAAGACTGGCAATGGCCCCCAGAAGCTCTGGCTGCATCCTTTTAAGACCGCTTTGCGTACATGTAAATTTGGCTTTGATTGACAGTTTTGATTGACAGCTGGTGGCTCTATAACATTTTGGCCTCTGCGCAAGTGCCCATGATGCACTCTGTTATACTTGTATTTATTTATGTATTGCATATTTATGAGTGTCTGATGAGGTTTTGTTGTGACCTTAAATGTACTTAAAGGCAAGTTGCACCTTTTGTGCATATGCTCAGCTCTTAGAAGTCCCCTGTGGCTTTTGAGTCAGCTCTGCGGTTAGGCCTTTCCTGTACTGTTAGCCCTTAGAGGTGGCTTTGAAGGCGTGGCTGTTAACCTTCAGGGATGGCACCCTCTGAGGGTGTGGCTGATACCAGCTTTATCCCTCCTCGCTCATACCTACCTGTCTAACATGATCATCTCACCATAAAATACCTAAAATTCCTGGAGGACATTTATCAGTTCTGGAATGTTCTGTTCCAATACTGTATACTGCAGATTTTTCTCCAGAACTTATGTGTAGAAGGGTCTTTTGAACAACTGCCCACAAGAAGATGCATGTGTAAAGAGGTGGAATGGAATGACAAGGGACTTGTGTTGATTTTGTGTTTTTATACCAGGCATAGTATTTGGGTATCATGGAAGGGGCAGATGGAAATTTCTTAAGACATACAAGAGGGGGAAAGCCCTTATGACATTTCTTGGGAAGCCATGGTTCCATATATCTTCTTTTATAATACTTATGCCTTAACGTTTCTCTCATTCTAAAGAGAAAAGACTGTATATGTGAACAGTTGAGATGAAGGATGTCTCGACCAGCTTGGGCATCTATAACAAATTACCATAGATTGGGTGGCTTAAAAAACAAACATTTATTTCTCACAGGCTAAGATCAAGGCACTACCAATTCTGGTATCTGGTGAGAGTTCTGTCCTGGCTTACAGATGGCCATTTTCTCCTTGTATTCTCATACGGCAGAGAGAGAGAGAGAGAGAAAGAGATATGCAGAGTGCACAAGCTCATCTCTCTCTTATAAAGACACGAATCCAATTCATGAGGGTTCTACCCTCATGACATAACCACCTCCCAAAGACCCTACCTCCCAATACCATCACATTGGAGGCTAGGGTTGCAACATATGAATTTGAAGGGTGGGAGCACAAACATTCAATCTGTCACAAATGATAAGCAAATCAAAACCTTTATTACTGCAAACTATAAAATTTTTCTACAACTATCAAGAAATTTGCTCCCAAAACTACTATGACAATTTCTTCATCTAATCATGTGGGTATATATATATGTATGTATGTTATAATTCAAAAGTTGATTATTCCCTACTTCTGATTTTACTACTTGTTTAGTGCTCAAAGGAATGCTTCAGTTTTTCGTATCTTCAGATATCTAAAAGTTAGTTGATATAAACCATTTTTATACCCTAAACACATCGTGAGTTTCTTTGAAATCATTAAACTAGCTTCAATGCAATTTAATTTTTGTTCACTATAAGACTGGTAAGAAAATAAAATTCTTGAGAGAAGAAAGAATGCAGAAGCAGCTTACTAATTGAAAACCTTTCCTTGTTAAGTTCTAAATATGTTAATGTAAACATATATTGTAATATATATCATTTTATGAACTGTGGTATATGGGAAGGAATAGTAGATTTGGATTTGGAGGGGCACCTGGGTGGCTCAAGTCGGTTAAGCGGCTGTTTTCAGCTCAGGTCATGATCTCAGGGTCCTGGGATTGAGTCCCACGTCGGGCTCCCTGCTCAGCAGGGAGTCTGTTTCTCTTTCTCGCTCTCTGCTCTCTCTCTATTTCTCACTCTCTCTCAAGTAAATAAATAAAATCTTTAAAAAAATTGGATTTCGGGGCCCCTGGGTGGCTCAGTCGGTTAAGCGACTGTCTTCAGCCCAGGTCATGATCCTGGAGTCCCCAGATCGAGTCCCACATCAGGCTCCCTGCTCAGCGGGGCGTCTGCTTCTTCCTCTGACCCTCTTCCCTCTCGTGCTCTCTGTCTCTCATTCTCTCTCTCTCAAATAAATAAATAAAATCTTAAAAAAAAATAAAAAATAAATTAAAAAATTGGATTTGGAGTTACAAACTCTGTGTTTACATCCTTGGGGTAATATATATTCTTTGTATATCCTTAATCTCTCTGTCCTTATCATGTTGAAGAGTCAACAGACTCTCTACTTTCATTGCAGGTGTTGTGCTGAGCAAAGGAAATAGTTTATGTAAAAATGAAAGTCTTATAAACTGGAAAATCATTGAATTTTCATAATATCTTTTAATTGTGTAATAGTTTAATTACTGAGAAATTTTGAGTGGCTGATATTCATTATGCACTACAGAAGGTAGAGTTTAGGTAAGGTTATGAAACGCTGATGAAGAGAAAATGGCAGGCTCTTAAGTGTTAAAATGGGTCCTAAAAACAGTAATGGGATTTAAGGAAAGTAAGAATAATGTTATAAAAAAGAGATATGCACTCTAATAACTCAATTGATAGGGTTTTGTTGGCAACAGGAATTTCAAGGAACTTGTGAGGACAGGAAGATAGCATTGCAGCTAAAAGACCAAACAATTTAGGGGCGCCTGCATGGCTCAGTTGGTTCAGCATCTGAACCTAGGTTTCAGCTCAGGCTCAGGTCATGATCCCAGGGTCCTGGAATGGAGCCACTGTCAGGCTCCATGCTCAGTGGGGAGTCTGCTTGAGGATTCTCTCTTTCCCTCTCCCTCAGCCCCTCCTCCTGCTTGCATGCGTGCTCGCTCTCCTTTCCTCTCTCAAAAACAAAACAAAACAAAAAACAAAACAGAACCCCCCCAAAAAACGAGAAACAAAAACCCGAACAATTTTAGAAAGATCCAAAGTCTAGATTATATTCTCAACCTCTTAGTCACTGCTGTATTGCAGCTACATTCTCAGAAGCTATTTCTCTGTTTCTACCCAGTCATCTCCACTATTAGCTCTCTCCTCTCTTTCTCCTCGTATCTCCAATTTATATTCTGAAGAGAATGAGATTCGCCCAATTAAAACTATGCTCTCTATTTTGCAAAGCCTTCTTGCCAAGCGGTGTTTACAGACCACTGCCAAACCCCTAGATTCTCTACCTCGGGTTGATTGACCATTTTAGAGTCCATTGGCTGTTACCAAGGTGGCGCTTTCATCTGATTAAAAACATCACTACCTATTCCCAGGGAACCCTTTGAGACATTCCCTCAATCAAGGCTATGAGTTTGGCAGTTTCCTTACATGAGGTTTACCAACATGGCAGTCACCAAAATTGATCTGCTTCCAAGTGAACTGTCTAGAAAGCAGTCAAGATTGACCTTGGCCTTGCTTGACAGCTAAATCTAGGAATCTGTGACCTGTACTACCTTTCATACTGATGAGTTATGTTGGCCTTCAAGATATGGTTGGTCATAGTTGATACATAATATGATCAAGTAGCTCTCTGATTCTCGAGCTTGAGAAATACTAGCAATGCTGCAAAGTTACACTTTCCCATATTTAAGAAAACTGGTTTGGTAATGAAGATTTTTTTATAGTGGGCACCTGGGTGGCTCAGTTGGTTAAGCGACTGCCTTCGGCTCAGGTCATGATCCCGGAGTCCCTGGATCGAGTCCCACATCGGGCTCCCTGCTCGGCAGGGAGTCTGCTTCTCCCTCTGACCCTCCTCCCTCTCATGCTCTCTGTCTCTCATTCTCTCTCTCTCAAATAAATAAATAAAATCTTTAAAAAAAAGATTTTTTATAGCATATAAACAAAATTTTCCTTTTTCATTCATAATATAAGGTTATTTCAAAGGTTGGCTATTTTTAAGAAATTATGATCACAGCTTCTTTCATTCTAAAAACACATAAAATTTTTCTTACTTTCATATTCTGGCTCATCTGTGACTGTTATAGACCTGGAATTTGCCCAAAGCCTTTATTCCACAAAAGTCTGGCCTTTTCTGATTACTATCTCTCTCTGCTGGACTTTCTTCTTCCTCTATCATTTCTCGGTAGGCTGTAGTTCTTCCCAGCACAATGCTGAAGTTGTGCTTTGTTGCATTCTTAAAGTTTGGCTGTCTGCCTATTCTGTCTGTGACCACACTTTTTACCAAACTAAATCATAATTGCAGATATTGAACATGTACAATTTTTATCCAAGATTGTTATTGTAATAAAACAATATGCCCAGTCAACATACGTTATATGTTAAATATGGTTTTTAAGGTTTTTATTGAAATGTCCAAGGTTTCTTTTCAAAGGCATTGTGAAGTTAGGAATTGAAGGTCAAAATAGTTTTTATTCTGAGCATCAATCTTTGAGAACGCTGTTATCAGCAAGCTCTCTTCTAAAGAATGTATTATATATAAATGTTTCAATCATGGTTCATTTTTAAAAATAAAGATGGAAGGTCACAAATGTTTTATCTGATTGCCCTTGGAAATACAGAACTGTGTATGAGATTAGGAAATTGTTTCCTTCTTCATTGCAGTTTGATACACTTGTAGTCTCTAAAGGCCTGTTCCCACAAGATATAAATGACCATAGCTTCAAGGCCATTCAAACAATATTTAGTCTCTGGTAATGAAAACAAAAGAAATATACACAAAGACAGAAACATATTTCAAAATAATGATACAATCATATTCAACTACTATATTGAACAGCAAGCTATGTATATTGTTGACAAAGCTAATATCCCCAACTTTCCAAACTGAAAGTGGGTTCCTACTTCCACAGTTTCTTTTACATAGTTCTCTCACAATATGAGAACTGCAGAGTTTTCACTTTTACCTCTAGAAGTTTGTGGTCAGGACTATTGAGGGCTGGAAATGTTATTAAAATTCCAAACTATCATTATTTGGACTCCAAAACTTAATTTCTGATGAGCTATAAAATTAATAGTGAAACAAAACTTTGAATTATTGCACAAAAGCAGCTTCCAAGTAATATTTCAAATGGCTTGACACAGTTATTGTGTAATGGTATCTTTTTCTACATGAGATGGGCTGAGTATAGGTAAAATTATTTCAAGAGGCCAGTTACATTTCCATCAAGTAGTTTTCATCACTGTATGTCACAATTTTTTCATATGCAATAACAATGTATACCCAAGGCAATTGTCTTAATCAAATTAACAATTTTATTTAAGCAATTGGGAGAATGCTATTAATATGGCAAAATCATATAGAAAACCAATGACCATTCTATTATTCAATGGAATTCCAAACCTGAAAATTCTTCATCATTTGGTTTTTCCACTAGAGTCCACTGACTTTTCTCTCTCTAATTTAAAATCACACGATAAATATGACTGAATTCCATTTGCTGGAATCTAATAGTTTGCAATGAGCTGCTTCAAAGTTTGTTTGATCTATTCAACCAGTATTTATTCAGTGAAAGTCTTATTTCTTATTAGTGGAAACAGATCCTGAGATATTAAAATGGCACCCCATGCATTAGGGTGTTAAATGCTTCATAAGAAAGTACTGAAATTAAATTATAAAATAAGTTAGAAAAAATTTCTCATCATTCATCCATTCATTTTTCATCAAAATTTACTGGGTGTCCGTCATCTGCTAATCACAATATTTTTTTTGGGGGGGTGAAACAAAAACAACTAAAGAAAAGTTCTTTATGATGAAAGTTTATAATCTAGTAAAAGAGACATACATATAAATCAATAAAATTAATGCAATGGGTAAGTATCTATATGGTGTTAGGATGAAAAAGAAGGGTGAGAACAACTAAAGATTATCCATGGAATTTCAAAAAAATTTTTTTTGGAGTTTCAAATTTTAAAGAGTTGGCTCATGAGACATGAGCAGATGTTTTTCACATTGAGATGGAGTTATTTAATTTTTTTTTAGAGCCCACGCTCATGTGTCAAATAAATTGAAACTTGTAAAATCCGCCTTAAAAAGAGTGGCTATAGACAAAGATGGGAAAGAGAAATGGCATAATTGCACATCCCTTTAACTTTATTTGATCCAAAGCCTAAAATGCCACACCAACAAAATCCCCTAGGAAGAAGGTGGTAAGAAAGAAAGGTTACATTGATGGCCCTTCCTAAACTTTGATTTGCTTACGCTCAAGCTTCTCTTTTGGACATTGTTTTTCAACAAAGTCAGAGAAAATCTGAGTTATATCTTAAAGTACTAAGTAAGCAATTTATGATTGGTTCAGCCCTCTTATGCCATGGCACTCTTTACATTTATCAATCAGAAACACTCATATTTGAGATAGCCCAATTTCTCCCAAGATTTCAACCTGAGAAGTAGGGCTTATTTATTACTAACACTGAGTTAAGGAAGTGAGGGTCATATTTTTATTAATCAATACTTACAAAGATGCAACTCATTATGGTTTGTTATGGACTGAATGTGTGTCTCCCCAAAATTCATATGTTGAAATTCTAACCCTCAATGTGATGGTATTGGGAGGTGAGGCCTTTGGGATGTGATTACATCATGAAGGTGGAGCCTTCATGAATATGGTCAGTGCTCTTATAAAAGAGACCTGGAGAGCTTTCTCATCCTCCCACCATGTAAGGACATAGCAAGCAGTCTGCAACCCAGAAGGGGGTTCTCACCAGACCCTAATAAGGTTGGCACACTGATCTCAAACTTCCAGCCTCCAGAACTACAAGAAATAAATCTCTGTTGTTTATAAGCCACCCCATCCATGGTACTATAACAGCAGCCTGAACTGATTAAGACATGGATATAATAACTACCTAATACCTATGTCAAAATTTAGAGTAGCCATATTCTTAAAACTGACTAGATAAGTAAGTAAAACTATATTATAAAAATAAAACTATTGAAGGTTAAGATAGGCATCAATTTTTCTAAAAGAATAGATGCAAATAAAAATTGAACCAGATTATTATTTATTTAATATAACCATAAAAACTGTAAAACTGTCAGATTTTTGCCATTAATTATTGATATACATATTATCTAGGATTGACATTTGACAGAACTGACTATTCTTGATAGTAAATCCACTTAGGATAATAGTTCATAGAATTGGATCTAGTGTCTCAACTGCTTCAAGACTATCCCAAGAAGTATAATTATTTTATATTGTTATAATTGTTAAGTAAGCTGTATATAAACAATTTTTTATTAATAGAAGGTATTTAATATTCTTTCCCTCCGGGATGTGAAAAGCTCATCCAACAAGATTATTAGGATTTAAAAATTCATTGTTAAACTTGGGAACAACCTAAAAACTATACCAGATTCACATTCTATCTATTTTGGGGAGAATAACACAACCCTGCAATTGATTTAAAACTTCTATTGCCATAGACATTCTCACTCTGTCTCACTCCCTTATGCATCATTAAAATGATATAACTTTGCAAGCAAAAGGAAAAAAGATCTCCTATAAAATTATATAATGTCATAATTTCTGGGCCAAAGTTTAATATAGTTCATTTTCATTAGAATTACAATAGGATTTAAGGTTGGAATAAGTGTCAAAGAGCTAAAATCCCCTATTTTATTTCTTTGTGTTAAATAGTATCTGGTTTTCAGTGATTAAAAGGGCTACCATTGGGGCGCCTGGGTGGCTCAGTCGTTAAGCGTCTGCCTTTGGCTCAGGTCATGATCCCAGGGTCCTGGGATTGAGCCCCGCATTGGGCTCTCTGCTCAGCGGGGAGCCTGCTTCTCCCTCTCCTACTCTGCCTGCTTGTGTTCCCTCTCTCACTGTCTCTCTCTGTCAAATAAATAAATAAAATCTTTTTAAAAAAAAGGGCTACCATTATATTCAATACAAATGGCTAACATTTTCCATCTAAAATTATTCAGATCTAATATTCCTTTAGTTTTTTAGAATTTTATACAATAATAGAATGTGATACAATTATTTTTGTTAGTAGAACCTGGCTAAAGTGTAGGTAAAAACAGTGATAAAGCCACAGGCAGAAATCTGATTGGCAATTATCTGCCTCTGAACCAGAAAAAAAAAAAAAATGTAAACTTGCAATTTTTACTTATTTGAACTGTTTACCTAAGTCACTAAAAACATTTCTTAAATTTATTTAAATGTATAATTTACTCCTTTTTAGCAACTGTCATAAGTACCAAATTCTTCTATGTTGTTTGGTGTTAATATATTGTATATATTTAAAATATACTTGTTGGAAAATCAGATATTTATACTGATAGAGTTTAATAATATATTTTTCACGTGAAGATTACATTTATAATATCATACCAATACACTGATTTGATCATGCAATTGTTTGGCTTACAACATATATGCGTGTATGCATGTGTGTTTCGGTGTTTTATAAAGGGGATATAAAATTGTACAGATGCAGTGAGGGAAAGGTTAATTATATTTCTTGTCACCTTCTGGAACTAAGAGAAATGCAGCAGGTAACATCTGCCTGTTTGGGTGAAGCTATACTTTATAGACTGGAATGGTCACACTTTAATTAATGGCTGTGCCCTGCATTTACTAGAAGGACTGGGAATTTATATATAATGCATTCATCATGCTTTCATGGAAAATGAAAATCACAAGATAGTATAGAGAAGACAATATACTCTGAGGAACCAGGTAATTTTTCTACAAAGGGTGAAGAGTAGGTTGTGCACCCAGAGCTCAAACTTCTGCTATAGTCCGTACATGCTGCAAATGACACTGTTTCGATTACCACGAATGGTGGCTTAGAGCAATCCATCTTTGTGTCATTTAATTGTCTAACGTATAAACTGCAGGCTTTTAACTAAAACAATTACATAAGTGTACTAGGGAAAGAGCAAGCTGATTGCATGATTTGGGGAATGGAACCAAGCATTAAAAAAGAGTTCATTGACATTTTCAATTAATGATAGAAACGACTGGAGCAGTTTGTTTTAATGATTTCATGAATAAGATTTGGAAAACCTAAACTACAACAAATTTACAATTCTTTTTATAACTGGATTCTAAAGCATATTTTTATTAGCCTCCTGAGAGGCAGTCAGTATTATAAATAGACAACGTCATTTTAAAAACGAAGTCTTCATTAATTATTTTTTAGCCCTAATACCCACTCTTATTAGATAATAGAAGGCATGTTCAGGGTCTGGGAAAAGGAGATAATGTTAAGCAAAATTTAGTTAAAAGTATATTTTTTTTCAATTGATCAGGGGACACAAAGAAGTTCAGCAAATTCTGAATCAAAAAATGGGAATTTGGAGGCTCTACATCTGGTCTTACTACAAGTAAAAGAATTAAAAAAGGTCACCACAGTTTTTGCCATGAATAATTAGGAAAATGGAATTGCCTCATATTTTGATAAGGAATATCAGGCCTATTCCTGCATGAGGTATCAAGAGGTGAACTTGGAGTAAGTTAAGGATATTAAGTTTGAGATTCCACTTAGTCAAATGGACATATCTAGTAGATCGTTATGTATATGAATCTATGACTAATGTGAGAATACCAAATTATTGATGTGTATATTTGGGAGTTTTCACCATGTAGATGGTATGTAGAACCATGAAATTATATGAGGTCACCAAGATGCTAGCATAGATAGAAAAAACAAAGACATCCCAGGTCTTTTTGTATTAACAATTCTTAGACACGAAAACACTAACAAAGGAAAATAAGAAATTACTGAATTTGTAGAGAAAACAAAAACAAAAACAGATTATAGTGTCCTGGAAGCTAAGTAAAGTAAACATTTCATGAAGGAACAGAAGTTCAACCAGATCAAATGTTCCTCATAGATCAAGTAGAATGCGGAATTCAAACTGACCATTGGATGTGGGGACATACAGGTTCTTAGTAACCTTAGTAAGAGTGGAGACAAAACTTTTATTGAATGGTTTAGAAAATTATGTAGGAAGAGAAATTAGAATTGTATATATGGATAATTCTTTTGAAGAGTTTTGATAACAAATGAAAGAAATAAGGCAATAGTTGGAGGAAAAAGTAAAGTCAAGAGGGTTTTTTGTTTTGTTTTGTTTTATTTTTTGTTTATTTGTGTGTTTTAAATATGGGATAAATAGCAGCACTTTTGTACGCTGGTGGAAAGATTCAACCAGCAGAGGGAGAAAAATTGATAAGATAAATAGCTGGATCCAGTGTATGCTAGGCAATATTTTAGATAACTACCTTTCATTAATTCTTCTAACCATATAAGTGAAAAGCAGTGAATTTGAAAAAGTAAATTAGGTTAGTATTTCCCTTATCTGATAGTTCATATTGCCTATTGTAGTTCTATTTACACATTCATTCTACCATTTCCCCATGGGGTAGTTACATTGTTTGGGTGATAAATCAGTTAATAAAGTCCCAATCCCATTACCATAGTGATTGTTCTGGGTAAACCAAACCTAAAATAATTAGTACATGGTATCCCCTGGCTAAAGGGATTAAGTCCAGCCATGGTTCATTCAGTGTAAAGCTTGCTGTGCACAAGATGGTCTGTTAATTGGAGACCTGTACTTGCTGAGGCCATTTGTTAAAGTGGGAGAAGCCAATATGAAGAGGAATTTGATACAGGGGGATCACAAGCTTAGAGAATTTTAAACAAACCATGCCAGAGCCTTGAGCAAACTGTGCCTAGGAATTTTAATTATATGAGTCAATACATTCTCTTTATTGTTTAAATAAGTTTGAATTGAGTTTTCTATTTCTTGGAATTAAAATGATATTAAATTGATGATGGACAGAAAGGCAAACCCCATTTTACATAGCGGGCACTTACTTTATGCAGCAATGGTGATCCCTATAAACTGTTTTCTGAGGACAGACCATACTGTGAACTGCTAATTATGCCCTAGATAACCAAATCTATGACCATTTCAGATTTTTTTTTCTTAAACAGTGGGTAAAGGGGCTGAGAAAAAAAAGGAAAAAAAAAAAAAAGAAGCTGTTCTTTGGCTGAAGATAGACATATGAAAAAAAAAGAAAAGAGTATTCTCCAGTAAAGAAAACATTGATTGTTGGGGCACCTGGATGTCTCAGTCGGTTAAGTATCTGCCTTCAGCTCAGGTCATGATCTCCAGGTCCTGGGATCAAGCCCCGTATCTGTCTCCCGGCTCAGCGGGGAGTCTGCTTCTTCCTCTCCCTCTTCCTGCCTCTCCCCCTGCTTGTACCCTCTCTGTCTCTCACTCAAATGAATAAATAAAATCTTAAAAAAAAAAGAAAAAGAAAAAGAAAAAGAAAGCCTTGATTGCCCTGGAAGGGAGGAGATACGGGTCACAAGCCTCACTTTCCCATTCTATTTTATAAGGCTTCTTTTGGTATATCTTTCTTTTTATTTATTTATTTATTTATTTATTTATTTATTTTTAAAAGATTTTATTTATTTATTTGACAGAGAAAGACACAGTGAGAGAGGGAACACAAGCAGGGGGAGTGGGAGAGGGAGAAGCAGGCTTCCCGCGGAGCAGGGAGCCCGATGTGGGGCTCGATCCCAGGACCCTGAGATCATGACCTGAGCCGAAGGCAGACGCTTAACAACTGAGCCACCCAGGCGCCCCTGGTATATCTTTCAAGTGAAATATTCAACTAGATGACTTTCGGTTCCACTCAAATTTAACAACCTTTCATGCTGAGTAGGGTGTGGATATGTGTTGCCATTGATTTTCTTTTTTGTGCATATTTTTATTATGTTAATAAAGCTGTTTTTATCAAATTCTGCTACATGTTAGCAAGTCTAACAACTTTTACATAATCTAAAAATAAAGAAAATAGCTTGCAAATATACAGATAGTTTTGAGAGGATTGGCATTCAAACACTTGTCAATTCAGTGGATATTATTAAGCACATACTACACGCTCGAATCTATATAGTAGGTGGAATTGAAAACCAAAGAGAAAGAAATTACTCACTTAAAGAAGTTTATAGGCTAATGGAGTATTAGACATAAAAACACTTAAAATGCAATATTCCAAATGCTATGCGTACTAGATGCATTTAAAAGAACTATGTTGGTCATAATTAAAAGAACAGTTACTTCTGCCTGAAAAGGTCAGGTTAACCCACGAGATGAACACTTTTAAGATGACACTTAAAATATAGGTAAAAATAAAATAATAAAATAAAATTTAAAAAATTAAACATAATAAAAAATAAATAAAAGCAGGAGAAAGAAAGCATTCATTTTCATTAAACTGTACAATCTTCTAAAGCAAGATGGTGACTTAGTCGGTTGTGTCTCTGCGGTCTCACCCTGCGATAGTCACAGAGGAGACACCTCAAAATTGTTGCCTAAAGTGTGCATGGGGTACATGGTAGATGACTGAAAATGCTAGAAAAGAGTGGATTTTGGGGGAAGCAGGGAAAATGTGCAGGAAAGTTAGCATTGTGTGTTGCTGGCAGGGTAAAGGGAGAGATGAATGTACAAGATAAGAGTATTGTTTTATTAATGAAAACTTATGGCAATGCATAATCACAACCTGTCAGAACATGAAGGTCATACCATGGAGAGTCTGACAGTGTAAAGCTAATTACTGTTGATCTTCTCATTTAAATAATGAGTAGCCATTGAGAAATTTTGAGAAAAAATAACATTATCAAAAATGATTGTTATATCAACCACAAGAGCAATTATTTTGGAGGGTAGATTAGAATGACAGAAAGGTTAAAGGAGGGAAAACAATTAGAAAACAATTACAAAAGGCCAGGGAAGGATATTACCGACTAAACTATGGCAGTGTTGGTGGCTCCATACAGAAAGAAAGAGGGCTTGAAGCGTCTACCAATTTAATAGGTAGTAAAAGAGATCTAGCATGATGATTTATTATAGTGGACTTATTTAGTTATAGCAGACTTTATTTAGTTACAGTGGACAAAACAGATGGAAGTTTTAAGATAACTTCTGTGGGCGCCTGCGTGGCTCAGTCGTTAAGCATCTGCCTTCGGCTCAGGTCATGATCCCAGGGTCCTGGGATC